>NW_024420331.1:182141-225096 GCF_014898765.1 Herpailurus yagouaroundi
AAACCAGGAAGAGAGCAAACATCGGAGCGTTGACATTAACGGTGTTTATGGCTTTTGATTTGCCGTTATTTCCAAATGCAAAATATTAATTATCACCATGATTAAGTTTCTCTTGGAGGCTGTGTTTGGATTGACTCTTAAGGTGAATATCTGAGTCAATTGTTTTATATCAGTTAATATTCCCCAGGAGAGTACATTGGGTTGTACAACTGATCTTTCATGAGAGTTGGGCACTTGTATTCATTTTAGATTCTTCTCTTCATGCAACATTTCTGGGCAAAGCCGTTGAGTTTCACCTCCTTATGTGAGAACTATATATATATATATTTTTTTCTTTCTTCGAGGCATAAACGGAAGAATAATGACAAGCCCAGATTGGTTTACTGGGAAAGGATAGGAAAATAAATGGAGATTCTGGCCAGAGTGTGTGCTCCCACCCAAGGAGGCGCGCTCCCAAGAAATGGTTTTGTTTCCAGGCAAACCGTCCTGGATCTATAAAGTCCCCAGGTCCCCTCCCAAGCCATGATGCAATTTTCATGGGTGCCCGCACGGCCTGAAGTGCTCCAAGTCTCTTGCACCCCACCCAGGACGCAGCCTGGCTCAAACAGCTGAAATCCCAAGCTGGTTTCCCTATTTCATTGTAAGATGTTTCTTAAATATGTTTTACATGGAGCTCGAGATTTTCCTTGGGGATGACGAACAACAGATCACAGGTTAACAGCAGAGGGCACCCTTGCCTCTGCTATGCGATCTCACAGCTGGCGAACGAATTCTGAATTCGTGCTTGTTTTTCTTGGTTACTCAGGGTCGACCATGGGCACGCATTCCAGTCTGAACCGACACACCCATTCCTGTTTCATTGCCTCCCTCCCTCTTCCCCTAGGGTCCTTTTTTCTCCGCGCTGAGTGATCTCATACTCGGAGAAACACAGACTAAAAAGGAGGGGTTGCTGGAACAGAGGAGTACATGCTTTCTGTACAGTTTCCAGGGCTTCAGAATGACCTGGAAGGCCTGCTTCTCGACGCAGGCCTGCTTGTGCGGTTGAGACCTGTGTTGGGGCCACCCGCTAGTTATATCATCCTGCGGGAAAGCGGAGGGAGGCTATAAAATCCAGAGGGTTGATGCCCTTAGCCTTCGCTCTGCTTTGTCTAATCTCCTTGTTTCAGGCTGACACCATTGTTTCTGTGTGCGTGCCCCAATGAATGTCACACGGCACACGGGTGGGGCCCCATTGGGGGACACTTGAGAAGCGTCTGTTTAGAGCATCGTGGGTGAGGGTAACTGACACAGCCTTCCCCCAGTAGAATAGCTGTTCCACGCAACAGCTGGGAAATGCAGATCGTCAGCATATGGCCAGAAGGAACATGGGAGAATTCATTACAGAAAATGGGAGATTCTAAGTATTTTTCCTAAGTGACCTTTACAGGGAATTGGGTATGGAAATATTTATTCTTCGGATCAGTTTGCTATATTTATTCTAGGTAAAACGCTCACTTCCTCTATCCGATTCTTTTCATTTTGGGGAGCTATGGTCGTTTTGATCTGGACTTTTCAGTCTGTGCCACTCCCCCTACAAAAAGGGCTACAGGATTCCCAAATAAGGCAACAGGTTCCTGGCTGTCCCATGTGACCATGGCCGGGCTATGTGTCAGAGAACCAGGGAAACAGAAAAACCACAACCTTTTTTGGACAGTCTCCTGCCTTTCTGCGTGGAGAAACGTGAGAATTGCTCGGGTGACTCATACCCTCAAGGTTGAGGGGCAGGTGAATTTTGGTTTACACGCCTTTCAGCATACCGCGTTAGCGGTGGAAGTCATTGCCAATCCAAGCAGGGTGTGTATTTACCACCATTCACTTGGAACGCTTTCTTTCGTTTGGAGAGATAACACGGGAGGGGTGTCTTCGGGCAGCAATCCTTCCTGTTGGACTGACTGGTATTCTCTGTCTTAGATTAACATCAGAGATGAATGCCCCAGAACAGTGGTGATGTCCTAAATGGAACTGTCATCTAGTCAATGTCCTCCTTAAAAACGTTTTCCTATAAATGTGAGTCCTTCCTAAAAACACTAGGCCTTCCTAAAAACCCTTGCCCTAAACTTGCTCAGATGCTGGATGGCAACTGACAAGTAGATTGGGGTCTCGGTAGGAACGGTGGGGCAGCACAGACTATCTAGGATGTATGCGTGTACTGGAGGCCTTATGGGGTACAAGCCGATGGAAGTGATGTGCAAAGGAAAATCTCGTCACATATTAGGTAGTTTCTGGAAACCATAGATAGGAGGAATTCTGGGCTCCGAATGGATCGTCAGCACATGCTAGGCTTGCACCAAACTTCTCCAACTCCTTCGAAAACGATATTTGTAACTTCGCTACCAAGGACCAATTATTCTTAGGTGACACAAAGTGGTGATCGAGGCATCCCTCTTTTTCCCCCTCTGCTCCTCTCCAGCATTTTTGCTTCTGACTAGCTCACAATCTGTTTCAAGAGCAGATTTATATTCCCTGGCTTTTAATTCAGTGTCCAGCACCTCTGGGTTATAGGTACCCAACGAACACGAGCTGAAAGAACGGAATTAGAAGAACTACCCCTTACTCTTTGGGCAAAGGGAAAACAAATACATACTTTTTCCTTTTCCTGACCGAAATTACAAGGGGTGGGGGCCCAGCCTAAGGATTTGTTCTGGTCCGAGGTAAAGAAAAGTATCCAGTTATATATCAACTAAACTTCAATAAAAACTCTTTTTTTTTTTTTTAATGAGAAAGGGAAAGCATTCAAGCCTTGCGTCCCATCTTTTTTACAGCTAAACGTAAAAATTAAGAGGTAAACGGTTATGCTATTGGAGGTGGTACTATTGTGTGTTGTGTTTCCTAGGTACTAAGATGTCCTTAGCGACGGTCTAGAAGCAGGAAGAGGAGAAAAGGGAAGTGACCTTCTGTACAAAGATAATATTAGTTGCCATTTTTATTGTGGATGGGAGAAGCAAGGCAAATTCAACTGTCCCTTGGTGGATTAAGACTCTCTGGTCCCTGGGCATTACTGTTCATTCCTTGGAAGGGTGTGCGAGGCTGTGCGCACACGCACATGTGCATATGCACGCACGTCCGGGCATGTCTACCGAGGAGAAGTCACTCATAAGAGACTGGCAGTCTGCAGCGGCAGGGACCCCCAAAGAGTTTTCTGGGTGGTCCACACTGTGGCTTCTCCATTCTGAATTTTTCTGGGAATTATTACGTCCCGGGGATTGCCGCGGCGGAGGAAGGGCCTCAGGGGAGCATAGCTATCGTCAGTAGGAAAGAGAGCTTTTCCTAAGCAGAATGGAAATGTGAAGACTGGGCTCCGTCTTGAAGAGACGTGGGGGGGAAGGTGTGACGTTGAATAACGCTGTCGGGAACACAGAATGTGACACAGAATGCCAGTTTAAGCTGCTTCCATGCTGTCATTTTGCCACCGCGCCGTGAAGGCTGATGGTACACACACAGCCCTGTGTTCACGTTGTGAGAGTCTACGGAGGGTGTAGGGCAGGAGAGCTCGGCTCCCTCCCTGAATGAAAGAAAATGCCGTCTCTGAGTGGGGGGCGTAGGGTGGGAAAATGTGATGTGGGTGGACACAGGGGTTGGGGCGCCTGACGTTAGAGGGAGGGGACCTGGGCAAAGGGGGGGCTGCGGA
Source organism: Herpailurus yagouaroundi (assembly GCF_014898765.1). NCBI lineage: Eukaryota > Metazoa > Chordata > Mammalia > Carnivora > Felidae > Herpailurus > Herpailurus yagouaroundi. The sequence continues at coordinate 185,809 of NW_024420331.1, forward strand.
CAAATACTCATCACAGCTGCCGAACCCCTAACACCCGAGCGAGGACCGTGGGACCAAACGGGACTTCTCTTCAAGCAAGAATAGGAGGGTTTCCTCGTCTGAAACAGAGACAGACAGCTAAAAGCAGCAAGTGGCATTAAAACCCCCTGACCAGGCAAGAGCGACCTGGCAGCTCCAGTTAATGCATTCTGCTCAATTTGCCATTTCACCGTGTCGTGTGATTGCCACGAAGCAACAGACGCAGGCCCTGCGGAGCCCGTGCCTTGTTCACAACAGCGAGTCCAGCGTGGTTTTCTCATCGTCCTCCTGCTTCAGTTATTGGAGTTCGGGGCTTTGCCACGCGGCTGTCTTCATCCGTCTGAGCTGCTGTAACAAAAATACCATCGACTGGGTGGCTCGAACGGCAACTGTATTTCCGGTTCTTGGTTCTGGAGTCTGGGAGGTCCAAGATCCAGGCACTGGCAGCTTCGGTGTCTGGTGAGGGCCTGCTTCCTGGTTCACAGACGGCCATCTTATCACCGCGTCCTCGTGTGGCAGAAGGAACGAGGGAGCTCTCTGAGGGGTCTTTATAAGGAACTGATCCCATCAGGAAGGCTCCACCCTCGTGACCTAAGCACGTCCCAATGGCCGTGTATCCTCATACCATCACCTTGTGGGGTAGGATTTCCACCTGTGGATTTGGAGGGGGACGCACACACTCAGCATAGAGCAGGGGCTCTGAGGCGTAGGGGGACACCGGCTGAAGTAGGTCGGCGTGTGGGTTTGCGTGTGAAAACTGGAGACCAGCGGACGATAGGGGAGTTGGGGATCTGCCCACACCCTTTGGGACTTGTACTTTCGTAGCCCCCTACGTGGGTTTGGGTCTCCATGTCAGCAGACCCTGAGACGAGGATTTGAGCACAAGTCACGTATTTGGGGAGCACTGGGTTAGGAGTGGGGAAGTGAGACAATAAGGGAGGGAAGTCAGTAAAAGGAACTTTACCAAGCAGGGTTCACAGTGGGGGAGCTCAATCTCACTGAGGAAGTCAGGGTGCCAGCGCAAAACACGTGCCTCAGACCTCACCCTCCTGAAGGCTGAGAGAAGTGGGCCATTGCTGACGGTACTTCCGGAGTAGGGGTAATTTTCTGGCTCTTGCGGGCTGCCGTGGGCCACCAGAGAAAGCTATCAGGTAAAGCTGAGAGGCTGGCAGTTGGAAGTCAGGCCAGAGTTGTACTAGGGGTATGGGTTAGACTAGGGGTATGGGTACTAGGGGTATGGGTAGAAGGCTCGCCTTCTATACCCCGCTCAGCCCCTTGACCAGGCACGCTCATACGCTCACCCTCCTCCCCACCTTCTCACCCAGGACGGAGGTCATGGCTGGGAAGAGCCCACCACCCTCTGCACTCACGCCTTGCTCCCTCGGATCCTCATTCAAACAATGGCACATCGTCATTGGCTTCCCAGGCTAGCCGAGAAAGGCTGTTTCCTGAAGTTTCTGAGACATTGGGAAAATAAGCATTTCATTTTGGCTTCAGTGATTTGGCTTGGGACTGGAATTAATAGACTTTGGAGACGGGCTGAGAGCCTGCCGCCCACTAAATCACCGTTCCAACATAAGCATGCTTTCGGAGATCTTCAAACATTAGCACGAAGTGTTGGAACAGAACCTCTTTGTGAGTTGGGTGCGGTCTTGGCTCTGCCTGTGCTCTGGGGTGAGTGTCTCCGGGGTGTCCTCTTTATTATTACCGTGGCCCTTGGGTTGTCTGTCTTTGGATACATGGGGTAAAGCGCAGGATCAAATGCTTCGGAATTTGAAGCATCTGTTCCAGGATTTTCCGGCAGAGGAGGGCACCTGTTTTTTGCCATCTATTCAGGGGAGCCGTCTTGCCATCCCAACGTGTTCAACATTCTTGAAGTGTTCTGGAATGGGCCAAGCTTCTCATTAATCCAGGCACGCTAGTGTTGAACAGCAGTGATTCATCGTGGGTGCGGGTGTGCGTATTCTTGCCTGGATAGGACAGGTGCAACTGAGCTGTTGGGTTGATTTCCTTGGAGCTTTTTGGTATTACCAAGACAGTGGACCCCTTAGAGAACAGGCATATGACCCTAACCAGCAGACTAAAGGTGAAGAATGTGCAACCCCCGCCCCCCAAATTATGTGACGGATGCTGTCAAGTCAAATGAATAGGAAAAATATAAGAAACGGGGCCAAAGCATGAGACCTCAGTCCCCCTTCTTATTTTCCACGTCCTAAAAGTATGACTACAAAGGAAGGAATGACCCAAGCCCACAGTCAGATCTGATGGCGGAACCTCGGAACAAACGAGGGGGTGCACCCGCCTAGGAAGTCTGTATCCCTCCTCACTCCTGTTCATTTCAATGTAATTCTTAGGCACTCCTGTGAGATAATTTTAAAAATAGGAGCTCTGCAATGCATTGGCAGGCTACTTGTTGACAAGCTGAACCTGTTAGACGCTTGATTGTTCCAAGGAGGAAGAGAAAACCAACAGAGGTTTCTAGCCTGCGTGGTGAAGGCAGTCTTCCTCACATAGTCCCATTCTATGATCATGCTTGCTCACCGATGCCAAGATTTGATGGATAGAATTCATTTTTAGAGCACGAGGGAGCCTTCTGGCGTACTATAACGAGGGTCAGCAAATTTTTTCCCTAAAGGGCCAGATAGTAAGTATTTTGGGCTTTGCAGGCCAGACTGTCTCTGTGTCAAACTCTTTAATTCTGGCGTTGTAGGGCAAAGGTAGACACAAGACGACGCGTCAACAAATCGGTGCATCGGAGATCCACTAAGACTTTATTTGCAAAAATAGGTGCTGGGCAGAATCGAGTTTGCCTCCCTCTCCTTCATATCTTGACCTGAATGATAGCTTCGTAAGTATACATACACGGGAAATGTCCTCCAGCTTTGTTACACTTAAGATCTTGCACTTGTACATGGACGTTACGCCTCTATTTGAAACGACGAGATAAGACTTTCCTTTTTAATAGGCATGCTGCCACACATTCTCCGGCAAATTCTCTTAAAGGGGCATCCGCAGTGAGTAGGCTATTAATTCAGCAACTTGTAACAGCAGCGGCTTGAGGGGGTTGGTTTATTGGTTTATTGGTCTCTCCCGACAGCAGCTCTGACTCCGGGATTCTGGTCTCCTTGTCCCAGTGATTCTACCTCAGTATATTACCTGTGTCTGCAGGGAAAAGGGAATCGCGGGGCACGGCCTTTCTCTTTTAAGGCACATCCTTTCTTCTCTTGTTCCTCCGGCCAGAACTGAGCCTCTTGGCCATACCTAGCTCTAAAGAAATCTGGATTTTTGGTCTTTATTCCGGGTCGCTGCCAAACAAATAAAGGCGGGGCATTCTGTTGTGATGGAAGAAGGGAAGAACAGATATTGGAAGTCAACTAGCAATTTGACCTTTCTCATCTGCCAGGGGATAGGATGCCTGTTTTCCTTGTGGCGTTCAGAAGGCGACTCTGTGGCGTCCATTGTACGCACTGATGGCAAACTGCGGGTTATGGAAAGATGACTGCTTTCCAGGTTCTAAATCAGAGACACTAGAGAAGATAAATAGTGCTATGCCTGTATTTATTCCTCCACTTGTAATTATATTTGCATGTGAAGTACACTATTATTAAAATGTGACATTCTTCAAAATGAAACAGCTTGTTCTATTGGGGATTTCTAAACAGGCTGGAGAAGTTTGCCCGTGTGGGTGGCCGCCACTATAATGAATTTTATTTTAATATTTATTTTAGTGTTTATTTATTTTTGAGAGAGAGAGAGAGAGAGAGAGAGAGAGAGAGAGACAGAGCATGAGCGGGGGAGGGGCAGAGAGAGAGGGAGACACAGAATCCGAAGCAGGCTCCAGGCGCCGAGCTGTCCGCACAGAGCCCGACGCGGGGCTCGAACCCACAGACCGCAAGATCACGACCTGGGCCGAAGTCGGAGGCTCGACCCACTGAGCCACCCAGGCACCCCGAGATACCACATTATTAAGTCAGGCTTTGCCAAAACAGATAGTCAGCAATCTCCAAGCCCATAACACTTGGTAACCGCGGGGAAGCATTTCTGTAGACAACTCACGCTGTAACTATGCACGGATGCTCCTAATGAGTGACTGTCATAACGAGGACGGTTTGACCTGAGGGGTCCAATTAGGTTAGGATCTCAGCTCTACTACTCGCTGGCTGGGCGTGTCACTTATCCTTTGTAAACCTCGCTATATTCATCTGTCAACTGGTGATCGAGAGATCTTCTACTCAAGTTTGTTGTGAAAAGTAAATGAGAATGATTTTAAAAGTAAAGTGCTTGACAAATCATAGGTAATTTAATACGGTTGTTTAAGATCCAGGAGACCATATAAAGAAGAAGGCAGTTTCATGGTCGAGTAACTAAATAGTCTTGGATTGGGCCAGCGTGGATCTTGCATCTTAGCAGGGTAAATCGTGTGAAAATAAGATTGGTTTATGGGCTAACCTGACATTTTTCCTTTGGGATAAACAGGTACTATGGTTATCCTTTTGGCAAAGAAACAAAAGCACAGAACCATTCATTGATTTGTTGGGAACACCTCGCCAGCAGCAGGTCTGGCATTAAAATTTTTAAGAACTGGGTGTGTTTCCGGACTCCGTTCCACTGTATGCTGGCTGACGTGGCAGTGGCATTTCACCCATTTTTGTTTCTCAAGAGCTGACTTACGGTCTCAGAATGTTCTGGATACCCAGGCATCAAGGCTGGCTCGATCAAAGGTGGCCCACGACCTCTGGGAGGCCTGACCCGAATCATCCGGATCATCCTGTGGGAGACAGGATGGAGGTCACGTGCACAGCCATTCAGCCTTTGACCATCTTCGTGCTTCCAGCCAAGAAGTAACTGAGAAGGTGGCCTGGGTGACCCGAGCAGTTATCCATAACAAACTGGATGGAGGGCACCTCCGATGGGGTTCCCGACAACTGGGAATAAATCCAGGCTGCCGACTCAGACGGGAAGGCTGCCAGGTGTGTCAATGGCCAATTATCCTCCTTGTCTCACTGTCCAGCTTCAAGAAGATCGGTCTCACCAAGCTGCCTAGCCCTTCTGTGAGGCATCCACCCAGGCGATTTCCCGGTGCCCCAAACGCTCTCTGCTCTCTACTCTCCAACTTCCCTAAGGTGACGTTGTGACAAACGCAAAGGCTTTCTTCGGGATGGATTTCATGAGAAGAAGGAAGAAGAAACGAGGGGGGAAGAGGGAGAAGAACATCCTGCACTCTGGCATAGTCTCCATTCCTCTTCAGAGAAGAGGAGGGTGCGTGTGCACTTGTGGTTTCCTTCCCATCTGCCTTATCGATCAATCAGCGATGAAATGTTACGTGACTAAATTCCCTGATTCTTCTTCAAGCTCACACAAGTGACACTGGCAGGGTTCGGTTCCTCATAACTTGTTGGACCGAGGGCCTCAGTTCCTCACTGGCTGTTGGCTGGGGCCACCTTTGGTTCCTCGCTGTGTTGGCCTCGCCTTAGCGCAGCTCACAACATGGCAGCTGGCTTGTGTCCGAGCGCGCAAGTAAGAAAGGAAGAGAGGGGGCGGCAAGATGGAAACCACCGCCTTTGTAACCTAATCTGGGAAGTGACGTGTCCTCTCAGTCGGAAGTCACCTTACTTAGTGTAGCGTTGCTCGTATAGTTGTAAGCATAGCTGCCTTCAAGAAGTCGCTTACTTAGAAGTTGCTCGGTCCGGCTCGCCCTTAAGGGGAGGAGATTACACAAGGATGCGAATACCAGAAGGCCATTCTAGAGACCGGGCACCACCGGTGGGAGTACTGTTGTTGTTGAAGATTTTTTTTTTTTTTTTTTCATATTTTTTTTTTTCAATGTTTATTTATTTTTGGGACAGAGAGAGACAGAGCATGAACGGGGGAGGGGCAGAGAGAGAGGGAGATACAGAATCGGAAACAGGCTCCAGGCTCTGAGCCATCAGCCCAGAGCCCGACGCGGGGCTCGAACTCACGGACCGCGAGATCATGACCTGGCTGAAGTCGGACGCTTAACCGACTGCGCCACCCAGGCACCCCTATTTTTTTTTTTTTTAAGAGCAGTTTTAGGTTCACAGCAAAATTAAGGGGAAGACACAGAGATTTCCCATATGCCTTCTGACCCCGAGTTTTTTTTCTACGTGAATTATTTTCAGTGAGGGCCCTACAGCCCACATAACCCTGTTCCCGACCTCCTTTCGGGCCTCCTCCAGCAATTCTGAGATCTAAATTTAGGAAGGCCAATCGTTCACTGTGATAAACTGCTCAATTATTACTCAACTGGCTTTGAACCATTTAACCTCAAGGCAGCTGCGTCCCTACCACCCCACCGGAATCTTCGCTAAAATAACTCAGTATTAGGAGACAGAAAATGACTTCAATTCCCCAAGTGTTGAAGAGAGGAAAACACCCTCAGATGACTAAAATCAGACAACCTAAGGGTGGAAAGGGGATACTAGAATGTTGTTGTTTAAAGAAACGGAATGGGAGAGGGGTCAAATAGAAGGAGAAAACCCTCTCTTGCAATCCCCAAAGTTGTGGTCTGTTATGTTATTTCCTGTAGAATTTACTGTAAATTTAGGTCTGGAGTCCTGTGCATCGTTGCTAACTGGTAGCTTCCCAGTCTGATCCCCGGGAGGTCGACGTTTCCTGCTTGCGGTGGAGAACCCCTATGTTGGAGGTGACCCGCCATCTGGGTAACGTTGGTGCCTGAATCCAGCCTGTCTAGGCTTATTTTGATCACCGTCCTTCCGGCCTGTCCCTCAACCCACACTCAGCTTTGCATCGTCCGCAGATTTTATAAACAAATATAACACGGTGAGCCTGGGTAGGATTGGACCTTATTTAAAGCTTTGGGGGTCATGGAGGAGCAGATGTTGGAAAAACAGGTGGCTAAACATGGGGAATTGTATGCTGCTCCCTCAGAGGTAGAGATGTGGATTGACACTTGAGGCAAACTCTTTGTTTTGGGGAAACTATTACGATGGGGCTTTTAGCTACCCAAGTGCGAAGCAAGTGGTACCTATGGTTACTGGGGAAGGCTAGAGCTGATGGAGAAACTAGATTTTAGTGGGAATCCCTGTAGTCCTATTTGATCACATAAATGGCACGCATCTTGAGGGTATTCAGTTGGGCTAGTTCCCTGTAGATGGCACGGTTTTCGGGGGAATGAGCTGTTACTTCTTTTCAGTGAATTTAACTGCATGTTATTGCTTGTCTGGGGGGAGTCCTGTGCGTTGCTGTTCTAGTAGCTGTTTATAGGAGACCCAGAACGGAGAACCTGAGAATCGACGGAAAGAACTGTAGGCCTGGGCTCTAGCCCAACCGGGGCCATTGTAGTAGTTCGACTCTAAATCATCTTGACCTTGGGAAATGTATAATTAGACTGTTCTCTTCTGACGACTCTGAGGGCCTGTGTTTCTAGGGAGTGGATGGTCCCACTGTATTTCATCACGGATGGAGTTTAATTTTAGAACAGAAAATAAGGATCTGGGGAAGGAGGCCTTGAACTCGGGTGATGGAAAATGTCCTCCCCTGTCTCGGTCCCTTATTGGGTACGTAGTTCTCTATATTTCTGTTTATCTCCTACTGCCTAAGGCAGAGACTGTGTCTGCTTTGCTGATCGCTGTATCCCCATACCTGTCACGGTACTTAGGCTGCCGCAAGCAATAAATATCTATTTGTTGAATGAACGAATGATCGAATGAATAAATGCTAAAGATGTTGACCAGAGAATGGCTGCAAATGCAGCCTTCTTAAGGTAAATATACCTTAAATTACAAGACTTTGTCCTTACTTTCCTTTTATGTGTAAGACACATGGTTTTATAGGGAAAAAAAAGGAAACCGATCAACTCGTTGCCCAGCTTTTAACACACCGCCATTTGGGTCCTTATTTATAGTGTGTTCTTTGTAGCTAGGTGGAAATGGGTGGGTTTTAATTTCCAGCACATGGGGACAAGCTCTGAAAGGTGGATATCATGATTCATTACAAGAAAACTGAAAGTTGGGGCTCCCGGGTGGCTCAGCTGGTTAAGCATCCGACTCTTGATTTCGGTTCAGGTCATGATTGCGTAGTTTGTGAGATCAATCTCTGTGTCGGGCTCTGTGCTGATAGCGTGGAGCCTGCTTGGGATTCTCTCTCTCTCTCTCTCTCTCTCTCTCTCTCCAAATAAATAGGTGAACTTAAAAAAAAAACAGAAGCAAAAATCAAAGTAAGTTCACTCATCAAATCATCTTCTACTCTTCACCATATCAAAGGGTTTGCATTTAATGCCAGATCCCCAAAGAAAATCTGCACAGGGGTCAATTGTCACTCTACCCGAGTCTGCTTCCTTCCCAAAGTGGGCAGATTGTCAGCCCCCCAGAGGGAGGCTGGCTCCCTGCAGAAGTGGCTTTCAGGGTAGTTATTCTTCCGGAAAGTACACTATGTCTGTTTCTGGTTTGGCTTTTCAGTTTCCTGGAGTCCTTCTTTTGAACAGAGGGAGCAAAGCCGGGCTAAATACCGCCGCACAATTCAACCCCCGTTTGAATTCCCATTTCCATTTTTTTTTTTTTTTTTTTTTTCTTAAGGCAGTGAACTTTCCCAGCTCTGGTGAACTTTCCGTTGGTTCACTGTAGAGGGCGGGTCTTGGCGGCCCAGGAGACTTCTCCCATTCTGTTGTTAAACAGCTGTTTCCAGAGGCCCGGTACCCTCCCACCCACACAAGACTGAAAATAGCAGCCTGTCCCTCCCCGAACAGTCTGTGCTTTTCAAAGGCGCAGTTTGCTTGCTCCCTCTTGCTTTTTTGTCTCTTTCATTTTTCTTTTTGGCAAACAAGGAGTCAGGCTATTCTGTTTAGTTGGTTACCAGTTCCCTTCAAAGCCCTTCCACCTTAGCGAGCCATGGAATATATCAACGCGATGGAGGTCAATCAGGGAAACAACCAAGTTTTGATGGAGCGCTGACTCGGCCCCCATCAGTCACCTTTTACGGGAGAGTATCTTCCTGCCGCAAAAGCAGGGTCTGCCTATGACATTTGAGTTTCAAAGCTTTCTCCTTCAATGGTCCTTTCTAATTTTGAGGGTTTTAAAAAAAAAAATATATATATATATATATATCGAGCTAAAATTCACATAACATAAAATCAATCCCCTCAAAGGAGCAATTCAGTGATGTTGGTTGCATCAGTTCCAAAATATTTTCATCACCCCAAAAGAAATCCCTGTAACCATTAAGCAGTCACTCCCTAGTCCTTCCTCGCCCCCTAGACTTGGGCAGCCACCAATCTGCTTTCTGCCTCTGTGGATTTACCTATTCGAGATGACTGCATGTAAACAGAATCACACATCAGGTAGTCTTTCGTGTCTTGCTTCTCTCCCTTAGCATGTTTTTAAGGTTCGTCCATGTGGTCGCAAGTGTCAGCACTCTGTTCCTTTTTGTGACTGAACAATACTCATCCTGTGTCTATACATTCTAGTTATCCATTCATCCACCGATGGGCATCTGGATTGTTTCGACTTGTTAGATATTGCGAATAATGCTGCTATACACATTGGTGTCCAAGTATGGGTTTGAGTCCCTGGTTTCCATTCTCCTGGGTCCATATCTAGGAGCGGAACTGCTGGGCCACATGGTAATTCTATGTTTAACTTTTTAAGGAACCGCCATACCGTCTTCCACAGTGGCTGCATCATTTTATGTTCCTACCAGTAACGCACAATGATTCCAATCTGTTGACATCCTTACCCACACTTGTGATTTTCTGATCCTTTGATTATAGTCATTCTCACTTGTCTGAGGTGGTATCCCATGTGGCTTTGATTTGCATTTTCCCTAATGACTAATCATACTGAGCATCTTTTCAGGTACTTGTTGGCCATTTGTAGATCTGCCTGGGAAAAATACCTACTCAGGTCCTTTGCCTATCTTAAAAACTGGGATGTTTGTCTTTTTCGGCTGAATCGTACGAGTTTATTTGTATATTCTGGACGCTAACCCCTAATCAGATATGGGATTTGCAGTTATTTACCTCTGTTTTGTAGGTCGTCTTTTCACTTTCTTGACCAGAGGATGGCGAGTTATTCCTGGGTCTGGCTGACCAGCCGCCTAGTGTGACCTTCAGGATACTGTCAGAGTCTGTTGAGCCTGGCTGCCAACTGAACCCACAGGTTTCATTTGAATGCAAATGTTATTTAAAACCATTACGGGTTTATATGTTACTTGTTTAAAATCTGTCTCCTGTTAGAAAAATCTACTGTTACATATCTAGAGCTTCTCGGCTGGAATATGTCATTTACCATTGAGGCTCAGAATATGGGGTTGTTCAGAAAGAATGGAGTTGACATCACCTAATATTGTGTTTCCAGCTCAGACCTCCCTTCTGGGCTCTGGACTCCAACTGCCCGTATGACATCTCCCCCTGGGTGTCTAACAGGCGTCTCAAATTTAGAACATTCTAGATCAGATGCTCGGTCCCCTCGGTTTTCTACATGTCGGCAAATGGCAGCTTTATTCTTCCAGGAGCTCACACTGAAGGCATTGGATTCATCCTTGACCCTTTTGCTTCTCTCACATCCTTTATCCAGATCATTAGCAGATTCCACTTGCTCAGCCTTCAAAGTGTGGATATCCGTGGAGTTGGACGCTTCGCCTCCAGGGAAAACCAGCAGCTAAGCCACATCTTATTAGCCTGGATTCCTGTCTCCTCATTGATCTCTCGGTTTCCCTTTTCCTCCACAGTGTTTTCTCCACACAGAGCCAGAGGGGGCTTTCCAGAAAGAACGCCCGTCAGCTCATGTCAGTCCTGTGCTCACGCCCCTTTCCCCTGGCTCGCTCCGCTCTAGCCTCCAGACTTTCTTGCTGTTTCTTCAGGACTCCACTGGCTATGGACTGCTGTCCCTTCTGCCTGGAACACTAACGCTCCATATGGCCGGGGCTCACCCCTCATTGCCTTCAGGGCTCTCTGCTCAAAGTTCCCCGTATGCAAGAGTCTGCTGGATACCCTTGCAAAAGAATGCAGTTCCTTCCCACGTTGTCCCCATCCCCTCCCGGTCCCCCTGCCGGCTCCCCGAGCCGACCCCAGCTCCGCCTGCCCTCTTTCCCCCCTGCTTTTTCTTCGCTGCCCTTCGCGGATAGCTGTTTTGACACAGCACATAACAGATACTTATTGTCATTCTTTGTACCCTCCCTGCCCCCCCGCCCCCCCCACATTGAGATCCAACTGCATGGCTGAGGAAAGAAAAATTCTGCATTCCACGTACACCGTGCGGCTTTCCTTCCTCAATGTGACGACTAAAGGGACTGGATGCCGGGTCGTTTCTGTTGCATGAGGACCTTGAAGGTCAGCACCGCCATGTTCTTTCTGAATCACCAAGTTGATTAATTTTTAAACGGTAGTGTCTCCATTCATGTGATGCGCGGGCCACTGTGCTCGTAATCCACTCATTAGGGATTGCCAAGAATGCATTCATACAATAGACCACACCACTCTGAAGAAACCATTATGGATTTCCACGCGGAGCCCCCGAGGATTAAAGTAAAGCCTTGGACTTAGGGCGAGTGCCCCGGGCCTTGTGATCTGTCAGGCCCCGAGCTGTCAGCCTCGGCTCTCGGCAACTCAGGATCCCAATTTGCAAGATTCCAGGAACTGTGATCCTATCAAGTGACAGAGAGAGTCCACCACGAGAGCAGTGACTCTTTCTGTTTCCTCTTTTTGTAACACAAAGGAAACTCAAACAAGTCTCTTTAGTGGAGAGAGAGTCTGGCGCTCATGTTCTGCAGAGGTCGAAGCGCTGGAGAGAAAACGGAGTACACAGTACCCATGGAACAGATTCAGAAACAAGGACCTGTGACCCAGTGAGCTTGCTGGGGGTCCCGAAGGTAAATACTGGTGTAACTGGAAGAAGAGCTCAGGGCTGGAAGCGACCTCAAAGGTCTCTGCGGTATATCTGAGGGGACTGGAGCATAGCAGGTTGTGACTGCTTGCCAATGACCCTATAGTTATTTGGGGGAGGGGGGGAACAGGTAGGGAGCCCAGGCTTCCGAACTCCCGATCCAGCCTTCTTTCCACACAATCACAGAACTGCCGCGATGTTGGCCTCTGGATACGAGGACACCGTCCTTTGATTCTTTGCTGAAATTCTCTCGTGGGAGCTGGGATGGGTGATGGATGAGAGAAAACAACTTTTCGCTGCGTCAGTGGCCTGATAAAATCAGTCTGTCTACATTTTTGATGAGCCAACTTCTCACTTTATTTCACCTCTGTAAATACATTGCTGTGCAAGTGCCCAGAGAATGAAGATATTCATGACCTAGCTTTCCAAAGGTGATTGTGTTTTAAAAAATGTTAGGGGCGCCTGGGTGGCTCAGTGGGTTAAGCGTCTGACTTCGGCTCAGGCCATGACCTCGCGGCTCGTGGGTTCGAGCTCCGCGTCGGGCTCCGCGCGGACAGCTCAGAGCCTGGAGCCTGCTTCGGATTCTGTGTCTCCCTCTCTCTCTACCCCTCCCCCGCTCACACTCTGTCTCTCTCTCTTAAAAATAAATAAACGTTAAAAAACTTAAAAAATTATAAAATAAGATAAAAAATGTTAGTTTGGCGCAGGGGTTCCCAAAGCATAGTCCCTGGACCACCAGCAGAGGCAGCATCTGGGAAATGGGAATTCATGGGCCCCATTCCAGCCTCACTGAATCAGAAACTCTGGTCATGACGGGTATTGACTGGGGTAATGACGGGCTGCTGCTAGGGAAGCACCATTTATTACTGTTTAATAAAACCTCAGCTATGAGACCCTTCAGATGGATACCGGGTAGGGGGGCATAAGCTTGGGGCATGATTGCCAGCATATATCTTGGGGCAGCTGAGATAAAGGAAGTAGACTTACAGGATCCTCAAGGTTGGGGTGATGTGAAGCTAAGGTTCTCTTTCGCCCCCAGCGAAGCGTCCTCACCGAGGCAGCTGAGCACCTAGAGGGAGGTCACTCTACCGGTTTCAAGGACTTGTCAATGGGCTCTGGGCGCTAAGGGAATTTTGCCCTCACCCTGGTCCACACTCCCTCTTCACTACGCTGGTGTTGCTCCAGAACTCCCCGTGGGATTAGGCAGAGAGACGCCAGACTTCTCCTGAAACCACACCCTTGCTTTCCTCCTCAACCTGTTTTCCTAACTCCCTTACAGATTTCTCCTGCAAACAGCCCCCAATAACTTACATGCCCAAGGACTCCTATCTCAGGCTTTGTTTCCGGGAACCACGACCCAAGACAATTAGTAAGTTCACCTCAAAGGTACTCCTTTTATGGATCGACACGTAGGGCGGGGCAGAGGAGGAGAACATTTTCAGCGAGTTACTCTACCCAGCACTGGACAGCCCATCTGCTTTGATTTCAGACACATCCCCACAATTGGCACATCCTGCCTATGACTTTGAAGGTTTCCTTGACTGGATGGTAACTCAAGCTCATACGGATTGATTCGAGATGAGAGAAACCGGGTGATGGGTGATCCCCTTTGAACGAGCTAGAACCACTGGTAAAATGTGCAGCTGGGTTTTGTCGAGGTTGCAAATCATCGGTACCTTGAACGTGGCCAATAGAGAGATCTATGGCACTTATTTTGGGTCATTGTATCTCAGGGGGCACACGTAAAATATCCGAAGATCTCGTTCCAGGGTCACCTCCTCTGTGGGAAAGGGCCACAGTATGTCCAAATCTGAGCTTTAAAGGTGCCTATTAAGCCCCTCCCCCAGCCCTGAAATCACTGAGCCCCTGGGCCCAGGAATTCTTGGTTCCCACAAAACCTCAAACAGATGGTCGCAAGTTTGATTCTGGCCTTGTGGAACTGGAGCCATGCCCCAGATGAAATTCACCTCTACGTTGGCCAGGAGCCCCCTTTTCTAATGTTCCCTTCCTCACTCCTGCTTGACCCACCCCAGGAGCCAAGGATCAGCACGACACGGTCCTCCGTTTCTAGCATAATGGAAATGAATCATCACCATCACCATGTCGCAGGGTTGGGAAAAGCCTCATGCAGATTTTTCCATCCTTTAAGACGAACAACACCAAACTATATTTAAAACAATCTTTTCTCATAGGACTCTACTGTAAAAGCCGGTTCTCACTGTCAGGACCTTCTCTTGAACGAAGCTGAAGGACTCACATTACAAATGAAGGGAACTTTCTTCTTTGTAGCCCTGGTGGGACTGTTTACTGATATTCGCCGCTCAAAAGCATGAAGAGGAAAAGGCAAAACTCCGTTGAGCGAAATGATATTAACGGAAGTTTATTTTAAGGATGAACTGGCTATTCGTCTCCAGACACTCGTTTCATTCTTGGTAGGCCGCTGGAGAGCCCAACACTTAGGTCACGCTGTAAAAGACTCCCTTGAAAAATTGCTTTTTCCAGAAAGCGCACTGATATTCACCCTTCTCAGCTTCGTACAGAGGGATCTTTTAATAAACACCTCTAGCACACCAGCAACCATGTTTATTTCAGAGGCCATGTGCCCCATGTGAAGACCTACATGCGAATGTTCTTTTAGTTCTATGGGCTAGGAGAAGCTTTACTTCCTCAGAATTGCTGGCGGGCTTTATTTCTGAGACCACAGGGATCACAGACTTGACTATATTTTCCCTCTTTGAGTGGGCTCTCAGAAAGCTTAGAGCCAAATTTTTGGCTCATCTTTGGAATCGAGCCTGCATAGTTTTCTTCTATTTTCCCCCGGGTTTTGTCCGTGTGCATTTTTGCAGGCCCTGAGTGTTAAGTTTTATATTGATTTCATCTGAGTAAAGCTAGGGAGCCATCTAGAATCCTTTAGAAATCAAGGCAGGGAGGAGATACAGCGTAAGCATTATAGCCATCTCTCATCTTGAAAATCTTTACCAAACCACCCCTTATCTTTAATAAAAGTACCAGGTGTAACACTCAACAGCGAAAAACCAAACAATGTGTCTTAAAAATGGACAGGAATCTAAATAGACATTTTTTTCTTTTCTTGGTTATTTTTTTTAATGTTTGTTTTAAGAGACAGAGAGAGACAGAGCACGAGCCGGGGAGGGGCAGAGAGAGAGGGAGACGCAGAATCCGAAGCAGGCTCCAGGCTCCGAGCTGTCAGCCCAGAGCCCAACCAGGGCTTGAACCCACGGACCGCGAGATCATGACCTGAGCCGAAGCCAGACGTTCAACCGACTGAGCCCCCCAGGCACCCCGTAAATAGACCTTATTTCAAAGAAGACATACGGATGGCCAACAGGCACATGCAAAGATACTCAGCATCATCCAGCATCAGGGAAATGCAGATCAAAACCACAACGAACTCACCGCACGGCAGTCAGAATGGCCAGTACCAAAGAGACAAGGAATAACAAGTGACGGCGAGGACATGGAGAGAAAGGAACCCTCGTGCACTGTTGACGGGAATGTAAATTGATGCACTCACTATGGAAAACAGTACAGAGGTTCCTCAAAAAATTAAAAATGAAACTACCATATGTCCAGCAATCCCACTTCTGGGTATTGATCCAAGGAAAGGAAAAACACTAACTTGAAAGGGTCACGCAGCCAAGATATGGTAACAACCGAAGTGCTCGTTGACAGGTGAGCGGATACAGAGAATGTAATATGCATATGTGGTGAAATATTATTCAGCCACACACACACAAAAAAAGAATGCAATCTTGCCATTTGTGACAACATGGATGGACCTTGAGGATATTTTGTTAAATGAAATAAGTCAGGAGGAGAAAGACAAGTGCTATATGATTTCACTTACATGTGGCATCTACAGAAAAAAACAAAACCAAGCTCATGGACACAGAGGACAGTTTGGTGGTTGTGAGAAGTGGTGGTAGGAGTGGGTGAAATGGATGGTCAAAAGTTAGAAACTTCCAGTTCTAGAATAACGAAGTCATGAGGGGTATACTGTGCAGATGTAATTTCATGGTGACTGTAGCTAATAATACCGTATTGCATCATTTAATGTTGTTAAGAGAGTCGATCTTAAAAGTTCTCATCACAGGGGTACCTGGATGGCTCAGTTAAGCATCTGACTCTTGGTTTCAGCTCAGGTCATGATCTCACAGTTTGTAAGACCGAGCCCCAGGTCGGGCTCTGTGCTGATAGCGCAGAGCCCGCTTGGGATTCTCTCTCTCTCCCTCTCTCTCTCCCCTTCCCTGCTTGTGCTGTCTCTATCTCTCTCAAAATAAATAAGTAACCATTGAAAAAAAAAGTTCTCATCACAACGTGTGGTGACGGATGTTAACAGACTTATCGTGGCGATCATCGCGCAAGGTTTACAAATACCAGTCATGATGTTATACACTTGAAACTAATATAATGTTGTATATCAATTCTACCTCAATAATAATAATAAAACAAAAAGTACTGAGTCAATCATGCCGTAGCCTACATTCTGAAATGGGGTTAGAATTTGCTAGGACAATTAAGATGTCTGCTCTGGTTATAAGCTAGGGGAGGATCCAGATACAGGATCACTGAGGAAGGCAAAAGATAGTACTTGCTCAACGTGCAAAAGCAAAATGAGCGGGAAAAGGACATTTGTAACAAACACTACAACGAGGTCAGAGAACGGCAGATACAAGAGTGGTGAGGCAGAAAAGTCCCATGAGCCCTTGCAACATGGATCTCCTGGCAGGAATCCCAGGCGAACAAAAACCTGTAAAACATAAGGGTGCATCTACCGTGTTGACACTGTGTTACTGATACCAACTTGTCTATCCCTGGGTAGGTATTTGCAAGAGGTAATCATTTCACTGCACTATACGTTTCCCTCTGCATATAACGTTTACTTAAAAATGACTATTTGAGGAACCAGATCCAGTGGGAAAACAAATGTGGGGGAAGCATGATGAGAGGAACAGAGTTACGGAATTGTTTGTATTTTGCAATGACCCTGACCATTGTTCTCTTTGCTTTTTGTGTCTTCTTGGGACAGCACCCAGGAAGCAATTTTGAAGAAAAATTTGGAAAAGCACAAACAATAATACTTAACAAAAATACTAAGAATGTACTAATTCCCACATGGAATCTAACCTTGACCAATGCCATGAAAACAACTTTCGGAAAAGTTCAGACCAAAACACGCATTGATAGTTGGAGGGCGTAAGTAAATTTTAGGCCACTGGGATAGAATTAGGAAGACAGGAGCCATAAATGGGTGAGAGATTTCATCAAAGTTTTAATTCAGTACTTTTTTCTTGCTGCAGCTAAGCTTAAAGACTCAAAATCTCTCTTCCATCGCTATTTTCCCTTACGTTGCTTTAATCAATCCTCTTTGCTCTGGGTCATTCTTACCCATGAACTTGAGACACTGGGGCCCAGGATCTCCCTTTCATTGCCTTGCCCAGATGCCCAGTCCTTTTGAGGAAGGAAGCCTGATAGTTTTCTCTGTCTTAAGGCTTTTGGCTCATCTGACCAGGGAGCTCTAAGCTGGCAGTAGGGAAAGCTGAAAACCAACCCAAGTCAAAACACAGATATTCAGTAATTGGTGGAACCAGGTACCTCTAGAAACAGAAGGCAGGTGCAGCTGAAAGTAGGTGGATTTGTTAAACATCTCTATGAGATGCATTTAGATCCCTGGCTGAGGGTAGAAGGTTTTTACTCTAGAAATCTTGAATCCGTGGGACTGGATTCTGGAAGAGGGACACTCAAACTGTGTCCTGTGCTGCAAACAGGACAGTGACTTCGACGTCTGCACACTGACGGGTAGTACCTAAGGCCCTGAATCTTATTGGGACCTCAGACTGTCAGTTGAGCTTATAGCCCTGAGATGGGGTATGGAAAGCTTTCTTTCTGAAAACCCCGCATAGCTTGCCTCCAGCCTGGGGTCTGAGCATGCCAAACAATACAAACAAAACAAAACAAAACAAAACAAAACCAAAAACCAAAAACCAAAAAACAAACCCTGGCCTTTGTCTATCAGGTATCTGTTTCTGCAAATAATGCTACATAAGAAATTTCCCAAAACTCAGTGGTTTAAAAACCAACCATTTATGGTGTTGGGAGAACTGGACAGCAACATGGAGAAGAATGAAACTAGACCACTTTCTTACACGATACACAAAAATAAACTCAAAATGGATGAAAGACCTGAATGTGAGACAGGAAACCATCAAAACTCTGGAGGAGAAAGCAGGAAAAAACCTCTTTGATCTCATCCGTGGCAATTGCTTACTCAACACATCTCCAAAGGCAAGGAAATTAAAAGCAAAAATGAACTATTGGGACCTCATGAAGATAAAAAGCTTCTGCACCGCAAAGGAAACAATCAGCAAAACTAAAAGGCAACCAACGGAATGGGAAAAGATATTTGCAAATGACATAACAGATAAAGGGCTGGTATCTAAAATCTATAAAGAACTCACCAAACTCCACACCCGAAAAACAAATAGTCTAGTGGAGAAATGGGCAGAAGACATGAATAGACACTTCTCTAAAGAAGACATCCAGATGGCCAACAGACACATGAAAAGATTCTCAACGTCACTCCCCATCAGGAAAATACGAATTAAAACCACACTGAGATACCACCTCACGGCAGTCAGAGTGGCTAAAATGAACAAATCAGGAGACCACAGATGCTGGAGAGGATGTGGAGAAACGGGAACCCTCTTGCACTGTTGGTGGGAATGCAAACTGGTGCAGCTGCTCTGGAAGACAGTATGGAGGTTCCTCAAAAAATTAAAAATACAACTATCCTATAACCCAGCAATAGCACTGCTAGGAATTTACCCCAGGGATACAGGAGTGCTAAGGCATAGGGGCACTTGTACCCCAATGTTTATAGCAGCACTTTCAACAACAGTCAAATTATGAAAAGAACCTACATGTCCATCAACTGACGAATGGATAAAGAAGATGTGGTTTATATATACAATGGACTACTACATGGCAATGAGAAAGAATGAAACCTGGCCATTTGCAGCAACGTGGATGGAACTGGAGAATTTTATGCTAAGTGAAATAAGTCAGGCAGAGAAAGACAGGTACCATGTGTTTTCACTCCTATGTGGATCTTCAGAAAGGTAACAGAAGACCATGGGGGAGGGAAAGGGGAAAAAAAAGTTACAGAGAAGGAGGGAGGCAAACCATAAGAGCCTCTTAAATACAGAGAACAAACTGAGGGCCGATGGGGGGTGGGGGAGAGGGGAAAGTGGGTGACGGGCAGGGAGGAGGGCACTTGTTGGGATGAGCACTGGGTGTTGTCTGGAAACCAATTTGACAATAAACTGTATTAAAAAACCCCAACCATTTATTATAGCTTGTGAGTCTACATGGTGACTGGGTGGTTCTTTATCTTGGCTGTGCTTATTTGGGCACTTGTGGTCAGATGTAAGTCAAGTTGGAGGTGCTGCTGCTCTTGGCTGGGCTTTCTCAAACGTCTGGGCGTTGGCTGGCTGGCGGATGATTGGCTAACCTGGACATATTTGCATGATAGCTGCAAGCTTCTAAGAAAGGAAGAGGAAGCTCCGAGAACTCTTGAGGCCAAGGCTTGGAACCGCCACACAGTCACTTCTGCCATAGTCTATTGGCCAAAGGAAGTCACAAAGCCAGCCTAGAGTCAAGGGGTGGGGAATAGATACTCCCTGTTTAAGGAATGGGGTTGGGGTTTTTTAATGGCCTAATTTTTAACGAATGAGGACACATGAAAGGGTAAAGAAGTGGGGCCTTCAGGGCAATAAATCTAGCACACTGGGCTTATGGATTGTTCTCTAATTTCTAGATGTGTCAGGTCACATTTTAACCTTAAAAGAAAGAACCCAGTAAAATTACGCAGGGGCAGATATCCTACCTACGATTCCCATAGTCATTTCCGGATTTTTTTTTTTTTTTGACCAGTACCAAAGGTAGAAATTAATTCTTATATGGAAATAAAATATCCAGCCTCTGAATTTTCCCAGATGATGAATTATGTGACTAAAGCCCTCCATCTGTACTTAAAACACATAAGCATATGGCTTATGGAGCTATGAGAGGCAGGCAGGGGCTGCAGACAGGAAGTGCATCCTTTTTGTCAACTGCAGCTGGTGAGAGAAGACGTTCGGCATTAGAGCTGGGAAAGGAATCATTCACCCAGTAACATAAGCAGGGTGACAGCTGTGGGTGTGCTGTCTGAGGCAAGCTCACTGGCTAGGCCAAAGCCAATGCTGAGACAAAACCTGCGAAAGAGTGGGAAGTTGATTAAGAACATGCTTTTCAACATCAAGGAAAAGACAGGGGCTAGATGCTTTCCCATTTTCCCCGACTTAACAACTGCAGTCTAGAAAGTTTCATCCTTACGGGAAAAAACAAAACTCATCTCCTAAAAAACAAACCCACAAAAGAAGGTTATTTTGGGAGATTTAGCAAGTGGGCAGACTCCCTCCAGAACCAGGACATCTGTGCCCAACTTTCCTTTTCACAGCTGAGTTATTGGCCAGATTTTCCAGGGGCTTCTAGTTTCTTTGTGAGAAAACAGAAGTTTCTGGGACACAGCACCCAAGATCATAAAAAATTAGAGTCGTCCCACCCATTCTACATAAGCTGAATGAGCTGGGGTCCTAGGACTAGAGGGGTCCTGGAGCCTTTCCACATGTCTCTAGGACTCAATCTCCTCCTCTGTCAAGTGGGGGAATGTATTAATTATGCAGTGTTTTGTAACAAAATACTGTCAGTATTTAGTGGCTTAAAACAAACAAAAAAACCCATTTATTATCCCAGCGTTCCTGTGGGTTGGGAACTGGAAGCAGCTTAGCTGAGTGTGGTTCTGGCTCAGGGTCTCTTATTAGGCTGCAATTATCTGAAGGCTCGACTGGGGCTGGAGGATATGCTTCCAAGATGGCTCACTCACACAGCTGTTGGCAGGAAGTCTGGATTCCTTACCACACGAACCCTCCCACAAGGCAGCTGGAATGTTCTCATGACATGACCACTTGGCTTCCCCCAGAGCTAGTGATGAGGAAGGGAGGGACGAAGAGAGGGAAGGAGGGAGAAGGAAGCTGCAATATCCTTTACAACGTCGTCTCTGAAGTGGCGTATCATGACTTTTTGTTTGTTTGTTTTCTGTCAGTCATAGGGACCTCGACTAGGGTGTTAATACCAGGAGGTAGGGACCATCAGGGGCATGTTGGAAGCTGTTGTGACAGGGAATCAGACTGGATGAACTTGAGGTTTCCTTCTGGCTGAGGAGTTCTCTGGTTTTGTGCAGAAGGGATACAGCCACATATACCACTAGGGCCAGAAGGTATAAATATGAAACAGGCTTTATTGGGGTAAACTTCACAAAGATAACAAGCAGATTTCATACAGTCCATCCACCTCGAGCTCTCACGTTCTCACGGAGGGTGGCATGTAGCTGAACTGCACACGCTGGGGAAGGGGTCCCATTGGGTAGAGGCCCAATGTGCTACACAGTTATAGGAGAAGGGAGAACTTTCTGGAAACCGTGCCTGGGAACCCTCAGAATTCGATTTCTAAATGGTAAAGAAGTATGGAACACATAGGTCTATAACTCTTCATGCACAATTCCATGACCTAAGTGCTTGAAAAGTCCAAGTTCTTTTCAGCAATGATTTATTAGCAGAATTTGACTTCAATGATCGGGGGGCTACTTATAGTCTTTTTCCCATTTAGGGTGAATATTCATACATTTCACTGCACAAACATTAACGTGTTTGATTATGGGATGCTACCCCAGACCCTGCCGAGGGACTTAATAATGAATACTATGTACAGTTTCTAATATAAAAAAAAAAAATCCAGGTGGGTGAGGACTACCTTTATGCGGTTAACCCCAACTAGGCAAGTCCTGTAAACCACCACCCTTCTGTGATCCTGGAGCAGAGAATGGACCCAATTACCTCCTGGCTAGATTTTCCATCTCACTGAAGTCTAATTCTTGAAATACTGGAACTGTAAATGGAAATCTTAATAAAACACAGTTCCACAATCCCTTACCCCAAATTATTGGAGCCTGATAGGTTTTGAAATTCATATTTACCTACTTAAAAGAGAAATGCATACATAACGAGTCACATATGATAGAACAGTTTGGAGCCTGATCTGCCTTTTATTAGTTAGTATGTGGATTTGGATAAATTACTTGACCTTTCTGAGACAGAGTTTCTCATCTGTACAATGGGAATGATGGCATTTACTTCAGGGGGTTATGGTAGGAATTCAATGAGATGATATGGCTTTGAGTTAAGTGTTAGATACAGTGGTATCTATTTGACTTTCTATATGCCACTTCAAAGATGACATTATAAAAATCAAGTCCTCTGCCGCCTTGTCTAGTTCAAGTTCAACAAACTGGACCTTGACTCCAGGCTAATTACTGTGTATTTGGCCCCTTTAAACCATTCTTTCTTGCTTCATGTGTATTCTGTGACCGCACAAGCCTAGACAAGATGTGATTATATAGCCACGATTAGCAGAAGTGACAATTTCTAGATAGTTGCCTTTACCTTCTCAACGGACCTACATTTTTCTGGATCTTGCTACATTTCTTGACCCTCAGAATAGCTCAGATGAAAGAAAGCACGATGAAAGGAAGACTGTGTAGATTTGGAAGCAGATTAGGATTTTAAAGAGCTGCCTGGGGAGCAAAGTTTAAACTTGTGAGCTGTAATTATTTGTGTACATATCCCATTGGGTTAAACTAATTTCCTCTTTTCTTGGTGGTGGTTTATGTAGTAAGCATCGTATTTACCTTCAACCTACCAATATAAATTCTTTTCTCTTTCTCTTTTCTCTTTTCTTTTCTTCCCTCTCTTCCTTCCCCTCCTTCCCTCCTTCTCTCTCTTTCTTTCACATTATGGTGGTAGGAAAAAGGGGGGGGGCGTCATCTGTAAGAAGTGATTTCAACAGCTTTACAGTGACAAATTCTGGTTTTTCAACCTGTAGGTGGTCTGCCTGTCTCCCGAATTTGCATTATTTCCATCACAAACGAACCACTTCCTTTCCATTTTCCTAATTTCATCCCCCCCCCCTTCCGTTTCTAATCCCTGCAGAGAATTGGTTAAATGGGGGTTGAACGTGTCCCACTAAGGAGAAAAGTGTCAGTGCACTCGAATGCAAAGGACATAAGTCTGTTACTCAGGCAGCAGCTGGAGAAAGTGCAGCACCCTGTGGCCTCAAGCTTAACATCAAATAGCCCGTGAGCCTGTTGTTCCTGTGACCTTTGAAATTCACATAGTTTTATGATCAGGAAAGCTATACCCATGGAACGCATGGAATGCTAGCTCTGTGGTAAGTAATGCAGCGTAGGGTAAGCATGCGGGATCTGGACCCAGAGAGTGTGGGTTTGTCTCTTTACACACTTTGCCCCAACCTCACCAATGCCAGGCTAAATCTATAAGATGCGACGTATAAAGTGTGTTATAATTACCTTCCAAGAGACTAAAGGTGAATATATTCGCTCTAGGGTCAGAGTGCTTGGGTCAGAATTCTGCCCCTGTGTTCCCACCACTAGCCCTACTCACTGTGTGACCTTGGGCAGGTTTCTTAACCTCTCGGTGTGTCAGTTTCTTTGCCTGGAAAATGGGCCAATACAGTGCTTAATGGAACCTAAGACATTATATGTAGATCTTGTAAAACACACCATTATTTTAGGCACTACTAGGAAAACAAAAGCGATGCTTCTAACTGTAAGATGTGTTTGAACGCAAGACGCATTTTCATTTCAGAGAAGTCAAATGGGAAAGAAAGGCTGTGCGTTTTAAAGCGGATGAAATGTGGCAACAGAACTTAGGTCGCAATCACCTAATAACTGTCACTTGCGCACTTTTTTTTTAAAAAAAATTTTTTTTCAACGTTTTTTTATTTATTTATGGGACAGACAGAGACAGAGCATGAACGGGGGAGGGGCAGAGAGAGAGGGAGACACAGAATCGGAAACAGGCTCCAGGCTCTGAGCCATCAGCCCAGAGCCTGACGCGGGGCTCGAACTCCCGGACCGCGAGATCGTGACCTGGCTGAAGTCGGACGCTCAACCGATTGCGCCACCCAGGCGCCCCCTTGCGCACTTTTAAAATGACAAAGAACCAGACACACACACTGTACCGAGGTCAGTTTCTTAGCTTTGATGTTGTTCAAATTATGTGTGGTCTAACCATCGGAGAAAACCAGGTAAGCATGCACAGGGCCTTTTTGTACTATCTTAACAACTTCCTGTGGATCTATAACATGTAAAAAAAAAAAATGTGTGCATTTTAACATTGATGAATCGCATAGTGTGGATAATAGTACTTAAAAAATATTTTTTTAAGTTTATTTATTTTGAGACAGACAGAGAGAGAGAGAGAGAGAGAGAGAGAGAGAGAGAACACACAAGTGGGGGCCGGGCAGAGAGAGAGAGACAGAATCCCAAGTGACTCTGCACCATTAGCTCGAACCCACTTGGGGGCTCGAACCCACGAACGGTGAGATCATGACCCAAGCCGAGATCAAGAGTCGGACACTTAACCGACTGTCCCACCCAGGCGCCCCTGGATAATAGTACTTATGGGACGATTGCTCCCTAATTGTCAGTTATTCTGTGGGGACGGATTAAAGAAGGCTGCAAAGTCCTTGCCACGCCTCCCATCAAGAGGTGGAGTCTTTTTCCCTCTCCTTGAATCTGGTTTGGCCCTGTCGCTTGCTTTGGCCAACAGAATGCAGCAAGGTCTTACAGGACGACTTCTGGAGCTGGGCCTGAAGAGATCTATAGCTTCGTCCCTTGGAAAATTCCCTTTTGGAATCAAGCCGCCATGCTCTGAGAAGGACAAGCCACGTGGAGAGTCCACAGAGGACTGAGGCTCTCCGGTTGACACCCCAGCTGGGCTCCCAGTCGGCAGCCAGCACTGACTCTCAGCCACGTGAGGGAGCCATCTTGGGTGTTCCAGCCCAGTCAGACCCCCGGATGGCCGTATCCTCAGCTGACAGAACATGGGGCGGAATGATCCCCATGCCGCTGCCCGCCATGTGCATGAGCCATCGTGGTCAGTGCAGCCCACTCAAGCTTCCAGATGAGCCCCAGCCCCACGCGACACCATGAACAGAAGAATCAATCACCTAGTAGAGCCCAGTTAGTCTCCACAATCATGAAAAATAATAAATGATCATTGCTATCTTAAGCCAATAACACATTCGTATTACGGAGAAGTTCAGAGAGGATTCAGAGTTGAAAGGTCTAGGGCAGCACTTTTCAACCTTGACTGCATGGATGAATCCCCTGGAGAGCTTGTTCAAATGAGATTCTGACCCCGTACATCTAGGTTCCACAGCTAGGGTTGGTGCTGCCGGTCCTGGACCACACTTTGAGCCTGGACCACATGAAGGGTAATGGTCTTCATGTCTCAGAGGCAGACCTCAAAAGGACGAGGTGGCCATTTCGGCTAGGTGTTTGAATCTGAACAGATGGAATGTGCTATCGGGAGGAGGTATGTTGTCTTTCCCTGGGGTAACTGTCTAATGGAAGACATCGCCCAGAGGCTGATCTTTTCTGTTCCCCATGGTCGCTTTCCTGAAAGTTGAATGTATCGTCTCTCTGTCTCCTTCCACATAGCCGGATGGGCAAAGAAAGAATTGAAGAGATCGGCCACATTTCACATTTCAGCAGTGCATTCTAGGGTTACATGCTTAGGGCAGAAACAAAGACAGGGGAAAAGAGAGAGCACCAGGACTGGCAGCAAATGCATGGGCTCAGCCAGAAGGTGCTGGTAAAATGGAGGTCTCCATTTAAAAGGCTTGCAAGGCTGCTATTCTCATTTGGGGTGGGGGGTGGGGGGAAGCCAAAGTCCTACTCAGTCGTGAGGATGCTCCTTTCCCCTCCCCAACCTCATCTCCTACTGCGCTGCCCTTTGCTCTCCCAACTCCAGCTACAGTGACCTTGCAGATCTCTGGACACCGTGAGAATGTCTTCTGTCCCCGCTCTTCTCTCTACTGGAGCCTCCTTCCCCTAGATGCCCCGGGGCCTTGCGCGCTCTCGCTCTCGCGCTCTCTCTCTCTCTCTCTCTCTCTCTCTCTCTCTCTCTCTCGCCTCCCTCCGGCTGCTCAGGGGCTACAGGCTCAGGGAGGACAGATCCTTTTAAAAATTGCAACCCTCCCCCAGCCCCGGCTCTCCCTATCACCCCTCTCCATGGTGCTAGCCATCATCCCCTTTGCGCTATAGACCTGTTACTGCTTACTCTGTTCAAGACTAGAATGTCAATTCTGGACAGGAAGGCAAGCTTGTCTGCTTTTTTCACTGCGGTATCCTAGGGCCTAGAACAGCTCCCGATACATCGTAGACACTCGAGAATTTCTTTCGATTGACTGAATAAGTAGGGCTATTATTATTAATAATGTTGAGTAACATTATCAACATGAGACATTGAAAAAGAAAGTCTGTATCTGTACTGTCCAATATGGCAGCGGTCTTAGATCAGGCTGCTGTAACAAAATATCAGACTGAGAGAGTTCAATAACAAACATGCATTTCTTACAGTGCTGGAGGCTGGGAAGTCCAAGATCAAAGTGCTGCCAGATTTGGTGTCTGATGAGGACCCACTTCCTGGTTCATAGATGGCTATCTTCTCGCATCCTTATGTGGCAGAGAGGAGAGAGCGGTAAGTTTTCTGTGACTCTTATAAGGGCACTAATCCCTTTCAGGAGGGTTCTGCCCCCATGACCTCATGTAATTCCAGTTACCTCCCAAAGGCCCCACCTCCTCATACCATCACATTGGGGGGTAGGATTTCAACGTATGAATTTTGGAGAGACACAAACATTTAGTCCATGACAGTAGCCATTAGCCCCATGTGGCTACTGAGTCCTTGAAATGTGTCCAAATTGAGATGTGCTGTAAGTGGCAAATACACATTACATTTTGAAGACTTGGTACAAAAAAAGGATGTCAAATATCTCATTAATCTTTAAAAAATTTTTTTAAAAATTTAATGTTTATTTTTATTTTTGAGAGTGAGAGAGACAGAGTGCAAGTGGGGCAGGGCAGAGAGAGAGGGAGACACAGGATCCGAAGCAGGCTCCAGGCTCTGAGCTGTCAGCACAGAGCCCGCCGTGGGGCTTGAATCCAAGAACCGGAAGATCGTGACCTGAGCCAAACTCGGATGCTTAACTGCCTGAGCCACCCAGGTGCCCCTAATCTTTTAAATGCTGATTACTTGTTCCAATAATATTTTGGGTATGCTAGGTTAAATAAAATATATTATAAAAATTACATAATTTTTTCTACCTATTTACTCTTTTAAAATGTTTATTTATTTTGAGAGAGAGTGCAAGTGGGGGAGGGACAGAGAGAGAATCTGGAGCTGGCTCCGTGCTGTCAGTTGGGGCTCGATCTCAAGAACTGAGTTGGGGCTCGATCTCAAGAACTGAGAGATCATGATCTGAGTCGATATCAAGAGTGGATGCTCAACTGACTGAGTCACCCAGGCGCCCCCGTTTACTTAAAAAAAATATTTACTTTTGAGAGAGAGAGTGCAAGTGGATGAGGGGCGGGGTGGGGGGGACAGAGGATCTGAAGGGGGCTCCACGCTGACAGCAGAGAGCCCGACAGGGGGCTCAAACTCACAAACTGTGAGATCATAACCTGAGCTGGAGGCAGATGCTTAACCGACTGAGCCACTCAGGCACATCTCCCCACTATTTACTTTTTTAATTGAGCGACTATAAAGTTTAAAATGTAGCTCACGGTATGTTTCTCCTAGACAGTGTGGAGCCATATGCTTATCTCCAAACCCCACAGGCATAGACAGTCACGTACAGAAACAGGACAGGAAAAAGCAAGAGATTCAGCGATACGTGGCCCTCCCTCAAGTAGGTTAGCAAGGTATTGCCCACAGCTCAGAGAGGGTGGATCGACTGGGAGTAAAAGGAAGTTTGCAAATATAAAGTTCATGTAGATAGATCGGCTGTTAGTTGCACATATTTCCTATATCTGGCTGAATTTTACCCATGCTGCATGTAGTGACCTATTAGCAAAAATATTTTGTGGTTAGCAACTAAATCAAAGAATTCTATCTGGATACTTTTAATTTGAAGTTAGATAATAAAGGGAGGCGCCTGTGTGGCTCAGTTGGTTAAGCGTCCGACTTCAGCTCAGGTGATGATCTCACGGTTTGTGAGTTCGAGCCCCGCGTCGGGCTCTGTGCTGACAGCTCGGAGCCCGGAGCCTGCTTCGGATTCTGCGTCTCCCTCTCTCTCTGCCCCTCCCATGCTCGCCCTCTGTCTGTCTGTCTCTCTCTCAAAAACAAATAAAGCATTAAAACCAAAAAAAGCAGTTTGAAGGTGGATATAAAGAAATCTGGATGTATCCTGATCTGTTTAGCATCCGTCAGCTCAATGGAGATGAGCTGCCAGGGCCCCAGGGCAGAAGCAGGGAGACCAATGAGAAGACTATGGCATTAATCCAGTGGAGAAGACCAGGATGGCCCAGTAGGAACGGTGGGAAGTGGCTGGATGTTGGATATATTCATTTTCCTTTTGGTTTCCTTAGAAGCTGAGTGAATGAAACGAAGAGCTGGGAGGAGAGGATCGTGAGTGATTATCAACACAGCACATCCTAGTGCGAGCTCACAGTGGGATTGGGAATTCAAGCTGGTTCGTCGACTCAAAGCTCTGTAGTTTGTCTCTTCAACCACACACCTGTTTTCAAGGACAGAGACTGAAATTCCAACGCAGGATAAAGAATATTTGGAGATTTCACAGGGAGTGACAAATCATGGCATTTGAGAAAGGGCACAGGAAGGATTTTCCTGTTTACTTGTCTGGAATAAATACGCGTCGTGTCTGGCAAATGCAAGGGCCACATTAAGTGCCCAATAAATGCCTATTGGTGACAAAATGCTAATTAACGATTAAACATATTTTGAAACAGAAGTGTATTACGAAACATATTATTTATATAACAAGATTTTCAAAATACCCCTGAATGACTTTAAACTTGATTCTTCTCCATCTCGCTCCCTATGCTCTCTACCATACAGACGGTGCATATCCTGCTTAGTACCAACCGGGAGCCCCCCCGTCCCCAGTTGCACCCCCTGCCCAGAGTGTCCGGGGGCTATTCATCCAAGCAGCTGTGGGTCCCCAAACCCAAGGTCTGTTGTCCTGATTCTCCCCAGTCTAGGGACAACCTGGCTAAATCCCCAAGGTGAACTTCTCTGCCATAACGAGTAAGTAGAATTGGGAATAAATGTATTTCAATGCCTGCTCTAAAACTGGTTTGAAGAGGGGAGCCTGGGTGGCTCTGTGGGTTGAGCGTCCAACTTCGGCTCAGGTCATGATCTCACAGTTCGTGGGTTCGAGTCCCGCATCAGGCTCTGTGTTGACAGCTCAGAGCCTGGAGCCTGCTTCTGATTCTGCGTCTCCCCCTCTCTCTGTCCCTCCCCCATTCACTCTCTCTCTCAATAAATAAATAAATAAACATCAAAAAATTTTTTTTAAGTAAAAAAAAAACTGGTTTAAAGAGTTTTAAAAGAAAAAGAAAATAATTCTAGATCCTTAGTGGGTAGAGTCCCCATGTGAACTTCTAAGACATGGTGGTGCTGTAATTCTCAGAATTGCTATTTTTTTTTTTTAATTTTTTTTTTCAACGTTTATTTATTTTTGGGACAGAGAGAGACAGAGCATGAACGGGGGAGGGGCAGAGAGAGAGGGAGACACAGAATCGGAAACAGGCTCCAGGCTCTGAGCCATCGGCCCAGAGCCCGACGCGGGGCTCGAACTCACGGACCGCGAGATCGTGACCTGGCTGAAGTCGGACGCTTAACCGACTGTGCCACCCAGGCGCCCCTTTTTTTTTTTTTTTTAGAATTGCTATTTTCTAAAACCATCCTTCCTACTTAAAGTTTTCCTGTATGCTTGACCCATTGATTATTTAGTAGCATATTGTTTAACTTGCCTTTGTGGTCTTTCCAAATTTTTTCTTGTGTTCGACTTCTAGTTTCATAGCACTGTGGTCAGAAAAGGTGCATGGTATGATTTCAATCATTTTGTCTTTGTTTGAGGCCTGTTTTGTGACCTAATATGTGATCTATTCTGGAGAATGTTCCATGGGCACTTAAAAAGAATGTGTATTCTGCTGTGTTAGGATAGAATGTTCTGTATTTATCTGTTAAGTCCATCTGGTCCACTGTGCCATTCAAGGCCGTTGCTTCACAGGCACCTGGGTGGCTCAGTTGTTAAACATCGGACTTTGGCTCTGGTCATGATCTCGTAGGTCGGTTCGTCAATTCGAGCCCCACATTAGATGAGCATGAGCCCTACTTCGGGTGAGCTTGAGCCCTGGTTTAGGTGAGCCCCACTTCTCTCTCTCTTTCCCTCTCTCTCTCTCTGCCCCTTGCTCACTTGCACCCCCCCCCCAAAGCCATGGTTTCTTTGTTGATTTTCTGTTTAGATGATATGTCCATTGATGTAAGTGGGGTGGTAAAGTCCTCTTACCACTATTGTGTTATTATCAATTAGTTCCTTTATGTTTGTTATTGTTCTATATATTTGGGTGCCTCCATGTTGTGTGCATAAATACAATTGTTGTATCTTCTTGTTGGATTGTCTCCTTTATGACTATAAGCTGCCTTTCTTTGTCTCTTGTTACAGTCTTTGTTTTATTTATTATTGTTTAAAATGTTTATTTATTTTTGAGAGAGAAAGAGAGAGAGAGAGAGGGAGCGAGTAAGCATGCGCACAAGCAAGAGAGAGGCGGGGGGGGGGGGAGACACAGAATCCAAGGCAGGCTCCAGGTCCTGAGCCATCAGCACAGAGCCTGATGCAGCACTTGAATCCATGAACTGTGACATCATGACCTGACCTGAAGTCGGACGCTCAACCGACTGAGCCACTCAGGTGCTCCACAGTCTTTGTTTTAAACTCTAGTTTGTCTGATATAAGTATTGCTATTCTAGCTTTCTTTTGGCATCTCTTTGCATGATAAATGTTTCTCCCCCCCTCACTTTCAATCTGCAGGTGTCTTTAGGTCTAAAATGAATCTTTTATAGGCAGCATATAGATGGGTCTTGTTTTTTTTTTTTTTTAATCCATTCTGACACTCTGTCTTTTCATTGGAGCATTTAGTCCATTTACATTCCAAGTAATTAGTGATAGATATGTATTTATTGCTATTTTATTACTTGTTTTGTTGCTGTTTCTGGAGATTTTCTCTGATTTTTTTTCTTGTCTTTGTCATTTTTGGTCTCTCCTTTGCACTCAAAGAGTCTCCTTTAATATTTCTTGCAGGGCTGGTTTAGTGGCCATGAACTCCTTTAGTTTTTGTTTGTCTGGGAAACTCTTTATCTCTCCTTCTATTCTGAATGATAGCCTTGCTGGATAGAGTATTCTTGGCTTCAGATTTTTCCCATTCAGCACTTTGAATATATCCTGCCACTCCCTTCAGGTGTGCCAAGTTTCTGTTGAGAAATCTTCAGCTAGCCTTATGAATTTCCCCTTGTAAGGTAATGACCTCTTTTGTCTTGCTGCTTGTAAGATTTTTTATTACTATTTTTTGCAAATTTAATTATAATATGTCCCGGTGTTATCCCGCTTTTGTTGACTTTGATGGAAGTTCTCTGTGCCTCCAGGATTTAGAGGTCTGTTTTCTTCCCCAGACTAGGGAAGTTTTCTGCTATTATTTTTTGAAATAACTTTCCTGCCCCCTTTTCTCTCTCTTCTTCTGGGACTCCTATGATATGAATGTAATTACATTTGGTGGAGTCACTGAGTTCCCTATGTCTATTCTTGTGTTGCCTAATTCTTCTTTCTTTGGTTCAGCGTCAGTATTTTCCATTATTTTGTTTCTGGGTCAGTAATTCATTCCTCTACTTCTGCTGGCCTGCTGCTCATTACATCAAGCCTGTTTCTAATCTCAGAAATTGCATGTTTCATCTCTGATTAATTCTTTTTTTGACTTTTTTATCTCTGTGGTAAGGGTCTCACCAATGTCTTCTATTCTTTTCTCAAGCCCAGCGAGCATCCTTACGATTGTTGCTTTAAATTCTCCATCAAGCGTGTTCCTTCTATTTATTTCACTTAGAATTCTGGCTGTGGCCTCATCCTGTTCTTTAATTTGGTATGAGATCCTCCATCTTGGCATTCTGTCTAAGTCTCTGTCTTCTTCTCTGTGTTAGAAAATTCAGTTATATCTCCTGCTTCTGAGAGTAATGGCCTTATGAAGAAGGGGTCATGCAGTGCCCAGGCTCAGGCATTTCAGGGAGTGTCTCTAGTGTGTGCTGTGCTGTGTGTGCTCTGCTGTTGTGTTTTGGCTGCTCTATGCTTCAGGCAAGTCGTTTGTAGAGGCTCTACTTGCCTGCTGTGGGCAGTGTTTGGTCCCTGACCAGAATGTGGCAAATTTAATTAGGTGTGCTCTGGTCTGCTTGTGAAATGAGACCTGACACCAACTCCACCAGAACGGAGGCCCTGCAGGACTCTCTGGTTGGGAGACATGGTGTGGGCAGGGGTTTGCACTGGTCTTCTGGGGCAGGGGCCCACCACACTGGAACTGAGGCCAGCTTGACTGAGAAGGGAAGTCCCGCCAGAGCACAGGGGTATGGGGCTTGATAAGTTAGGCAGCCAGGGCCAGCACTGGGCTGCTTCCCACAGGTGGCTCTGAGTTTATGCTGAGAGGCAGGGGAGGGAAATGGGATTAGTAAACTCCTTTGTTTCCAGAGAGCCATCTCCATGAATGCTGCCTGTACTGGGCATGCTCTGAGAAGAGCAACTAATCTCCCTCTGTGGGCCCCAGGAGTTCTTCAGTTTGCTGCTTCCATGCTGTCTGCCCCCAGGTTGTTTGCCTGCCTTCTCTCCAGGAGCAGCATAGTGCCCTCTGGGCTTTATCCCAGCCAAGCCTGCTGGCCTTTAAAACTCTAGGCTTTAAGCCCCACTGGTTGTAAGAACTCACAAAATTCAGCCCCTCCTTTTCTAAGTAAATGGCTTTGGGGAAATGTTCTCTTTATGTGTCCCCCCCCCCCCCACCTCTCTCTTTCTCTCACCCTTCTCTATGACCACGGCTCCCTCCCCTCTGCAGCACCTGTGATCCATTTCTCCCCTAAACCACATCTCCACACTTCCTACCTTCTTTGATGAGGCCTCTTCTCTCCCTTTAGTTGTGGAATTTGTTCCATCAGTCTTCAGGTTGGTTTCTGAGGTATTTAGGATGATTTGATAGTTCTCTGGTTGTGTTCATAGGATGAGACGAACCTAAGTCCTCCTACTCTTCCATCTTCCTCTCTCAAGTTTCCCTGTATGCAGAAAACATTTAGATTAGGGTTGCTCAATAATGACACTCTTGACATCTTGCCCTATTGTGGTGGGGGCTGTCCTGTGCATTGTGAGATGTTTAGCAGCATCCCTGGCCTCCACCCACTGGATGCCAGTAGTCCCTCCTCATTGTGACAACCAAAAATGTCTCCAGACATTCTCAAGTGTCTGGGGGGGGGGGGGGGGGGGCAAAATCACATCCGGTTGAGAAGCATTCCCACAGCTGTAGATATAATTATAGATATAGATGAATTCACAGAAAATGGACTGAAAGCTCTTTTAACAAGCTACCCTAGAAAGTGAGATGAGGGATGAATTCCACAAGCTGAAGGCTTGCATTTTATAATTTCTAAACCACTGTTTTGAATAATTTTTGTAAGCTGTTAGTGCCTCTATAATTTAAAAAACACTCAGAGAAACCCGAAATCAGCTAATTCTTTCCCTTAAGCTAAGATTTCCAGGGGAAAGTAACCTGTTTAAACACCGGAGAAAGTCAAATAAGAACCTCATCTGAGACCCTGAATTTGGAATTGCTTGTTCTTTAAAAGTAATTAAATTTGCCTGCAGAATCATCTCTTCTGCTTCGGTAATTCTCCAGGCTGTGGAAATACCACATTTGCAAAAGTACACCCACGATATAACCTATCCAGTTTTTTCCTCCATTTAGGTTCACCCACGCAGGCGTCTTGTGGAACCAGACAGCAAAAGCCAAAGGCTCTAACAGGGAGATGACAGGACAGGAGTTGTGCACTACGGGCAGATCTAGGACCCTGTCCCTTTTCAGCGGACACTTGAAAATCGCACAGTGAGGCCCACTACCGAGTGATGATAAAAGTAACAAAGCCAGTGGGACACTGCCCTCCCAGGACACCCTAGGCTGGTTTCATTCCTCTACTAATGAAAAGCATAAGCTTTTTGTATTCGTAGTCGAATTCTCCCCGTCCTTCTTGTTACATTATCAGCACAGTTATTCACAATTCATAGAGGATGCTTTGAAAATTACTTTACCATCACCTGTTACAGCTCTGCTTCTAATCAGAGTATTTTTTTTTTAAACTTACATGTACAAAATTAGTTGTACAACTGTATTTTTTATAAAGTAAATTGTAAATCATTTTTCTGCTTTTTCCTTTACTATTGAAAGGAAGAAGCAACAGTGGGCAGCTGGGACTGGAACATGCTCGACATGCTTGGGACAATTTTTTTTTTAAGTTTTTAACATTTATTTATTTTTGAGAGACAGAGCATGAGCAGAGAAGGGGCAGAGAGAGAGGGAGACAC
This sequence comes from Herpailurus yagouaroundi, assembly GCF_014898765.1. Lineage (NCBI taxonomy): Eukaryota > Metazoa > Chordata > Mammalia > Carnivora > Felidae > Herpailurus > Herpailurus yagouaroundi. The sequence goes on from NW_024420331.1 coordinate 220,290, forward strand.
AGAATCCGAAGCAGGCTCTAGGCTCCGAGCCATCAGCACAGAGCCCAACGTGGGGCCTGAACCGATAAACTATGAGATCATTACCTGAACCAAAGTCGGTGCTTAACTGACTGAGACAGCCAGGCGCCTGAGGGACAATTTTTAAGGTAAGCAAGTGGCGGGCGCCTGGGTTGAGCATCAGACTTCGGTTCAGGTCAGGATCTCACATTTCATGAGTTCAAGCCCCGCCTCGGGCTCTCTGTGGTCGGCACAGAGCCTGCTTGGGATCCTCTGTCTCCCTCTCTCTCTCTGCCCCTCCCCTGCTTGCACTCTCTCTTTACCTCTCTCTCAGAAATAAATAAATCTTTTAAAAATTTACAAACCATGCTCAGAGTAAGGTAAACATCTCTGCAGGGCAGAAGTGGAACAGAAGCCCAAACTGGTGATCCAGGCTGAGTGTAGGCCAAGAAACAGGAAGAGGGGATGGGAGTTTGGGGTTGTCAGGGAGTACCAGTGCATGGCAGGTTGAGGAACAGAACCTGGTCCAGGGGTGGCTCTCCCGGCCAAGCCAGCAAGATCTAAACGTGCAGCCCATGAACTCCAGCCCAGGGCAGTGAATACATGGAGCTGCCATCTGTCCCTAATGGGTCTACCAACTTCCTAGAGTGAAGACATTGCCTACCAAGTACATTTCCCCCATCAGCTTCAGAGCCCTTGTTCATGTCGCCCTACTTCTGCCCTGTCTCGGGAGTCCCTTAAATGGTTTCCCTGCTTCTCAAGTTTCCTCGTAAAACAAATCCAATCAATTCCATCAAAATATCTTACGTTGTGGCACCATTATGTGGCTCTGAGACCATGTTCTTAGCTCTCTACTAGTAACAGAAACGGTCAAGCTTTCTCATTCTGTCGTCATCCGAAACCTTCTGCAAAACCTGAGGATTCCAAAAAGGAAGGCTAGCATAAGATACTGTGCTCCTGAATCCCAAGAGAGCAGGTGTGTCCCCTTCCCCAGTGAGGGGAGCTTGAAGTGGACCTCTGCCGAGGTCCTTCCTTGCTTCCCTTCCCCTGGTTGTCTTCTGGGGACCATGCCTTTGCCATGCCAGTCTGAGGGGTTTGAGTAGGACACCATCCCAAGCAACCAGGGACAATCCCAGAAGGTTCCATCCGTGGGAGTGAATGATCCGGGGAAAGGCACGGACCAACGCCAATTCCCGGACTCAGGTTTCAACGGTGGGGAAAGAGAAGCCCTTTCTGGTCGAGGTCGCTGAGCTGGAAAGATATAAACCTGGGAAAGCTTGCAGCCACCAGAAGCACGCCAGAAAATGACGGGAACGCAAAGGAGAGCCGAGCCGAGAGACACGGAGAGAGGAAACTTGTGAACCACACTGAGCGACGTCAGAGCGGCAGGTTCTAAGGAAGGAGAGCAATCAAGACAACAGGCAACACAGGAGTTAATGAAGGACCCCACTTGGGCCGGACCCTTCTCCTGTCAATGTCGATTGATGTACACTTCCGCTTTCTGCTTCCAGAATGTCTTCGATTTCCCAATGCCACCGAGGGGGAGGCCTCTTTTAACTTGTTCCTTTTAACTTCCCCTGCTTCACCAACAATTTTGATACCTAAAACAGCTACTCAAACCAGCTGGAGCTTCTGAGCAGCGTCAAGTCATTGCTAATTACAGCTTCCCAGGGAAGAAAAGAATTTGCCCCCCACTGGCAGCTCTTCCAATCTGGTACCCATAAGAAGGAACCTAGGCTTTTGCAGCTGGGGTTTCCCTGGGGTTCAAGTCCCAGAGTAACACCTCGGCCTTTCATTTCTGCACCCACACTTTGCCAAAGGCTTTTGAGAAAGACCAGGTCTTCATTAGACTCCCCGCATCCCCATTCATACCCCTCTTGTTAGACACCCAGAGCTCATAGGAAAGTCCATTTCTTACGTGAGAGACTAAAGATAATACTTCAACTGGGAAGTTCTGGGAGTGAGGTCCCTGGACCAGCCCCAGCAGCACCTGGGAACTTGCGCCAAATGTAAATCATCAGGCTCCAGCCCAGACCTACCGAATCCGGAGCGCTAGGTGGAGGCCAGCAGACTGTGTCCTCACAAACCCTCCGCTGGACGCTGTCGCCCTAACATTTGAGACACTACTCTACCTCATGCCTTCCTTCCGCTTCCGGTTGTTTGGATTAACCAAAGTGTTCAAGAGGTCATAGCATTCGTTTACATTTTCGTATAAACTGTGATGTTCAGAAGCTTAACTTGGTGCTGAATCCACTCGGAGAACAAAGTGAGATGCTGAGGTTTTTGGTGAAGTTTTGGGGTGCTGGTGGGATGGTCCGGAGCCGACGGCCAAGAAAGAATTCTTGAAGACGTCTTTGGTACAAAAAAGATGATTTTATTAAAGCATGGGGACAGGACCTGGGGGCAGGAAGAGCTGCACTGAGGTTGTGACGGGTAACTCATTATATACCTTCAGCTTGAGAGGGGGTCAGGGATAGAGTAAGTCTCTAAGGAATTTGGGGAGCAAGGCTTCCAGGACCTTGAGGGGCTAGCTGTCACTAGGGAAACACCATGGATGACCATTTAATAAAACCTCAGTCCGCACTGTCTGTGCCACGAGCTGTGAGATCATGACCTGAGTCAGACGCTTAACTGACTGAGCCACCCAGGCGCCCCCCCCCCCCCCGCCTCCCCCGGCCCCCCATCGTGAGTTTCTTTCTTTTTCTTTTTTATCTTTATTTATTTTGAAAGGAAGACAGAGTGTGAGCAGGGGAGGAGCTGAGGGGAGGGAGACAGAATCCAAAGCAGGCTCCAGGCTCCAAGCTGTCAGCACAGAGCCCGACGTGGGGCTCGAACCCACCAACCGTGAGATCATGACCTAAGCAGAAGTCAGACACTTAATGGACTGAGCCACCCAGCCGCACCCCCCACCCCCCATCGTGAGTTTCTTTAAAGGGACAGGGTGATGCTCAGGTTTGAGGAATTGTGAAATGCCCTCACGATCCCTTTCCCTGGACCCCCTCCCTCCCCACTTCCGTTCTGTGTCCCCATGGCTACCAACAAACACTTCCTGTGACTCTTCTCTCTGTAGAGTGAAAATGTTAAGACAGATAACGTAGTTTCCCTGTTGAAAACCTTTGCACCTAGAGCAGCAGGGGCTGGCAAACTCTGTAAAAGACAAGATAGTAAATGTTTTAGGACTTACCCGCCAAAGGGTCTTTGTTGCAAGGACTCTGCCCTCGGCATTACCTACTTACAAATGGGCGAGGCTGTGTTCCAATAAACCCGTGCTTACAGAAACAGGGGGAGGGGAGGGCTTGACATCAAGGCCATAATTGACTGGCCCTGATCTAGATAGAAGTTCTCAAGTTCGGCGTAAGACCCTCCCCAGCAGCAGCAGCAGCAGCAGCACCTGGTTACTTATCGTAGAGGCTGATTTGAGACCAACAAACAGGCTTGAGCAATGAATGGAGCGCGGAACGGGCCACACAGGCCGCCTGGCTGAGTATAGGACGGCCCATCCGGCGACCCCCCCCCCCCCCAAATAGCCACAGGCCCTAATGGACCAGTGGGCTCCCTTACAACCAGGCACAGCTACCAAAAAAGGGAAGGCTCCACATGTTGCCATACCTCCCCATCTGCCCTCTTTATATTTTTTTTTTCAACGTTTATTTATTTTTGGGACAGAGAGAGACAGAGCATGAATGGGGGAGGGGCAGAGAGAGAGGGAGACACAGAATCAGGCTCCAGGCTCTGAGCCATCAGCCCAGAGCCCGACGCGGGGCTCGAACTCACAGAGCGTGAGATCGTGACCTGGCTGAAGTCGGACGCTTAACCGACTGCGCCACCCAGGCGCCCCGCCATCTGCCCTCTTTAAAAAAAAATTTTTTTTTTCCAACGTTTTTATTTATTTTTGGGACAGAGAGAGACAGAGCATGAACGGGGGAGGGGCAGAGAGAGAGGGAGACACAGAATCGGAAACAGGCTCCAGACTCCGAGCCATCAGCCCGGAGCCCGACGCGGGGCTCGAACTCACGGACCGCGAGATCGTGACCTGGCTGAAGTCGGACGCTTAACCGACTGTGCCACCCAGGCGCCCCTGCCCTCTTTAAAACAGCCCCCACCCACTGCTCCTTGCTGAGTCTCTGCGGGCCTGCCCCCTGCTCCTGATGAGGGAAGCCCAGGCGAGCTGAGGGCAAGCACAAGCTAACACCCTGCGCCCCCACCACCCCCCCCTGCTCCAGGTGGGATGCCTGTGACATTCCTCGGGCACTCCTGGCTGCCCGCAAGCTAAGAGAAGGAAACCAGACATGGTTGACTGAGAGAGATCACAGTCGTGCAGGACACGAGTCTCCATCCGTGTGACGAACGTCTTCGTGATTTATAAGAAAAAGGTCATCGTATCAATAGCCTAATCCCCAGAAGCCCATAGACTCCGCTTCCTGGAGCCCTAACATCCCCCTCCCCCTCCAAAGTGGTGTGGGGAACAAAGGCAGGAAGAAAATGTAGATGAAATTTCATTTCTTTATAACCTGCGGCCCATTGACAAATACTGGCGGCAAATACAGAGTCGCACATTTCTCCAGGAACTCCCAACTGTCTTTAATGCTTTGCTAGAGGGAAAAAACAACCTTAGGTTGACGAAAACTAGGCCTCCAGTAAGTCTTTAGCATGCGAGAGTCTCTTTGGAAACTCTCTCTTGACTTTATCTGCCCACCCCCACCCCCGCACCCCCGGCATAAGACAGTCACCCCCTACACTCGCAGTGCAGCTCTTCCTGCCCGTGGATCCTGTCCCCGTGCTTTAATAAAATCACCTTTTTTTTTGCACC
>NW_024420331.1:230096-298960 GCF_014898765.1 Herpailurus yagouaroundi
ACCTGTTGAACCTGGGATGCAGGAATGTGCTTTAGGGAGACTTCCAGGCGATTTGGATGCTCAGTTCTGAGACTCACTGGTCTACAACAGTGATTGCCAGCCTTGGCTACACGTGAGAACCACCTGGGCCCACCCTAGACCATTCTATCAGACCCTTGGGGTAGGACTCCGGCATCAGTGTTTTTAGAGTTCCCAGTGATCGGGACGTGCACCTAAGCTTGTGACACAGAAGTCTAAAGAGACCGCTAGATTCTCCTTTCTTCTCAAATCATATTGAGATGGGGCTATGGTCGGTCGTGTCTATGCCCTACTCATGAGCTCTTCCCCATTTTCGGAAATTGCCTTCCAAATTGCTCAACCCAATGATTTCATAGGGCATTTTTTTTTTTTCAACCACTTAATACGGGCTCTGAAAGATCACAGCTCAGTCAAAGTCATCCCTGGGTCCATTGGTGGACCGCATGCCCTCAGGAAACACAGTCTCAAGATCTGAGATGGGGGACAGGATGCATATTCTCTTTTGAGCACAAATAGAAGATCAATGTTATTTCTCCCGATCTCCCTTCCCCCACCCAAACCCAACTTCTACAACCAGAAATAGGAGGTAAATTCTCTTCGGCTTGAAGACAGCTTTTGCTTTTAAAAGGCTGATCAGGGGCGCCTGGGTGGCGCAGTCGGTTAAGCGTCCGACTTCAGCCAGGTCACGATCTCGCGGTCCGTGAGTTCGAGCCCCGCGTCAGGCTCTGGGCTGATGGCTCAGAGCCTGGAGCCTGTTTCCGATTCTGTGTCTCCCTCTCTCTCTGCCCCTCCCCCGTTCATGCTCTGTCTCTCTCTGTCCCAAAAATAAATAAATGTTGAAAAAAAAACAATTTTAAAAGGCTGATCAGATATTAAGCCAAACACCCTGTCCTCGGGCCCATCACCCATAGGACACCTCTGTTTAGGCAACATTATGACAGGTGGTGCTCACAGAGCAGCCAGGATTGAATTTCAGCGTTGAGTGCAGACTTCACAGTTGAGAGCGGTTTGGAATCTCTCAAGAGGCTCATTTCAGTTGGTTTTGCAACTGGTTTTGGCATCTGTCCTTTAAATCCTTTCTACTCGGGGTGCCTGGGTGGCTCAGTCGGTTAAGTGTCTAACTCTTGGTTTCGGCGCGTGATCTCACGGTTTGTGGCTTTGAGCCCCACATTGGGCTCTCTGCTGGCAGTGCGGGGCCTGCTTCGGATTCTCCTCCTTTCTCCTCCTCTCTCTGCCCCTGCCCTGCTCACTCTCAATCTCTCTCAAAATAAATAAACTTGAAAAAAAAATCCTTTCTACTCACAGTGTGGTCCTCTGACCGGCAGCATGGCCGTCACCTGGGAGCTCGTCAGAAATGCAGCATCTCGGGCCCCACCCCCAGACCTACGGAATCAGACCCTGAGCTTCAACGAGGCTCTCAGCGGACTGCGGGCACATTAAAGTGTGAGTGGCACTGCTTTCACCTTTGCAGCGATGCCATAGGTGAGGGATTCTGTGAAGCCAAGACAAAAGCCCAACTCAGAGTGCAGTCGAGAGCTCCCAGACTGAGCAGCAAGGTGCCGTGTCAGGAGTCACATACCCTCAAACTAGGCAACAGACATCAGATTGCAAGGCCTTCTTCAGGCCCTGGCGGTTACCATGACTGAACGTTGTTAAAGACTGGAACCGTTATCATGACTCTAGTTTGACCTTCTGAGGGAGACAGACAGCGAAGGATAAAACACGTGGTTGAATCTCACAGTCACGGTGCAGAAAGGGTAGCTACCGCGACGGATGAGCGAGATTTCACATCACAGGTCAGACATTGTGAGGATGCGAACTACCTCTTCGTGACAAAGGAAGGACTGGAGATCTGACTTTTCCTCCTTGAACTCGGGGAGCAGGGGTGGGGTGGGGTTAATTGGTTGAACCACATCCATTAAGCGCTGTTGCAATGAACTGTAGTGATTTGAGATCAATATAGAACTCTATGACCCGCTGAGTCAGGTTTTTGTTTTTGCTTTTGTTTTAACAAGAGAAAGTGTTCGGGACGGCCGAGGACTACATTACGGAAACACATGATGAAATTTGCAAGTGGTCCTAGAACAAATGGGTTGGTGGAAGAGACGGTCTAATGGCACACATCACAGACGCCCGGTCAATACTGGTTCGGAGAACCATAGCAGTAGTTACTGTTTATGAAGCATCTACTGTGTGTGGGCACGGTTCTAAGCACTTTCCATGTTCCAACTCGCTTTATTTCATCAGCTCTGCGACGTGGGTGTTATTATGATCCTATCATATAGTGGGTAAGCACTCAGACAGTGTGAACAATTTACCCAACTGATAAGGGACGGAACAGGAGATCAGAGCCAAGCAGTAGGCAACAGAGTCCACGTAATCAGCTACGATGCAACATCACCTCATGGATGAACAATACCGTATCAGAACCCGGAAGTCTGACCCAAAAAATCCGGGCAAGGGAATGACATGGATCTAAAACTTAGAGATGGGGGTGGGGGGCGCCTGGGTGGCTCAGTCGGTTAAGCGTCTGACTCTTGATTTTAGCTCTGGTCTCACGATTCACGGGTCCAAGCCCCGTATTGGGCTCCGAGCGGATAGTGTGGGGTGTGCTTGGGATTCTCTCTCTCTTCCTCACTCTCTGCCCCTCCCTTACTTGTACACACACACACACACACACACTCTCTCTCTCTCTCTCTCTCTCTCAAAATAAATGAATTAACTTGAAAAATAATAATAATGGGGCACCTGGGTGGCTCAGCCGGTTAAGCGTCCGACTTCGGCTCAGGTCACGATCTCACAATTCGCCCATTCGAGCCCCGCGTCGGGCTCTGTGCTGACAGCTCAGAGCCTGGAGTCTGCTTTGGATTCCGTGTCTCCCCCTCTCTCTGCCACTGCCCTGCTCATACTCTGTCTCTCTCTTAAAAATAAATAAACATGAAAATAATTCAAAAAATCATAATAAAAGTTAGAGATAGAACAGGATGCTTATGTTTTCAGGTGAGACACGAGTCTGAGTATCTCTCTCCTCTTTGTTTTCTCATTTTCCAACCAAATTCTGCACTCTTCCTATAGCTTCTGTCCTTCCCTCATGTTTGTATTGCCCAGGGCCCTTCTATTTCCAGGGCTCTTACGTTTTCAACAAAAAGAATTCAGATACACACAATTATTATTATTTAAGTTGGCCTAGTGTTAACTGGTCCCCTATAAATAGGTTGTGCCTTTATCCATGAAAGGAAACAGTCTTTACTCCTGCCTTTTTGTACTCTGCACATATAACCAGCACTTAATCTGTTTCTTGGCTGATAAATTATTACAGCTAAGATATTAGTAGCTTAAGGTTTTGGTTCTCAAACTTTTCCACCTGAGCCAGACAGAGTCTAGGGTGGGCCGCTTGATCCCCTGCTCCTGGTATTCACATTCTTATATAATCCTCTCTCCTTGAGGGTAGGTAAGACATGTGGCTTGATTCCAAGTGATAGAATATGGCAAAGGGTGACAGGATGTATGGGATTATACATATATCACTGTGTTCCAGAAGATTTTACTGGGTCTTGCTAGGAGACTCTCCCTTGCTGGCTTTGAAAAAGCGAGGTGCCATCTTGGATGCTGTCACATGGAGAGGACCACACAGTGAGGAGCGGAGGGCAGCCTTCAGCTAACGGCCCACAACAGACCGAGGCCCTCAGTCCCGCAACCCACGAGGAACGGAATGCTGCCAACGAGTCTGTGAGCTTGGAAACCAATCCTTTCCCAGTTGAACCTTTAGATGAGAACTGCCTTCTCCTTCCATCCTCAGAGCCTTACTTACTGTACGAATCTCCATCAGCCCTACTTCCAACGTAATCCCTTCCCCTATCCAGATGGTTTGGTTTAGTCTTACGATGCATCACCAGTTCCCACCTGGGTAACCATAGATAAGATATGCTAATCTCCGATGGTCTCCTCAAGTTTGACGTTCTCAGTTTAAAGAATTTTTTTTCAACGTTTTTTATTTATTTTTGGGACAGAGAGAGACAGAGCATGAACGGGGGAGGGGCAGAGAGAGAGGGAGACACAGAATCGGAAACAGGCTCCGAGCCATCAGCCCAGAGCCTGACGCGGGGCTCGAACTCACGGACCGCGAGATCGTGACCTGGCTGAAGTCGGACGCTCAACCGACTGCGCCACCCAGGCGCCCCTAACGTTCTCAGTTTAAATAACACCACAGGAGGGTGTAGGAACAGTCTGGAATGGATGGACTTTGGAATTCACCTGACACCCTTGGCTAGCATGAGGTAAAAATAGTTGTTGAACAAAAACGTGTCTTCCAAGGATGAGCAAGGTTTATTGTAGACCATGTACTTCAGATACACTTTAAGGAAGAAAAGCGTTTTCCTGAAGGCAATATAATCCACAAGGATTTTTCCTGCCCTTTTACTTTATTAATCACAACAGCTTTGCTCCCCACATAGGGGCGTGCTTTGCATAGCTAGACGTTGCCATAAATAAAATAGCCAAATGCTAACCCCCAGCAGCGCAAAGAATTGGCAGAGGCCATGAAATTAAAATATTCTTTAACATAATCAATTTTTCAGCCAGAATTTCCTCCCCACACGTCTTGTTATAATTACCTTCCAATCAGGAAAAGAAACCATTTTAGCCAAGATGCTAATAACTCACTTATTTTTATTCTCTTTCTCTTCTTTGATCAATAGGCAATTAGAATGGAGTCTTCACTCTGCTAGGGCCTATAATTTTACAGCCCGCTCAGCTCAATTTGACTCTTACAGGGGGTGGTGAGTGGGTCTGAAACCTTTTTACCCCGAGCATTTCAAACTAACACTAGAACTAAGCAGGATACTTTCAGAGCAAGCTAGACAATAATTTTCTAGAATCTCCCTTCACACAAGAGGGAAGCAGATCTGTCGTAATTCCATAGGAAAAAACACATAATAGGCATTTCTATTCTCTAGTAACTTTTCCTTTTGAAGGGAGTAGTGCTGCTCAGTAATAATATGTGTGTGATGGGTGGACTCCCTTTTGTGATGCATTTTGAGATTTCTCGTTTGTGTTCATTCTTACCATCACGATGAGACCCAGTGGCGCCTGGCCCCGATTTCCTCACTGTCCTGCTCTCTGGGTTCTTACCACACGGACCGGTCTATTCCTTAGTCATGCTTTTCTCCTGCCTGTTGCAGGGCCTTAAAAACACAGTTTTCCCTTAGCCTGGCACCCCCTGCCCTTTCTCTTCCCCTAGTGCCTCGTTACCCTTCGTAGCTCTACACGCATGGTATTTCCTCAAGCAAGCCTAGCCCAATCTCTGGTCTAGGTCAGCTTCCTTAGTTACATGCTTTCATAGGTTTGCAACCATATGTTTATTTACACATTTATCTGATTAGGCTTGAGTCCCTCGTGAAGTTATGAATTCCATGAAAGTAGGGACCAGGTCTGCTTTTGGTTCTTTTTCTCAGCACATAGGGGGTGCTGAATACTTGGTACGTAAACTACTGGATGAATGAATGTTCATTTGGGGTGTTTTTTTTTTTTTTAAGAGAGAAAGAGCATGGGGAGGGGCAGAGGGAGAGAGAGAATTTTTTTTAAGGGTCTACTTATTTTTGTGAGAGAGGGTGCACGCGCACAAGCGGGGAGGGGCAGAGAGGCAGGGGGACAGAGGATCCGAAGTGGGCTCTGAGCTGACAACAGTGAGCCCGATGTCAGGCTCGAACTCAGGATCTGAGAGACCATGACCTGAACCAAAGTCAGATGCTCAACCAACCGAGACACCCAGGTGCCCCCAGAGAGGGAGAGTCATAAGCGGAACCCGATGCAGGACTTGAGCTCACAACCATCAGATCATGACCTGAGCCAAAATCAAGGGTTGGATGGTTAATTGACTGAGCCACCCAGGCACCCCAGGGGATGAGTTTTTGCACTGGACCAGAAACTATGCGCAAAGAGACTAAATAACACAAACAAAAGGAAGGCAAGAGTTAAGAAAGTTTTTAGGGGGAAGAAGGGATAAAGGCGGAACTACAGCAAGAGAGAGACTAAAACGCAACCGAGGAAGAGCCCAGGAAGCCACTTGAGTGGGTGGTCATCCAAACTGAAGACCCTAAAGGAAAGACCCATGACTTTTGGAGCTATTTTCTAGGTTTGTTACCAGATGGGACTGACTCAACCAGCCGGGGCCTTAGGGAGCCGCCAGAGAGGTAGTTTCAGCTGGAGTTACGTGGCCCCGTCCGTGATCACCCAGAGGGGCCCTTAGTCCTTCAAGGGGCTAGAGTTTCTGATCCTTGGGGAAGAGGCAGAGGGAAATGAAGACGACCCGAGTCAAGCTCACTCTGTAAGTCATACAGCAAGCACTGATGAGATTTTGGAGCGCCAGATCAATAAGAAAATTGTCTCTGCCTTGAGAAATTGTTTTCTTTTGCCATCATTGAGCATATGGGCTTTTTTTTTTTTTCTCTTTTGAGTATAGTTGACACACAATGTCACACTAGTTTCAGGCGTACAACTTAGTGATTTGACAAGTTTATACATTAAGCTGTGTTCACCACCCGTGTAGATACCCTCTGTCCTGATAGACTGCTGTTACAATATCATTGACTGTACTCCCTATGCGGTGCCTTTTATTGCTGTGACTTACTCATTCCATGACTGGAAGCCTGTGTCCCCCTCTCCCCTTCACCCATTTTGCTCAACCCCTCCCTCTCTCCCCTCTGGCAACCATTGGTGGTGTTCTCTGTATTTATAGGTCTGATTCTGCCCCATGTTTGTTTATTCTTTTTAAAAATTTTTGAATTTAATTTTTATAGTTTATATATTTTGAGAGAGAGAGAGCACAAATGGGGGAGGGGCAGAGAGAGGGAGAGAGAACCCCAAGCAGGTTCCACACTGTCTGTGCAGAGCCAATGTGGGGCTTGAACACATGAACTGCAAGATCGTGACCTGAGGCAAAGTCGGATGCTTCACCGACTGAGCCACCAGGCGTCCCTCGTTTTTTAGATTCTGCTTAGGAGTGAAATCAAATAGTATTTGTCTTTCTCAGTCTGACTTATTTCATGTAGCATACTACCCTCTAGGTCCACCCATTTTGTCTCAAATAGCATGATCTCATCCTTTTTTATGGCTGTGTAACATTCCCGTGTGTGTGTGTGTGTGTGTGTGTGTGTGTGCCCGTGCGCGCGTGCGCATGCACACACATACCACATTTTCCTTATCCATTTGTCTATTGATGGACACTTGGGTTGCTTCCGTATCTTGGCAATGGTAAATAGCGCTGCAATAAACATAGGGGTGCACTATCTTTTCAAATTAGTATTTTCATTTTCTTTGGGTAAATACCCAGTGAAATTTTAGTGGAATTATTGGGTCATATGTCATTTCTATTTTTAATTTTTTTCAACACTTATGTATTTTTGAGAGAAAGACAGAGACAGAGCATGAGTGGGGGGAGGGACAGAGAGAGAGAGGGAGACACAGACTCTGAAGCAGGTTCCCGGCTCTGAGCCATCAGCACAGAGCCTGATGCAGGGCTCGAACTCACAAACCATGAGATCATGACCTGAGGCGAAGTCGGATGCTTAGCTGAGCCACCCAGGTGCTCTGGTATTTCTATTTTTAATTCTTTGAGGAACAACCATACTGTTTTCCACAGTGGCTGTACCAATTTACATTCCCATCCACAGTGCACAAGGGTTCCATTTTCTCCACATCCCTGCCAACACTTATTATTTCTTGTCATTTTAGTTTTAGCGATTCTAACTGGTGTGCTAATTTCATTGTGGTTTTGATTTGCATTTCCCTGATAATTAGTGATGGTTAGCATCTTTTCATATACCTGTTGGCCATCTGTATGTCTTCTTTGGAAAAATGTCTATTCTGTTCCTCTGCCCATTTTTTAATTGGATTCTTTGGCTTTCTTGTGTTGAATTGTGTAAGTTCTTCATATATTTTGGATATTAACCCCTTATTGGATATATTATTTGCAAATATCTTCTCCCATTCAGTAGGCTTTTTGTTTCATTGATCGTTTCCTTCTCTATGTAAAAGCTTTTTGTTTTGTTTTGTTTTGTTTTGTTTTTTGGTGTAGTCCAAAAAGTTTATTTTTGCTTTTGCTTTCCTTGCCAAAGGAGACACATCTAGAAAAATGTTGCTATGGCTGAAGTCGGAGAAATCACTGCTTATGCCCTCTTCCAGGATTTTTATGGTTTCAAGTCTCACGTCTAGGCCTTGGATTCATTTTGAGTTTATTCTGTGTACGGTGTTAGAAAGTAGTCCAGTTTCTGGGGCGTCTGGGTGGCTCAGTCGGTTAAGCATCAGATTCTTGATTTCGGCTCAGGTCATGATCTCACAGTTCGTGAGATGTGCACTGTTAGCACAGAGCCTGCTTCTCTCTCTCTCTGTCCCTCCCCTGTGTGTACGCACTCTCTCTCTCAAAAATAAATAAACGTTTTTTAAAAGTTTCCTAATCCTTCAATGTTTACTTAAAAAAATAACATATGTATAACGGCATCCTAATAAAAACAACATCTGGCCATACTTTTATGGACTGATGGCATACAGTTTGAGACCTCTGGTTCTTGGCTTTTTTTTTTTTTTTTTTTTTTGGCACCAACTGATTTCCAGGTGAATATGTGAATTTGAGAATTAACCAAAATTCAGAGTTAGAACCATCCCGTAAGCACTTTGCTCATTTCACTGATGCGTGGGGAAGGAGACACATTAAAGCAAAATGGCTGCCCAGAGGCGTGCATTTAGAATAGTTTGTCTTCCAAGCAGCTTGTTTCGCGTGTCAAGGACAAATTTGAGTTAGCAAGCCCAATCTGTGATTCATATGTGATCATCTAATCTGGCTCTCTTGTTGGGGAACAATGAAGTAACAGAAAAAATTGGGCTTGATTTGATAGGAGGCAATCACACATGATTGGAGCGATTTCATTTTGGGTGTATATAGTTTTGTGCAACCAGTGTCTCCTCTCGTTTCCACTTTCAAAGATCTCTCCCTAGCCAGTGAATCTGGTGCCTGATTGTTTCTCCACTGAAGAAAACGAAGCGTTCTGTCCCAGCTTCCTTTGGATGAACAGGTATTATCTGGTTTCCTGAACTACTATCCCGCAGTAACCCATGTAGTTACATAGTGGTGTATTTGTGTGCGTGTGACAGACGCTGAAGGGTGGTGGCATGTTCCCCACCCCCCCCCCCGCCCCTGGGCATGACGAGAGGAGTTCTGGATGTGCTGCCCCAAAATACGCTGCTTGGGGATATTGAGGATTTTGAGTGGCAGGCCCCTGAACACCAGCAAATGCGGATTTTCTCTGAATGCCTCCTGTCTGCCTAAAAATACATCCTCCAAAGGGAGCCCAACTGTTGGAAATTCCCATCCGGGGAGTTTCATCCACCAGCAAAGACTGACTCTTGTCACAGGAGAGGAGACCAAAAGCCGACACCACACCCAGACTTCGCTACAAACGGTCCTGTCTCCCATTTCTTCTAAGGGCCTGTTCATCGTTCCTAAAAATCATTTCCTCTCCCCTAAGAGGCCTCCCGCCCTCGTCCCCTTTTTCTAGTACGACGGTATTTAATCCTGACTTCTGAGGCACCTCAGGGAGTTACTCATTTTTCCCTGGGTATCTTCCATGTATGTATGAAGTACGTGTGTTAATAAGCTGCTGTCTGTTTCTCTCTTGTTAATGTGTTTTTTACTGCAAGGGTCTCAGCTAAGAACTCAGAAATGTATTCTTCCTCCCTAAGAAGACACACACAAAGGCAGAAAAAGATAAACAGGAAGAGGAAGAGAAAGGAGGCTGGGGAGGGAGAGACAAAACAGCAGAAAGCCAGAAGCCAGGGGCACCCGGGTGGCTCGGTGGGTTGAGCATCCGACTTCGGCTCAGGTCATGATCTCACGGTCTGTGAGTTCAAGCCCCGCGTCGAGCTCTGGGCTGACAGCCTGGAGCCTGGAGCCTGCTTCAGATTCTGTGTCTCCCTCTCTCTCTGCCCCTCCCTCGCTCACACTCTGTCTCTCTGTCTCAAAAATAAACAAACATTAAAAAAGAACGAAAGAAAGAAAGCCAGAAGCCAACAACTGTGCTGGAACCGGGAAGGCGATTTCTATCTTTTCATGGGGAGCGTAGGCTCAAGTTTACAGGAGTTTGGCCTTGCCTCATCTGGGGAAAGAAGCAGCCATAGCATTTTCTTACAGTGTACTCACTCACTGTAGGTAGCATGACCCTCTTCACCTGAAAACAATCTTATCTCTATCGAACTCCGTTCTCGATCTCCGAGAACTTGTGTATCCGCTCAAGTTTTATAAAACTTGTCTTCCAATCCCGAAGTGCTCTCATTCTCGGAGGGATACCTAGCAGTGTGCTAGCAAATGTTTAATGACTGGCTTTCCAGAACAAAACCAGCCCCAAAATAAACGAATCTGGGCTGTAGCATTTGCCCATGACCGGGATATAAATTCTCACACCGTGGCTGCTTTGAAGCTGTCACCAGGATGGGAGCACTGGGCTGTGCAGAGACGTGCCCGACAGCTTCCATGAGTGGGTAGGTTCTGGCTCCAACACAACACTGGGTGTAGCCAACAGAACGCCAAATGGAGTTAAGACGACGTGTGATCGTTCCCAACAATCAAAGGTGCACAAAACAACAGCTCAGATCACCTCGCGGGGATCTTTAGTCACCTTCAAGTGGAAATAAAGGAAAAACCGTAAAGAACCTGGGAAATACAAAAATGTATACAAATATAAGGCACCAGCATTGTTATCATCTCTAGAGAGCGCCCAAATTGCTCAATACTCAAGTTAAAACAAAAATAAAAACAAAGCCTTGGATTGCACTCATTACTGCTCTTAAAAATGTGTTTTGTATCCCTTGGTCATAAAAGATGCAGACTATATGGAAAGAGCCAGCAGTCCATCTGGCCATACGTTCAGAACAATGAACTCATTGGTGTTATTTTTACATGCACTGCGGCTTGGCCTGAATCACTGGTCACAAGAAAGCATGAGTGTGTTCTGGGCAGAGCTTCTGCCTTAAACAGCTCCACAGCAACGCCTACGAGGCAATGCAGTTCCCATTGCAAATCTCCTCAAAGGCCTTTGCGTGTCTTCCAAAATTTCAACTAATTGATGTTTAACGTGGTTTTGTAAACAATAGTACACAAAAAGAATCCTTCTTAATAGAGACATTCTCCCCAGAATTATCTTTCTAGAAGCACACTGTCCAACAGAAATATAATGTAAGCCATACATGGAATTAAAAATTTAAGGGGGGGGGATGGGTTAAATGGGTGATGGGCATTAAGGAGGACACTTGTTGGAATGAGCACTGGGTACCGTATGTAAGAGATGAATCACTGGGTTCTACTCCTGAAACCAAGACTACGCTGTACGTTCACTAACTTGAATTTAAATAAATTAAAAAAAAAAGATAAAAAATTTTAATAGCCACATTAAAAGAAGTAAAAAAAAAAGGATAAAATTAATTTTAATAGTATATTTAACTTAATTCAATATATCCAGAATATTATCATTTCAACGAGTAATCCATATAAAGCATATTAATGAAAGACTTTACATTTTATCTTATTTTTTTGTAGTAAGTCTTTGATTCAGGCTGTTGTTTTACATTTGATTTTTTCCCCCAGCATATCACAATTTGAAATTGCACACTTCAAGTGTTCGGTAGTCTTATGTAGGTAGTGGCTACCGTTTTGGACAGCTTTGGTGCTATAACATCAGCGATCGGAGAATCTCCCGAATGTAAGAAAATCCAATGTTTATAGGAACTATTGTATTCTGCCTTTAGTGGGTTTTGTTACAAAACTTCATTATTAAGAGAGGGGCAACGCTCCCTCTCTCCAAGCTCTCTAACTTGTCCTTCTTTGAGATCCATCTCAAAGTTGGATTGTCAGGGCAATCTAGATTGGGTGTGTCTATCATTTGTAGGATGACCAATCATTCCAGTTTGCCTAGGACAGAGAGGTTTCCCAAGGTGTGGAACTTCAAATGCTGATACAGGCAGAGACTCAGGCAGCCGGGATGAACTGGTTACCTTAAATTCGGAGGAAAAGGTTGAATGCTGTTGGGAGGGCCTGTGTGATGCTTCCATTGTGAACTCATCTCAGCACCTTTGAAAGCTACTTTGATCTTCAAGTTCTGTTAACATGGGATTCTGGGAATTGTCCTTGGAGACTGGGCAGTAGGCTTTGCTATACTCATACTCTTGAATGTTTTGAAAGTCTCTGGCCTCCTGGCTACTATTCTGGCTCCCTGAATCAGGTGAAGCTGTCCCCTTGGCAGACAATGACCTTCCAGGTACCTTCTAACTAGGGAACTAGGCTCTGTGTTGGGGCTCCCATAGTGGTCATGGAAATTGGGAGAATCCTATCTGCTGGTTCACTCTGGTTGCTGATTTCTCTGCTTGCCCCTCTTGGGCTGAGCCTCACCTTGTCTTCAAAAGTCAGTTTGATCAATCAGTAATAAAAAAAGCTCCTGACAAATAAAAGTCCAGGATCAGATACCTTCATAGGTAAATTCTAGCAGACATTTAAAGAAGAGTTAATACCTATCCTTCTCAAACTATTAAAAAAAAGAGAGAGAGAAAAGGAAGGCAAGCTTCCAAATTCATTGTAGAAGGCCAGCATTACCCTAATACCAAAACCAGATAAAGATACTACAAAAAAGAAAACTGTAGGCCAATATCTCTGATGAACAGAGATGCAAAATTCTCAAGAAAATATTAGCAAGCTGAATCCAACAATATATTAAAAAGATCATTCACCATAATCACGTGGGATTTATTTTGGGGATGCAAGGATGGTTCAATATTCACAAATCAATCGATGTCATATACCACATCAACAAAATGAAGAAAAAGTGGGGTCAGAAGAAACACACGTCAACATATTAAGGGCCATATATGAAAAACCCTCCGCTAACATCATACTCAATGGTGAAAAGCTAAAAGCTTTTCCTCTAAGATCAGGAACAAGACAAGGATGCCTACGATCCTCACTTTTATTCAACATAGTATTGGAATTCCTAGCTACAGCAATCAAACAAGAAGTAATAAAAGGCATCCAAATTGATAAGGAGGAAGTAAACCTTTCACTATTTGCAGATGGCATGATACTACATATAGAAAACCATAAAGACTCCACCAAAAAACTAGTAGGACTGTTAAATGAGCTCAGTAAAGTTGCAGGATACAGGATTAATCTGTTGCATTTCTATACACTAATAACGAAGTAGAGAAAGAGAAATGAAGAAAACATTCCCATTTACAACTGCACCAAGAAGAATAAAATACCTAGGAATAAGCTTAACCAAAAAGGTAAAAGAACATTGATGAAAGAAATTGAAGATGACACACATGGAAAGATAGCCTATACTCATGGATTGGCAGAACTAATATTATTAAAATGTCCATACTACCCAAAGCAAGCTATAGATTTAATGCAATCTCTATCAAAATACCAACAGGATTTTTCACAGATCTAGAACAAATAATCCTAAAATTTATATGAAACCACAAAAGACCCCAAGGAGCCAAAACAATCTTGAAAAAGATCTGGAGGGATCACAATCCCAGATTTCAAGATATACTACCAAGCTGTAGTAATCAAAACAGTATGGTGCTGTCACAAAAATAGACACAGAAATCAATAGAACACAATAGAGAGCCCAGAAATAAACCCACACTCACATGATCAATTCATCTATGACAAAGGAGGCAAGAATATACAATGGAATATACAAAGAGTATACAAAGACACTCTCTTCAACAAATGGTGTTGGGAAAATTGGACAGCTAAATGTAAAAGAATAAAAGTGGACCACTTTCTTACCCCATACACAAAAATGAACTCAAAATGGATTAAAGACCTAAATGTGAGACCTGAAACCATAAAATTCCTAGAACATAGGCAGTAATAATCTCTTTGACATCAGCCATATAAGCATTTTTTCTAGATATGTCTCCCGAGACAAGAGAAACAAAAGCAAAAATAAACTATTGGGACTACATTAAAATAAAAAGCTTCTGCACCAAAGATCAACCTCCTGAATGCAAGTAGATATTTGCAAGTGATATATCCAATGAGGAGTTAAAATTCAAAATATATAAAAGAAAGCATACAACTGAACACCAAAGGACCAAATAATCCAACTATAAAAATGGGCAGAGGACATGAATAGATTTTTCCAAAGAAGACATACAGATGGCAAACAGGCACATGAAAAGATGCTCAACATCACTCGTCATCAGAGAAATGCAGATCGAAACCACAATGAGCACCAAAATGAAAACCTCACACCTGTCAGGATGGCTAAAATCGAAAATGCAAAAAATAAAAATTGTTGGTGGGGATGTGGAGAAAAGGGACCCCTCACGCACACTGTTGGTGGGAATGCAAATTGGTGCAGCCCTTGTGGAAAACATTATGCAGGCTCCTCAAAAAATTAAAAATAGAAGAACCATATGATCCACTAATTCCAGCACTGGGTATTTACCCAAAGAATATGAAAACACTAATTTGAAAGGATACACGCATCCCTGTGTTTACTGCAGCATTACTTATGATAGCCACATTATGGAAGGAGTTCAAATGTCCATCGACTGATGAATGGATGACGAAAATGTGGTATATATACACAATGGAATATTATTCAGCCATAAAACAGATTGAAATCTTGCCACTGGCAACAACACAGATGGGTCTAGAGGCTATAACGTTCAGTGAAATAGAGAAGAGAGGGAGCGCGCATGCTTGTGTGCAGGGGGAGGGGCTGGGGGAGAGGGAGAGGGAGAGAGAATCCTAAGCAGCTGGAGCCCAACTCGGGGCTCACAACCCTGAGATCATGACCTAAGTCGCAATCAAGAGTCTGATGCTTACCTGACCAAGCCACCCAGGCGCCCCGGGTTTTTACTTTATAAAATCGTTCAAGAAATGTTAAGTATCTTAATCTCAAGATTGCTTAAACTTTCCATGCCTCCATTTCCTTCCTGGTCTCATTTTCCATATTGATAAATGGGGCTCGTACATATAAGCTATCTGGTAGTGTTACTGTGAGGATTAAATGTACATTTCGGTGCCTAGAACAATGTAAATTGTTTTGGGGCGCCCAGGTGGCTCAGTCGGGTAAGCGTCCGACTTTGGCTCAGGTCATGATCTCGCGGTTCGTGAGTTCGAGCCCCGCGTTGGGCTCTGTGCCTACAGCTCGGAGCCTGGAGCCTGCTTCGGATTCTGTGTCTCCCTCTCTCTCTGCCCCTCCCTTGCTCGCGCTCTGTCTCTCTCAAAAATAAACAAACATTAAAAATTAAAAAAAAAAAAAAGAACAATGTAAATTGTCTTGGGGCGCCCGGGTGGCTCAGTCGGTTAAGCGTCCGACTTCGGCTCAGGTCATGATCTCGCGGCTCGTGGGTTCGAGCCCCGCGTCAGGCTCTGTGCCGACCGCTTGGAGCCCGGAGCCTGCTTCGGACTCTGTGTCTCCCTCTCTCTCTGCCCCTCCCCTGCTCGCGCTCTGTCTCCCTCAAAAATAAATAAACATTAAAAATTAAAAACAAAACAAAAAAAAGAACAGCGTAAATTGTCCTAAACACGCTTGGCAGGTAGTAAGTGCTCAGTTCATGTTGATCATGGTTAGATTTTTATATCTTCCTTGAGGTCACGATGCACATCTGGTATCTCCTTATCCCTCCTTCCCCACAGTGCTTAATACACTGCTCTAAGGAGAGTAAACACTCTCCAAACGCCCACTGATTGGCCAGCTCCAGCAATCCCACTTCTGGCTCTGGTCTGGATTTGGTAGCCAGTCTCTGAGGCCTCCTAAATTCGGTCAATGTGGTGCCTTCCTGTTTAGAACAGGACTGACTGCTTCGGGTGCAAATTTCTGACCTGACGTCCTGCCCTGAAATAAGACGTCACCGGAGGGTGCCACCTCTGGCCCTGATCCTGAGCACCGACCAACACTGTTTTCCCTTGAGTGTCTTTGCAAAGCAGTTGGGCTCTGGCTTTTCCAAATTTCAGCACGCCCAGAAGAGAGGGCTTCCATGTGGAATTTAAGCGATGTGGCATCATGATTAGTTGCTTCCACGTTAGAGGCGGAGAAGGCCAGAGACACACTTTCCCAGCTTCCCCTGTGTGTAGATCATGTGACCCAATTCTGGCCAATGGGGCCGAAGGGGATGTCTTCTGAGGGATTCTGGGGCAAATGTCCTCCTTTCCTTTCAGATAATACTTGCTACTTGGAACCGAGGCAGCCTTGGAAAGATTCCTGATGGAATACCAAAGAACCACGAGAAAGATGAAGTTGAATGGGGAAATAATGAACATACAAGTCACCCCTGCTTTGATGTTATTTGACTTCTGAATCAACCGCGTTTGGAAACTCCTGCTTCCAAATCTCCTATTTCCTGAGATTTATGAGTAAACCCCTGTTGTGTAAGTCATTTTTACTTGGGTGTTTTGTTTCTGCCCCGACAATATTCTAGCTGACACAAATGAGTTCTTTGATGGCCCTAGGAAGAATGAGTCTTTAATTAGGCCTAATCCTATGTTCTCTCTTTGAGACCCCTGCTGCCTAAAGCCAACAGGAATCTGTCACTTCTAGAATTTTCCTGGCACGTCCCCCGAGGCAGCGCACTTTGATGGTTATGAGCGCAAAATCCAGGGGTCAGATCGGGGCAAGTGTGACTTTCGGCAAATGACTTCAACCCTCTGTTTTATTTGCTTTCTCTTTGCACGGGGGATGATGATGAGCACGCACCTGACCTATGGTTTTGTGTCAAATGAATCAACACACAAAAAGCACTTGGAACAATGCCTAGCACATAGTGAGAACTGCAGAGAACTGTTTCATTTACGTAGCATTCATTTTACATGGCCTCGTTCTGCCTCTCAGATACAGACAGGTAGACCGATTTCTTTTTTGTTTTCTTCTTGTACTATTCTTCTATTGTCTCATTGGTTGTTTCAACTTCTCACTATGGCAAACTCCATTTTAAACAGCCTGTTTCTAGAAGCTGGAGGGTGTAACTTCATCACTTTTTTTTTTTTTTTAATTTTCAACGTTTATTTTTGAGAGAGAGAGAGAGCGAGTAGAGGAGGGACAGAGAGAGAGGGAGACACAGAATCCGAAGCAGGCTCCAGGCTCTGAACCGTCAGCACAGAGCCCGACGCGGGGCTCGAACTCATGAACCGTGAGCTCATGACATGAGCCGAAGTTGGAGGCTTAACCGACTGCTAGCTTCATCACTTCTCAGCTGCACTGTGAACACTTCACCTATTTTCTCAGCACCTCGGTTTTTCATTTGGAAAAGAAGGCGACTGTCGTTATGTCGCTTCCCCCATTAAAAGACCCTGAGAAAGCGCAAGCTGTGTATTTGGGAGGTGATTCAAGGGAACTCCAATAAGGGAATGGAGAAGTGAGCACGGAAGGGAAGGAAGGGCCGGGAAACCCGTAAAGTGTACGTGATTAAGCCACTTCCCACTGTGGGCAACAGGAGCTTCATCCCACGGTATTTCTCAGTGTGGACCACCATGTGCCTCGGAGGTGTGCCAGCAGGGGATGAGCTTAATAGGCTATTTAAACACCATTTCTCGGGGCGCCTGGGTGGCACAGTCGGTTGAGCGTCCGACTTCGGCCAGGTCACGATCTCGCGGTCCGGGAGTTCGAGCCCCGCGTCAGGCTCCGGGCCGATGGCTCGGAGCCTGGAGCCTGTTTCCGATTCTGTGTCTCCCTCTCTCTCTCTGCCCCTCCCCCGTTCATGCTCTGTCTCTCTCTATCCCCCAAAATAAATAAACGTTGAAAAAAAAAATTTTTAAACACCATTTCCCTTCCGGGAGCTTGGGTGGCTCAGTCGGTCGAGGGTCCGACTTTGGGTCATGATCTCGTGGTTCATGAGTTCGAATCTTGCATCCAGCTCTGTGCTGACAGCTCAGAGCCTGGAGTCTGCTTTGGGTTCTGTGTCTCCCTCCCTGTCTGCTCCGCCCGCCCCCTCGCTCTCCCCCTCTCTCTTTCAAAGATAAATAAAACCTTAAGAAAATGTAGACACCATTTGTCTGTAAGCACATTGAGGGCTGCTGGGTGGCCGTCTGTGTGTGCATTCTGGTCTACCGCGCTGGGTGGGGCCAAGAAGGCCCAGCCTCCAGAGAATGTTGGCAAGAACGTAAAAGTCGGGCAGCACATACCGCAATGGAAAGGGGTGAAGGGGGCGTTCTCTCTAGGCTGATGAACGGTGGTGATAAATTCAACTCAGTGAATATGTTTTCTGGGGCGGGGGGGGGGCGGTTGGAGACGGGGAGGAAGATCTTTTGCAAAAATTGGCTAGCCAAGCAACAAGACAAAGATGAGTAAGAAACGGTCCTAGACTCCAAGTGACTCACAGTCCAGTGGCCGAGACAGACGTGTTAACAAACCTTACGGTAACAATTTTTACAGTGGGGCCCATGGCACATTAGATAGGTGTTTACTTTTACCTGCCAGGCTGGTGCCTGGTGAGGCTGTGCGAAAACCGACCCTCTCACGTGTGCTTGCCGAGAGGGGCGATTTGGCATTGTTTTTCCAAACTACAGATGGGTTTACCCTTTGAGCCAGCAATCCGGCTTCTGGGGACTTATCCTCTAGGTCTTCCTGCACACGAACAAAATGATGAGCGACGGGGTTGTGAAGTGCGGCATTACTGTAAGTGGAGCAAATGGTGAAATGATCCAAGGGTGGTGGAACAGGAGCGCCTGGGTGGCTCAGTCGGTTACGCGGCCGACTCTTGACTGCGGCTCACGTCGTGATCCCACGGTTCGTGAGTGTGAGCCCCGCGTCAGACCCTGCACTGACAGCGCAGAGCCTGCTTGGGATTCTGTCTCCTTCTCTTTCTGCCCCTCCCCTGCGTGCGCTCTCTCTCTGAAAGTAAATACACTTAAAAAAAAAAAAAAAAAAAAAGACTGGTTGAACACACTTTGGTACACCTGCATGATGGAGGGCGCCTTGCCCAGAATACATTAAGTTACGAAAAACAAAAAAGGTGGACGTGCAGAGTATGCGTGATGAGACTGAGAATTTCAGGGCTGATCGAGGGAAAGACGTGACCATGAAATGACAGTGAATTGTATATAACACCCGGACACGTTGTATGAGAGGGGAGTCCCTGAGAGGCTCCAGAGATAGCAGCATGGGGCCACCACCCAGAAGGGAACCAGGGCGAGGGAGCTCCCAGGGAGAGGGGGATTGGAGAAAGGGCTCCCGTGTCTAGGTGATGTTGTACAGCAGCAAGGTGTGGAGTCTCTGGGTCAGAGACCTCGGACGGGCAGCAGGATCTCGGGCTCTCAGGTGTCCCCACGGTTTACCTTACGTCTGCCTCGCAAATGCTGGGCACAGCTCCTCCAGGAATGTGAAGCGGGCAGGCTCTAAATGCCTACAGATATGCTTTGGGGGTGGGTTATATTGAAAGCAACTGTGCTGTAAGAGTTTTGAGTTTGTCCCTGGTGGGCTTTGAGCTGACGATCCCAGCCTCCTGTGAGGAAAAGACAGCACAGGGGCCAATATGCAGAAGCCACCTTTCACCCATTCACGTAACAGTATAAAATACGTCCACTCTTCCGTGAGAGTGAGACAGAAATAAGAACATGTATTTGTGTCTCTGAGTATTTCCAGTAGGACACATTGGAAGCATACCCAAGAATCTGCTAAAAGGAGTGAGACAGTGGGATAGAGCTCGGGGCAGACCCACCCGTGGATGAAGACACCTCAATAGAAATTTTTTTTTTAGACCGTTTTGATTTTTGACCCACGTAAAGGTACCACTTACTTAAAAAATAAGTCAATACTGAAAACAAAGAGGTTTGCCCAAAGTTCACAGAAGGCAGGTGGTTAGTGCTAGTAAAGGGATGAGACATTACGGTTTCCGTGCAATTCTACCGTTGCCGTGTTTCTTATTTACTCTCCGGCTTGTTTGGAAACTTCCGTTCCGGCACAGAGTAGGCACATGATAGATATTTTTTCGGAGTTAATGAATAAGCGGTGCAGAATTTGAGAAGCTCGTTTTCAAGGTCAAATACAATTTCTGAGGGCATGTTACGAATTGTGAGTTGTTACTCAAAGAAAAGCATTGCTTTTACAATTTTCTATGTACCCTACAGAGTTCAACAGAAGTACCTTGAATTTAGCAGGCTCTTATTTATTAAACAAATGAATGATTTAATCGAAAAAATAATTTCAAGAATGTGTCTGTTCTGATGGTACTTTTCCACCTCGGAGGCTTAAATTTCATTTTTAAAAAGCACCTTTTGGGGCACCTGGGTGGCTCGGTCGGTTAAGCATCCAACTCTTGATTTCAGCTCAGGTCATGATCTCAGAGTTTGTGAGTTCGAGCCCTGGTAGGGCTCTGTGCTGACAGTGTGGAGCCTGCTTGCGATTCTCTCTCTCCCTCTCTCTGCCCCATCCCCCACTCACCCTTTCTCTCTCCCTCTCTCTCGAAAAACTAAAAAAAAAAAAAAAAAAGCTCCTTTCTTCCCAATTATTACTTCATTCCACAAATGCAAGTTCAACACCATATTACATAAATGCATGTGATCAAAACTCAATATCTTACCACATATCAGACTTTCATTAAAAAAAATTTTTTTTTTAATGTTTATTTATTTTTCGAGAGAGAGACTGACACAGGGGAGTGTGAGCAGGGGAAGGGCAGAGAGAGAGAGAGAGGAAGACACAGGATCTGAAGCAGGCTCCAGGCTCTGAGTTGTCAGCACAGAGCCCAACACGGGGCTCAAACCCATGAACCGTGAGATCATGACCTGAGCCAAAGTCGGATGCTCAACTGACTGAGCCACCCAGGCGCCCCATAGACTTTCATTTTATTTATGGCCCAGATAGGTATGCTGGGGCAATCAGGTAGCCAAGCAAACAAAATCTATTAGAATTTGCTCTATCCTTATGAACAATTCTTGCCCAAATGCAGTGAAGTTTCCTTACCAAGTACAAAAGATGATTCATGTCGGGGAGAAAATATTGGCAATATATGTATCCAACAAAGGTTTTGTAACCAGAATACCTAAAGAACGTTTGCAAATCAATAAAAGAGGACAAAAACCTCAGTTAAAAAATGGACAAAAGGTGCTTTACAAAACAAGATATCCAAAAGGATCCTGAGCAAGTGAAAAGTTGCTCAACATATAATAACTATATAACTAATACATGTTATATATAATATCTGTACAATTATATTTATCAAATATGTATATATATATACATACATATATATATATATATATATACATACATATATATATATATATATATATATATAATTGGATATATCCCAGAATAACATATAACTAAGAATTAGTTGTTAGGAAAACGTAAGTCGAAACCACAATGCGTTACCATTAAATACGTGAGAATGGGTAAAAGTCACAAGTCTGACAATATCACGTGCTGTGGAGACTGTGGACCAAGTGGAAGGTTGTTGCTGGGAATGTAACATGGGATAGCCTCATGGACAACAGTTTCGCAGCTTCTCTTTGTGTAAATGTTTGTTTATTTATTTTGAGAGAGAATCTTAAGCCCCGACGTGGGGCTCGATCCCACAGCCGCGAGATCACGACCTGAGCCAACATCAAGAGTCTGATGCCCAACTGACTGAGCCACCCAGGCGCCCCCAGTTAGCAGTTTCTAATAAAATTCCCCTTTGACCCACCTATGTTACTCCTAGGTATCACCCAAAACAAAAACAAAAACAAACCCCCAAGAAAACAAACGTCCACACGAAATTCGTGTATGAATGCTACAGGGGCCCGGTTCCAATGTCTCTCCCTTGCTCAGGCTCCGTCTGCCATACTCTGTTACTTTAGCTGTTCAATAAACTCTTCTCTCTTTTCCTCTTTCCCTGAAGATCTCGGCGCCATCTCTGAATTATTTTATTCCACCTTCCCCAGTGAATACAGAACCTTCTGGAATAATGCGGGAGTACAGTTGATGCTGTTCACTCCATCCTGAATCGAGAATAACTCTTTGCTCTTAAAAGACTCTGCAGTGTACCAAGAAGGAAGAAGAATCTCTCTGATACCTCCCACGGAGAGACGACCATCCCAAAAGAACATTTCCATTCCTAATTTCAAGGGTACTTTAATAATGGAAAGGATGTAAGTAGCTAACCTTGGAGCGTTTAAAGCCTAAGTGTGACATATTCACATTTTTTAGATAGCTTTTTAAAATTAATTTATCTATTTTGAGAGAGCGAGTGGGAGGGACAGAGAGAGAATCCCAAGCAGGCTGGATTGCATGTCAGCGTGTCGCCAGATACGGGGCTCAAACTCAGGAACCGTGAGATCATGACCTGGGCTCAGATCAAGAGTCATATGTTTAACTGACTGAGCCGCCCAGGCACCCTGACGTATTCACATTTTAACAATCATTTTTAAATACCAGGGTCTTTTTTACTGGAGGGGTAGACATGTTTTCCCTTCTTCCCTGCTAGGCTCTTTGGCCAGTCTAATAATTAAATTGATTGAAGACAGATTAACAGGAGAAAAAGAGAAGTTGCATAACCTGTATACCTCCTGTATACGGGGAAGAGATGTAGGAAGACTGAGCAACTCCCCAGAATGGCCAAAGCCACCACCTTAAATACCATCTCCAGCCAAAGACCAAAGATGTTGGAGACGGGGAGTCAGTTATGGCAGATAATCAGCAGGGCACAGTGAACCAAGGGTAAGGTTGTTAGGCAGATCTAAATTCTTGCCTTCTCCATTTGAGAAGAGTTTCTACAGATTTAGTTGCCGCCTAAATCTGGAGGGAGGGAGCAGGAGGGAGACGCCCTTCCAAATGGAGATTTCTCTCCTACCTGTAAATGTCCCTTACAAAAGGGTAACTCTCTTTCCAGGACTTCTCTTGTGTCTGTAGTTTCTGAAAGATAGCCGGCTTACAATAATAAATACGCGCAAGCAGCCTATCTTGGGGTGGCAAAATTTGCTCCCTTCCACCACCAAGGTAGATCCTTTTTTTTCCACAATAAATAGCATTGGGTTGCCACGCCCTGCTAATTTCATTTCACATCCGTGTGAATTAAACCCAGAATGATTTTCTGTGTATTGTCTCAATATATGATTTTTACATTTACTACGGGAGGAAAACCTTAATGCCAATTTCTTTAAGAAAGAACATGCAACTTTGCTAAAATATTCACTAATATTGATTTGCTGGAGCTTTGGATTGGCATCCTAATTCTTTAGCTGTTTTGAGATTTTAAATACAAACACAGACCTTTCCTCTTTGAGTGTTTCCAAGTGATAGCTGTGAATTAATTAGTTTTGAGTCATTTCAATAAACACAAATGTTCCTCTCTAATTTGTAAGCCAAAGAGAAGTTACTTTTTGGCGGGGGGGGGGGGGGAAGGGGGGGTTGTTATTCCAGGTTCCGATAGACCATCTTACTTCATGTCGTTTTAGAAATTTGGGGCTCTGAATCAGATTCTCAACCTCTGGATCCAGGGTATGTGATGGGCTCTCTCCTGGTGGTTCTCAGACATACCCGGAAGGGTGGCAGAACCATAGAGGGCCCAGCAGGAACCCTGGTTGTGGTTTCTGTCTTCATCTTCCCTCAGACAGTTGGAATCCCCAGGAGGGTGGTTAGACTACAGGCTCTCTGAACCTTTGAATATTTTGCCTCAGTTTCAGAGTCTTCCTCTGTGTGCCGTGAAAACAATCCCACTCACCACTATTGCTAAACGCACAGAAGGGTAGAATTGCACACTTGAAATCCTGAGAGAGTAGACCTTAAGTGTTCCTACCATTCACACAACATGGTCACTAAGCAAGATGGCGGACGTGTTAACATAACTTGACTGTGGTAATTACCCCACGATGCACACGTATACTAAATCACCATTGTACGCCTTGGGAAAAGACCACATTATACAACCTAAATATATACAATTTTTATTTGTCACTCCTACCCCAGTAAAGCTGGGGAAAACATTACAAAAGCATAGTTCCCAACACAACTGGCATCGACAGGTTTGGGAAAAGACACAAGTGACGTGAGGTAAACGTTCGGCCCCACTGGTGAGGGAAAACGCTCAACGGTGAGAGCGTGCCCCACCCGTGCGTGCAAGAGGGAATGGAGGTTGGGTCACCGCTGGAGTTGGTCTGGCAAAGTGCCTTACCAGAGCTTGTGTGGCATTCCAAGCAAGACTGGCTTTGGAGCCAGTTGTGAAGAAATTTGCTCAGATGATTTTTTTTCCTCTCCCACCCCCACTTCGATGGTTTTGAAGACCCCCCCTCTCCCAACTCACAGACACTCAACGGGTTCTCAGGTTCCCTCGGCGACCCAGGGCCTTCTACCAAGTTGCTGCACCCGAGGCCGAACTAACCACCCCAGTGCTTCCAGACCCCATCCCAGTGGACCGGAGAGGAGGACCTGAGGGTATGGATTTTTAAAAACTAATGCAATAATGTAAGAGAAGAAGTATGAGCATCTAGATAGAGTTCCTCGAAATGTACAGGCTTCTAATCGACTGTCATGGGTTATTCACGAAATACAGAGCCAAGTCCCTCTGTGAGGAAGGTACAGCAAGAGAAGATGAAACCATCCTTGGCTTTGGAAGCTTACATTCTAAGCTGGTTCCAAATGCACGTGTGATAGCTAATTCGCCTTTCGGAGGAAGAACAAATCAGGATGCACCCATCAGGAAGCGTGCAAGAGAGAAAGACGCCATTTTTAAACGCCCTTCGTTACCAACCAGCCCTTGATTGGTAGCACATTTCTAGAATTACCGAAATTTTCTCCTTAGGGCTATCCTGCTATCCCTTCGAGGTCCAGGAGAACCAAGAAAGTCCCAGTTTCTACTTCAAGAAGTGGGTGCTTGTAAGTGGAGTCCCAAGGGCTTGCCAAACGCGCGTGATCATGCATGTGTGCGTATATATTGCTACCGTGTATGTTTAATTCTTTTAACCCTGCCTCCTTGGCTAGAATATTACTTTTGAAGCACAGCATCTTTTTTCTCTTTCTGTTTAGAGCGCACACAGCTCTAGACGTGTGTCTCTACTGGGTAGGTATTGCCCAGTGCATTATGTAATGTTATGACAACCGAACAACTATGGGCATCACAGGCAAGCGCCTGGTTGGTGGCTTTTGTTTCCACAGTCCGAGATTCACAGTCCATTTACTCCAGGGCCTGCCAAGTTCTCAGGCTTTGCGTGGTGGCCCTCAAGCACAACAGAAAGCCCTCCAGCTGGTGAACTTTGTCCTGAGTGACTCCTGACCCCTGGCACCTGTCAAAACATGCCCAGAGGCTGTCGCCTGCCCTTTCCTTCCGTTTCTTTCTTTTTTTTTTTTTAATTTTTTTTTCTTTTTTTTTCAACGTTTATTTATTTTTAAGACAGAGAGAGACAGAGCATGAACGGGGGAGGGGCAGAGAGAGAGGGAGACACAGAATCGGAAACAGGCCCCAGGCTCCGAGCCATCAGCCCAGAGCCCGACGCGGGGCTCGAACTCGCGGACCGCGAGATCGCGACCTGGCTGAAGTCGGACGCTTAACCGACTGCACCACCCAGGCGCCCCTCCTTCCGTTTCTTAAGCCTTCCCGACAATGAATGCGCTGTCTCTCCTGGAACTCTGTGTGTTGCTACCGTCTGTTTTAGGAATACAGTGCTGTCTTTTAGGAGGCTCATTAGAAGGAGACAGGAAATCGGGCAACTGGAGATGATTTCTCATCGTGTTCTAAAAATAACGCATCGCTGAAGCTGTCTTTGAAGCCTGGCCTTCTTTAGATGCACGCGCATCCTTTGTCTGGTGTCTGTGAGTCGTGATGAGTAAGGTGCTTCACGCACAGGGACTGGCGGGGTGGTTGGAATGGCAGGTGGAAGGGGAGGAATAAACAGAGAAAGGAGATGCCAACCCAGGCAGGTGCTTCTGTGCTCAGGGACCGAGTTGGAAACCCCGATACTTGGAGGCGGTACTCAATTTCAAATTACCGGGTGAAGGAGTTTGGGACAGCCCCACCCAAAATGTGCCACTTCGGCACGTAGGCTATTTAAAATAATTTTTTTTAACGTTTGTTTGTTTTTGAGAGAGAGAGAGAGAGAGAGAGAGAGAAAACGGGAAGGGCAGAGAGAGAGGGAGACACAGAATCCGAAGCAGGCTCCAGGCTCCGAGCCATCAGCACAGAGCCCGACGCGGGGCTCGAACCCACAAACCGCGAGATCCCGACCCGAGCCAAAGTTGGACGCTTAACCGACTGAGCCACCCAGTCGGTGCTCTGGCACGTAGGCCATTGTGAGCGGAAGGCATGGAGATCCTGTGGGCTCAAGAGAAAGTCGCCCCTCCCTTAACTACCTGGAAAAATCTAAAAGGGGGATCTTTCCCTGAATAAGGGTTATTAGCAGAGATAAGTTTTATCTGGGTGACCCATGTGTCTGGCAGGACAAACATCTTATCACCAAACCTCTGCTCTTGTTACCGCCCCGTGAAGTGCATTCCTTTCCTCTGAAGTCTCAGACCTCGTCGTGCCTGACTGTGGAATTTCCGTGTCCGTGTGAATTCCCCAGATGTACAAGACTGAACTTGATTTTCGCCTATTAATCTCTCTCCTGTCTATTCGATTCCTAGTCCAGCCAGGAGGACCCTGACGGGGACAGGAAGTTCTCGCTTCCTAACAGAAAAGCACAGGTATGCCTGGATTCCTGGGACAGAGACCGCCGAGAACGGCTTTCCTGGCAAAGAGGATGCTGGGGCGCACAAAGACCGATTTGTGTGGTGACTGACCCCAGGCAAGCAATCTAACCAGAATAATCTGTCTCCCCGTGGACCCCAGTAGTAGAAGGAGAGCCTTCGCCCCGGCCTTGGGAATGTGTGCCTCCTTTGGGGGCCACAGACCGGCTCGGGGGCAGGGGGCTGGCAAGCCCTGTCCTCAGCTCCCCCGTGTGGAGGGCCCCCCCCCCCCCTCAGGGCCCAGGGCCGCACAAGCAGGGAAGAACCCTACTTGCAGGCGAAAGCAAGAGCAGCCTGGGCAATCCCTTCACGTTAGTGGCCCTCACTGTGACGGGGGACACAGGGACCGTAAATTCTTGTCTCCACCTATCTGCCATCTTTCATCTCTCTGCCATAAAAGAAAGGTGCCATCTGGGCAAACGAAGAGTATTTCTAGTTTTGGCGAGCCCTAGAACAGTGGTGTAGGGAGGGGGTGAAGAGTTCACACGGAACAGAAACTTAGCGCCAAGACGCGTGGCCGTGCGGGACCCGGAACCCACCGTGCGCACATTTACTCTGTCATTCAGTGTTGGGACGAGTCAGCTGAGCACCGCCTTGCCGGGTGTGGCTGTCCCTAAAAGAAAGCCAGTGGGAACGGAGACAGTTGCTTCATGCAAGGACTTTGATGCCCAGAGAAATTTCCATTCTCTAGAAACAAGTCACGTGCTTCTGAACAGCAGCTCCGTGGAGCAGAGCTCCACTTCCTCGGCATGGCATGGTATTATTTGTTTAAAAAACTTTTTTTAATGTTTATTTATTTTTGAGAGACAGAGCGCGAGCAGGGGAAGGGCAGGGAGAGGGGGAGACACGGAATCCGAAGCAGGCTCCAGGCTCCGAGCTGTCAGCACCGAGCCCGACGCGGGGCTCGAACCCATGAACCATGAGATCATACATCAAGCAGAGGCCATGTGTAAGAAGGCATATTTTAGGAGCCTGCGTGCCGGGGTTTCGGGTTCATCAAATCTATTAACGTCTGCTATAGAGGGGAAGAGAAGCTGACATTCGTGGCAACCTTCCCGGAAACGATCCCCACCCACAGGAATGTGTTGAAGGCACACAGCGTGAGGTACGTTCGTACGTTCGGGGTAAGAGAAAGTTGAGGGACGATGGCACAACGTACAGCTTCGGCAGTTCCCACCGAGGAGGGGAAGCGATCTCACCTTCGGCTTGTCTGCCGTTCGCACTGAACGTGTTCATTTCCCACGAACGGAGCCATGGGGCGGCCTCACGGTGCCTGTGGTCCCGGGGGTTGGGGGTGACAGTGGGCGGCTGGGACTCTGGTCTGTGGCAGGAACGGGCCGATGCAGACGAGGACGCGTGTGGACTTCTGCCTCTCTGGTGATGGCTTCTCTGCTGGCCAAGTAGGCCCGTCCCTGTCTGCCTGCCTGCAGGCTGCACGGGGCTCCTGTCACTCGCCTCCCCGGGCAGAGTGGCCAAGACTGGTCTTAGTCCTCATCGAAAAGAGGGTCGATTCAGTTGAATTTCCCACCTGATCACCCCAGATGGCCCGTCTGCTTCATTTTTCCAGAGACCACGAGCTACTTCTAGTAGACTATTCATCTCACAGAATCAGCTCTCATTAAGTGGCTAAAACAGGGTTCACAGCCTCCAAGCTACTGACCTGCAAACCCTTTTCTGTGCTCCCTGGGGGTACATAGTAGCCAACCCGGGCCTCCGCGCCCTGGCAGCCCTCCTCCCTCCCCGCTCCGAGTTGTGACCACCAACAACGCCTCCAGACACAGTAAAATGTCTCCTTGGGGTGCAGTTCCAGATTTAGCAAATGAAAATATGGGATGCGCGGTCCCACTTGCATTTCAGATCAACAACGAATCACTTTCCAGTGTGTGTATGTCCTGTGCAAAAGTTGGGACTGTCGGGGAGGAAAACTTTTTATTTCTTCCCTTCCAGGCTCTTGGGCTAGTCTAATCGTTAAGGTGACACAAGATGTAGTGGGTTGTCACACACAGAGAGTCGGGACATGAGGCTTTTCTTTGCGGGAAGCAGCTTTATTTGTGCCAGCACGGGCTCAGTGGGCTTAGACCCCAACGGCTGTGCCCAGAGCACGGTGGGGAGTTGCCTTTTGCACAATTTTTGCTCCTGTGTCTCCCATATATGGCAACATACAGTCTGAATGGGCAGTCTATGTCACAGAGCCGTGGGGAATGTCGTGCAGGCGCGCATAGCCAGGTGGCCTTCCCTGGTCTTGAGGTTTTTACCACATTCCTTGGGGAGGGGCTCTACCACAAAGACAGATTAACAGGGGAAAACCAAATCTAATTCCCTACGTATGCGAACTCATCAAAACAGAAGACTCAAAGGAGTCACCAAAGCAGGCAGCTTTTGTGCCTTTTCGACAAAGAAACGATTTGTCAAGAATTGACAACAGAAAGGGGTTTGGGCTTAGTAAAGTAGTGAGGAAGTAACAAGGTTTGTTTATACAGCCTTCTTGGCCGTCAGTTCGCTACCTCTGGTGATACGTACGGGTGCCTTCCGCCCTCCTGGTACAGGAAGGGTACCTTCCACACGGGGTGTATTCCTGCTTTCAGGGGACAAGGAGGGTCGATGTGTCCTTCCTGCGCTGCCTGTTTCGTAAATAACTCTAATATTTTGCTCCCCCTCAGGACATATGTGTACTGAAACGTTATTTGCCACTTATTTGAAATTCAAATTGAAGTGGGTATCTGTATTTTGCTTTGCAACCTTCTTGGGGGGCAAAACTGCCGGCCTGAGAGCCGCTAGGTTTATATATTTCCAGTTCAAGAGAGCGAAAGAATCAACCTCTAATTGGAAAAGTGCTGCGTCAGCAAGACGGAGGGCGAAGATATAAATGGCCAACAAGCACATGAGAAGACGCTCGGCCTCACTGGCCATTAGGGAAATACAAGGCAAAAGCGCAATGAGATACCATGTTGCGCCCACATCGATGGCCAGAGTCCAAAAAAGATGATGCCAAGTGTTGACACAGAAATGGAGCTCTTTGGCGAGTTGTCTCCCAACAAATTCTGCTCTTGGCCTTGCAACAGGTACGTCTCTGGGCTCATGAACTGATAAGGGTTTGCCTTTTTGATAGGGAGGGAAGAGTGCCGCGAGAACAAAGCACAACTCATATCTTTGTGAATTCTCTACAAATATGGCACATTCTCATTGCTCTGTCTCGGACAGGTTTTCCTGGTTTCCATCCATCACGCATGCCACGAAAACAGGGGTTTATCTAAGACCAAAATCTGATCATGTGACCCTACTCCTTGAAAATACTGATGGTTGCCCACGGACGAGAGAAGAGCGCAAATGCCTCTCCTTGGCATTCAAGCCATCCCGCATCGAACTCCAACTCCAACCCCCAGTCCGCGTGTTAATAACAGCTTTAGTGGGATGCGAGTCACACACCAAACTGTCCGCCCATGTGATGTGTACAATTCAACGTATTTTAGTAAATGCACAGAGTTGTTCAACCATCACCACAATCGATTTTAGAATATTTTCGCCACCCTCAAAAGAAACCCAGTACTTGTTAGCAGTTGCTTCCATTTCCCCCCAACCCAGTCCGCTCTACCCCCTGGCAAAGAACATGTGACCTTTGGGGGCTGGCTTCTTTCACATAGTGTAATGTTTTCAATTCATTCAGGTAGTAGCACATATCAGTACTTCATCCCTTTTTGTGGCTGAATAATATTCCAATATATGGATGTACCATATTTGGTTTCGCTATTCATCAGTTGATGAATATTTTGGCTATTATTCCAACCAAAAAATATAAAGAATGATGTAACAGTCACCCACATATGAGCCTCTGTTTCTGCACTACGTATGGAATATAAGACCCCCAACACAGAGCCTAGCTCCAAACACAAGCTGGGATAGGAGTCAAGACGTGGTGTCACCCTGGGTGGGAATTCTCCATGGCTGTCACGGAGGGGCTCAACCTTCCGGGAAAGGCAATCCTAAATTAGCGAGGTCTAATCTATACCATTTTTCACATATTTTACATCGAAGTGGATTGAAATACATTTTAACAGTTTTTGAGAATTTTACCAGGCCCATGCTCAGCTCAGAGGGGTCCCCTGGGAAGTTTAAGGGCAGGTTGGACACACTACACTAAATAGCCTTGTGTTTATACTGTTGAAGATCAGACCTGCGCCTGCCACACGTCTGAAACATTTCCCCCTTTATTTAACATCAGCGTCAAATACATGTCCTTAAACTGTCTCCCATGGTTGTCATCATCCCGTACTAACCAGTTACCACGTATAGGCTTGATTATCTGTGCTGTCAGCTCAGAGCCCAATTCGGATCCTCTGTCCTCCTCTCTCTGCCCCTCCCCCTTGTTTGTGCTCGTGCTCGCGCATGTGCGTGTGCTCTCTCTCTCTCTCTCTCAAAAATAAACATAAAAAAACCCACCTAACTCTAAAGCTAGAGGGAATTTACGCCATTTAAAAAGCTTTAGTCCACTTTCTGCTTGTAAACTATCAGCAAGGCTTGTTAAAAGCATTGTATACAAATCAGAATGATCGTTGAAATCCAGATTTCACTTGTGTGGTTTTCTCAATATAGTACAACTGTGGGAGACCAAGGCCTATAGTGCTCATTTTAGATTGTGAAACGATTCTAGTGATTCTGGCTTTACAGGCTTTTATAGCTGAAGACAGGAGGAAACGGAGACAAGGAGAAGGGTAGTGTCACCAACTGTGGATCCACATGATTCTAAGATTATTCAATATCGAATAACGACTTCTTTAAAAATAATTCTTGGGGCACCTGGGTGGCTCAGTCGGTTAAGCGTTCAGCCTGATTTTGGCTCAGGTCATGATCTCACAGTTCATGAGATCGAGCCCCGCGTCGGGCTCTGTGCTTACAAACGTGGAGCCTGCTTGGGATTCTATCTCCCCCTCTCTCTGCCCCTCCCCTGCTCTTGCTCTCTTTCTCTCTCACACTCAAAATAAATAAATAAAATTAAAAAAAAAAAAACAAAACACAATTCTTGGGGCACCTGGGTGGCTCAGTCGGTTAAGCGTCCGACTCGGGCTCAGGTCATGATCTCGTGGTTTGTGAGTTCCAGCCCCGCATCATGCTCTGTGTTGACGGCTGCGAGCCTGGATCCGGCTACAGATTCTGCGTCTCACTCTCTTTCTGCCCCTCCCCTGCTCCCACTCTGTCTCTCTCTCTCTCTCAAAAATAAACATTAAAAAAATTAAAAAACAAGATAAAAACAAACAGTTCTTAACAAAAACTTAGTACCATTAAGTTCCTACAACGTTCAAGGCCCTGGGCGCTCCTGGGTGAAGCAGGTGCATTATATTCACTGCTCTCCTGGTTGGTTGTGTTGGCACCATTGAGCCCGAGGACTAAGAGAACAGAGGTAAAGAGGGAGGCTGGTAAGTTGCCTTCTACATTCTAAGAACCTGAAAACTAGCTTTTCAAAAATTAACACGTGAAAGCTTGGGAACAAGACCGTATTGTTTTGTTTGTATATTCCCCAAACAGAAATGAGAAATGGAGAAGTAATATTTGCAGCGATCGCATCGGTGGTAAGCGAGTTCAGTTAAGCAATATTTGCAGCGATCGCATCGGTGGTAAGCGAGTTCACTTAAGCAATATTTGCAGCGATCGCATCGGTGGTAAGCGAGTTCACTTAAGCAATATTTGCAGCGATCGCATTGGTGGTAAGCGAGTTCAGTTCAGTCGGTAGCTGGTCATGTCCACTCGTGACAGGAGAAAGGTGTTAAGAAATCATGTCATCCGGCCTTGAGGCGTGTAAAGGTCTGAGTCATCCAGACCCGATGTGCTTTCTCTCTTCAAAGATCTCGCAGATGAAACCGCAGCTTAAATAGGTGAGCAGGACGTTTCAACCAGGAATTTAACTCCTTACCCAGGCTTCGTTTTTTTGCCCCACTCTCCAGATGATTTACCATGTTATCCACCCAGCTAAGACAGAGAAAAGAGGAACGTGGAGAGTCAAAGTTCAAGCTGTCTTTTGTTAAAAATGAAATTCCATCGGGTGCCAGGGTGACCCGGGTGGTTAAGCATCTGACCTGACTTTGGCTCGGGTCATGACCTCACCCTCCGTGAGTTCGAGCCCCACA
Source organism: Herpailurus yagouaroundi (assembly GCF_014898765.1). Classification (NCBI taxonomy): domain Eukaryota; kingdom Metazoa; phylum Chordata; class Mammalia; order Carnivora; family Felidae; genus Herpailurus; species Herpailurus yagouaroundi. Next base: position 262,927 of record NW_024420331.1, read on the forward strand.
TCACGCTCTGTGCTGACAGCTCGGAGCCTGGAACCTGCTTCGGATTCTGTGTCTCCCTCTCTCTCTGGCCCTCCCCTGCTTGCGCTCTGTCTCAAAAATAAATAAACATTAAAAAAAAATTTTGGTAATGAAATTCCAAACTTACATAGTGTTATGTGTCAGATGGACTCTAAAAAAAAAAAGAAAGAAAGAAAGAAAGAAGTTCCATTTTGTTGAAGGGTAGTTTTGCACCAGGTTCTCTCCGTGGTGAGTCTTTGTTACTCTGTTTCTCTAAGAAAGTGATATAATAATGGTAATATGGCCGAGCCTGTGTATAATAATACCCAATATATAAATATAATAAGTGTATACTATTTAATATTTGAATATATTAATATTTAATTTTAAAGTGCTTTTCAGCACACACAGAACCTCTCCATATTTTATTCATTTAATCCTCAGCAACCTTCTAAGGTATATCTCACAACCCAAGTATTCAGGTACTCCAGGGACCAGCAAACTGCTCTCCTTGGGGCAAATCTGGGCAGTCTCTTGTTAATGCATTGTTCTCAAGCTAAGAATGGTTTTAGCATGGTGAAATGGTTAAAAAAAAAAAAAAAAAAAGAATATTCCCGGACACATGAAAATTACATGAAATTCAATTCCAGTGTCCATAAAGTTTTATTGAAACACAGGATGCCCATTTGTTTATGTAAGGTCTATATCTGCTTGTCTATATCTGCTTTCGTGCTACAATGAGTAGTTGTGGATGAGGTTTGGGGGTGATGGGGAGGTTTGGAGCTGACAGCCAAGAAAGAATTCTTAATGACGTCCTTGGTGCAAAAAGGTGATTTTATTAAAGCACAGGGACAGGACCCGTGGGCAGAAAAAGCTGCACTGGGGTTGTGAAGACTGACTGTGGACTTGGGGGAGGTAAAGGCAAAAGGGAGGCTTCTAGAAGGACTTTGATATGCTAAAGAGGACTCCTAAGATCCCTGAGGACTTGTTGTTAAGCTAAGGTTGTTTTTCCTCTAGGAAGGCATTAACACCAGGACGGGCAGGTTCCTGGAGAAAGGACTCTGTATTTGCCTCAAGTATTTGTCAATAGGCTGATAATAGGTGATAAGGAAATTGAATTGTACCTGCCATTTCCTCCTTTTTTGTTTTGTTTTTTAATTTTTTTTAACGTTTATTTATCATTGAGAGACAGAGAGAGAGCATGAGCAGGGGAGGGGCAGAGAGAGAAGGAGACACAGAATCCGAAGCAGGCGCCAGGCTCCGAGCTGTCAGCACAGAGCCCGACGCGGGGCTCGAGCTCACAAACCGTGAGATCATGACCTGAGTTGAAGTCGGACGCTTAACCGACTGAGCCACCCAAGTGCCCCATCGCTTGTAATTTTCTAAGATATTTGTCAACTGATGGAGACTCCAGGCTTGCATGACTGTGACCTCTATCCGTTAACCATTTGTTTCCTTTCCTTTGTTCTGGGGTGGCTGGGAGTGTCTGAGGAATAGCACACACATCCTGCCTTGGCGCCCGCCCCCCCCCCGGGGCGAGGTTGGGGGGGATGGGGTGGGGGTGGTTGGGGGGGCAACTTGTGCTTCGTCCTCAACTTGCTTTATGCTTCCTCATCAGTTGTGGCAGAGATCACATGGTGTGCAAAGCCTAAAATATTTACTGTCTGGCCCTTTACAGAAAAGGTTTACCAACTACTGCGAGAATTCAACCTCAACTGTGCCGCTGGAGGTCTTTTACTGGATGGGAATATGGAAAACAACACTAAAAGAAAGATCATCCACGGAAACCTGGCACTGACCTTGCCACTTTGTCAAACGTGCAATCGACCCCCTAAGATGGTTTCACTCATAGGGTCATGGTCTTTTGCAAACAAGAGAGCATGGGCTCAACAATTATTATGGTCACTCCGTGTTCCCAAATATTATCGAAACATTTTAATTATTTAGAGCCTTAAAAAAAAAACAGAGAGGCCTATCAATTCAGAATCATCAATATTTCAGGAAGCATTACGGAATTTTTCATACGCAACTGTCCATCGCAACTGTTGAGACTGCCTTGAGCATGGTATTTTTCTGGGGATAATCAAGTATGCATACTTCAGTAATCTCAGCTGGGAACTTTGCCCCAAGCTTAACCCTCACCCTGCCTCACCCAGGATCCGACTGGCTGCTTCTGAGCTGCCCACAGGTGGTTCACTCGGTTCTCGGAAATACTTCCCCATTTGCTGCAGCGGTGACACGCACAGCATCCTAAGAAAATGTGACATGAAAATGGCTTCGTAAAAGTGACGGTTTTTCATTCGAACCCGAGGAAACTCCTCTGCCCGTCCCTGCTGCCCCCACCTTCTGTGTTCCTTTCCCCAACACCTCAAAAGCCAACCTTGCGGGTCATTTTCCTGAGATGTAAGTTCACTGAAGTGTGAAACAAAGATATTCCTCTGGGTGTACTTTAGAAGTTTTCTAACTTCTAGCATTGATATTTAGGTTCATTCATCCTGATTCCTCTTAAACTTTGTGCACATGATATGAGAGTCAAGGTTCTTAGTTTTCAAAGTATGGGCATGTAGGTATTAGTATTTGTATTCCTATTATTTTGATTACGGAATCAAGACTTGAGGCGGCTTTCTCTGCCCCCGGGTCCTGTGCTTTAATAAAACCACCTTTTTGCACTGGAAAAAAAAAAAAAAGAATCAAGACTTGAGAAAGCCAAGTGTTTGGCCCCAGCCACCTGATCGTCTGGGTGACTCCAGAATCCATGTTCTTTTTCTGTCATCATAGCACTTTCTGTATCAGCTGTAAATATGACAGAACATCGCCGATGGCCTCTCATGTTGTCCTCTTCCTCCTAAGCAGACAAGAACAGTATGTTCCTCTGCTGTCTCCTTGGACCCTTTTCTGTCTCACATGTGTCTGCCCCAACTCCGATCATCAATGCCCTAATCTGGCCATGATGACCTTGCAAAGTTGATAGCATATTAAATTCAGTACAATGAAAACAAGAAGAACAAAAAAAAGACCCCTGACGACACAGCGTCAGTCAAGAAAATGAGCATCTTTCTGCCAGATATGGAGGTGACAGACACTAATTAGACATTAAGATTTTCCACGGAGATCATGTTAAGGCAGATAGCCGCCTAGGACAAAAGACTCAGGGCTGTGAGAGGATGAACAGTGAGGGCGGAAGTTTGAGGATTTTCAGATCCCAAGATGATGCCCGCAGATGTCTGTGCTAACCCTAGTTTGGGCAACCCGGCATTAGAAGTCAAACATGTTGGGGCATCTGGTTGGCTAAGTCGGTTGAGTGTCTGACTTTTGATTTGGGTTCAGGTCATGGTCTCACGGTTAGTGGCATCGGGCCCCAAATGGGGATCTGCACTGACAGCACGGAGCCTGCTTAGGATTCTCTCTCTCCTTCCCTCTCTCTGCCCCTCCCCTGCTTTCGTGTACTCTGTCTCTCTCTCTCTCTCTCTCTCTAAAATAAATACACATTAAAAAATAAATAAAAGTCAAACACATCACATAAGCAGACCATGTGGCACCAATGCAATCATCAAGTGAAATGCAAAGGTGGACCTTGAAATTGTACATTGTTTTAAGATGGTTGACCAGAGAAGTCACAATATGCTTGCGTTGTTACATTTTTTTTTTCAACGTTTATTTATTTTTGGGACAGAGAGAGACAGAGCATGAACAGGGGAGGGGCAGAGAAAGAGGGAGACACAGAATCGGAAACAGGCTCCAGGCTCCGAGCCATCGGCCCAGAGCCCGACGCAGGGCTCGAACTCACGGACCGCGAGATCGTGACCTGGCTGAAGTCGGACGCTTAACCGACTGCGCCACCCAGGCGCCCCGCGTTGTTACATTTTTAAGACAGACTTGGAAATGGACAAAATTCAACGATTCCCGTAGAGACGTTAGGGATCGCTGAACATACGTCCTTGGACTTCATCTGAGTGAAACCTCCTAATTAAGGAGGAGCAGACTACAGAGTAATCTTTAGAACCTAAGGGAGGTAAGGGCAGGGGAGGGAAGCCTTCCCCATCCTCAAACTAGCAAAGTCACGTCTTGATTCCACCAGAGTTCTGTTAATCTCTCTGGTCTGTATGAGATCACACAGACTGGGGAGGCCAAGGGTCATACCCTCTGCCAGCTCAACGGAGTTGTCTGGCCAGGATTGGTTGGCCATAGATTGCTACCCACAGACAGCTCTTGTATCCTGTCATACACCGGAATAAATACAGCCAACTTTTAAGGCACTATATCTGTTATATATAATAGGAACCTTGTTAGGTGGTCATTACCTGTAAAGTCTCATATTTTTCGCTCAAAAGTCTATTCACTATGGTTGTGACCAAGTAAATCATTTGATGATGCATGCGAGCGAGCCTTCAGCAAGCTTTCACATTTTAGCTGTGCTCCATCACGGACTTCGCATTTTTCATGCCGTGATAGCCATCCTAGTCAAGAAGCCTAGGGCTTTGGGGAAAATGCTCCAGGAATGGAAGACAGAGAGAGGTACTCCTGTCTCCTCTCGGGAAGACAAAAGCCATTTCATTGTTTAAGAGCGTTACTTGTTCTCCTTCGTCTCCCTGGTTACGCTCAATATTTTGGGTTAATGGATGAGAAGGCCGGAGGCTCTTGCTAATATGCTGACCTTTTTCAATCAATCCATTTGGCTGCAGGCATTTGCGCAGTCAATTCTCTCTGCCCTACTCCTTAACAGCCTATCTAGATAAAACGTCTGGCTGTACTCAGTTAGACGCTTCTTTCCTCATCAATATGCCAACCTTGCACGCTGGCCTGCAAGGCATGTTTACATGAAACAATTATTTTAACCCTGATGGCTTAAAATTTCCCAATAATTGCCAAATCTTTTAATATTTCAAATATCTCTCTGTTCTTATACCTACAGGAAGTGATATTTTAGTCTGGGCAATATACCTATTCTTAGACAAGTAAGGCTTTTCATTACAGTCAAGATTGATTGACCCATCTTGTATCACATAGGCTAGTGCAAGATAAAGTCTTAGAAATTAATGACTAGCGTGGCTTTCTCCCTCACTCCCACCCTTTTATTTCATTGTTTGAAATCATGGGTGCCCGTAGTATTGTTTGTCATGATAGAAGTAGATTTTATAACCCCTACGTTTTAAACCTTGAATTTTTTTCAATGCATCATAAAATAGAGCAGTGCAATTCACATTGACTTTAATGGGAGTCAGGCATTTTGGTTCTAGTAAAAAAGTGCACGGATGTGGAAATAGACAGTAGGTATAGGTCTTAGTTTCCTGCTTAGAGCCTGGAAGTTCCTGAATGAGCTACTTCGACTCAGAAACAATTCACTTACGCCCTTAAACTAAAATTTTAATACCTGTAAAATATTAACTTACCCTTAACGCCACATAAAATGCCATAACAGCATATGTAACAAAACATTAAAGAATTTCAACGAGAAGGTCTTTAAAGACGTACAGATTGATTGTTACTAGGACACCAGGGGGAAAGAATGGTAATGAATAAAGCACACTAGTTGTCACTAAAACTTGTGCAAGTAAGGAAGCAGGGTGACGAACGCTATTTAGATTTGCGCACAGCATTGCAAATGTTTACTGAATTCGAGTCTGCTTTTCCAGGCAATTCAACAGGAAGGGAGTAAGGTGAGAAAGTAATGATCCTATGGAGATTTGAGAAGTTTCAGAAGCCCCTGAAGAGATCTGCACACACTGTGAGAGGTCTCAGGTGATGAAGGTAGGTGGCAACGTAGTAGGGAGGGGAGCTTGGCTGGGCCAAGTTGTGAGAACTCGGAAGGGAGAATGAAGACAGAGCCGTTTCCTAAGAAACCACAGGAAGAGAACAGGTGCCCAGGTACTAGGACTAGGGTGAGGCAGCAAACCAAAACAGTCTCAGCACTCTCTCTGACTAGGGACTTGATTTTTCCAGAACGCGGAGTAATGCTGAATCTACACTCGGCTGCCAAGGATTCTGAGTTCGGTTTTGGGAGGCTGTTGACGGCTGATATTTGTATGGTGTCTTCCCCCTCGCCAACCATGCGGAGTAGGCACTATGTACCCATTGTATAATGAGGCCATGGACTCAGAGAAGTTAACAGCTCTAAACGTCACTCTCATATTGCTCGCTGTCTACCCAATATTCATTCTTCCCTTCTTCTTTTTTTTTTGTTATTTAAAAAAAAAAATTTTTTTTTTCAACGTTTATTTATTTTTGGGACAGAGAGAGACAGAGCATGAACGGGGGAGGGGCAGAGAGAGAGGGAGACACAGAATCGGAAACAGGCTCCGAGCCATCAGCCCAGAGCCCGACGCGGGGCTCGAACTCACGGACCGCGAGATCGTGACCTGGCTGGAGTTGGACGCTCAACCGACTGTGCCACCCAGACGCCCCACGTCCCTTCTTCTTTAGACAGAGTCCTGATATTTTTCAGGAGGCCAACGCAACCAAAAGAGCATATTGTCTTCTCCCCTAGAACGTGGATGCGATGGCAGCAACTGAAGCAGCCATCCTGTGACACTGAGGATGAAAGTCAAGTTTCTATGAGAGTGGTGAAGCAGAGAGGACTCTGCCCAGTGACTCTGTTAAGCCACCACACCAGCCTGGATTGACCACCTGTGGACTGTTCCATATGAGAAGATAAACCCTGGGTACTATCTTGAATCAACTGGCCTATTCATAATGGACACAGTTGCATAGCTAGGCATTCTAGAGCTGAGGTTTGAGCGTATTCCAGACGTAGGAATTTTGTTCTTTCTACTCTGGACAGGTACTTGGGCAGGTCTTTTAAAGACTGTATTTCATCGTTTAATTTTTAAAATTATTTATTTTATTGGATTTTGATTCAACAATTCTATACATTACTCAGTGCTCATGATAAGCGTCCTTTTAATCTTCTCCTATTTTACCCATCCCCCATCCCCTCCCTTCTGGTAACCCTCAGTTCTCTGTAGTCAAGACTCTGTCTTTTTTTTTTTTTTTTTTTTTTTGATTGACGGTATTTAAATGGAGGAAAATCAATTTCACACCACTCAAATAGTTTCTTAAATACTTCTTGGAGGGCACAGACATTACTGGTCTTATGTAAGTCCTCTAGTAGAAAATTGTTTTCTGTTCTGTTCTTGGTTTTGAGGCTTAAAGGCCACCCAAGCCTGACCCCTGACTCATTTCCAGCAATGGTCAGAGCTCCATGGTGCCACATGCATTTGAGCAGGCATTCCTTGAGAGCCATATGCTAATCCTTTCTAGATATGAACACTAAACCACCCATGCCTATGGTACCTGTGGTCTCTGAACTCTGCTTTTGGAATGGGGTTGGGGATATTAAGTGTGCAAGTTTGAGACACTGCCAGATGGCGGTTGACTTCTTTCCATGGCCTTGTTTAATATTGTTTTTAAGCCTGTATCACAAGGTGTCCCTTTATGCACTCTTGGGTGCAGAAAAGGTTCTTGGGTACAAGAACCTTTGGGTTCTTTAGTCACGAGGTACAAATCAATGGTCGTCTTTTCCCTTCACAATAGGAAATTCTTGACTCAGCCCTTCTAGATCATCTCCAACATAATGCAGGAGGTTAATAAGAACTTGACTCTCATCCTCAATGTCACAAAATGACTGCTTCAGTTGCCGCCATCACATCCACATTCTAGGGGAGAGGAAGGTAAAAGGAAAAAAGGCAAAAAGAGGCACAACCCATTCTTTTTTAAGGAGCCTCTCTGGGAGTGCTGCCATAATCTTACAGGATGGTTTATCTGCTTTTTAAAAATTTAGTTGTTTACTCTCTGTCTTGTCTTTACAAGCCATACCTTTTAACCCTTTAACCCTGTGTCATTAATCCTTTATTTTAACAGACTGCCAGGAATATTCAGTGTTTCAATCTACAGTTCTGCAAGACCTTCTTTTCCTATACATCCATAAACGTAACCATTTTTACATATCAGCCTGTACTAATGATACATTTGTAAGTCATGGGATCCAATAAGGATTATGCAAGATTCTGCCAATTTATTTTTTGTCTCCAAAGGCTAGGTAACAGGACAGGCTCTTATTTTCCAAAGCTCCCTTTAGAAATCCAATCCTCTTTTCCTGCAATTTAAACTCCTTATCTATTACTATCTTTGTTTTCTATAATAGCCATTCTCATAGATGCTAAAGAAGATGTGGTGTATACACACACACACACACACACACACACACACACACACACTGGAGAATTACTCGACGATCACAAAGAATGAAATCGTGCCATTTGCAACTACATGGATGGAACTGGAGGGTATTATGCTAAGTGAAATTAGTCAGAGAAAGACAAATATCGTATGACTTCACTCATATGAGGACTTTAAGATACAAAACAGAAGAACATAAGGAAAGGGAAGCAAAAATAACATAAAAACAGGGAGGGGGACAAAACAGAAGAGACTCATAAATATGGAGAAGAAACTGAGGGTTACTGGAGGGGTTGTGGGAGGGGGGATGGGCTAAATGGGTAAGGGGAACTAAGGAATCTACTCCTGAAATCACTGTTGCACTATATGCTAACTAACTTGGATGTAAAACAAAACAAAACAAAACAAAACAAAACAAAACAAAACAACTTTCAGAAGGTAAAGAGTTTCCTGTGAGGCATAAAGGTACCAGATTATATAAGCAGGATTCTGAGCATTAATAAGTTACTTGCTTCCTTGAAAGTTCCAACCACCTTTGTGAACATGTTTCAAATTACATACATCCAGTGAGGTGGGGAAGGAAGCCAAGGGGTGAATTTAGTCTAGCCAAATTCCTGCCACAGGCTCTTACATTCAAGCACTTTCTCTCATCAGGTCGAGAGGCTGATTTAGTTTTTTAAATGATAATTTTCATCAAGCAAATGTAATATACCACGAATTTCACTATTTTAATAAGCTAGTTAGTGTTAACACACACACACACACACACACACACACACACACACACACACATAAACACAACAGGGGTTCCTGGATGGCTCGGTGGGTTGAGCGTCCTACTTCGGCTCAGGTCATGATCTCATGGTTCATGAGTTCAAGCCCCACATCGGGCTCTGTGCTGACAGCTCAGAGCCTGGAGCCTGGTTTGGATTCTGTCTCCCTGTCTCCCAGTCCCTCCCCTGCTCACACTGTGTCATCTCAAAGATGAATAAATGTTAAAAAAATTAAAAAACAAAAAACCCCATAACGGGTCCCCAACTTGACACCTAACCTAATTGTAGTTTCAGGCTCTTCCAGGAAGGGAATTTAAACAATCATTCCGGAATTTCCTGAGGAGTGCTGGTGAGGTAATCTGCTTCATAAGACCCCCTCTCCTTCCCCCTAAGGGAAGGTGACACTACTCAAACCAATTCTTTTCTTTCGCTAATAATTTCCTTGTTCCGCTTCATTTCTGCTTATAAAAGCCTTGCTCTCTTTTGTTAGGTGGGGTACAGCCCCATCTGTGGATCACGATAAAGCCAACTAGACCTTTTTTTTTTTTTTTTTTTTTTAACGTTTATTTTTGAGACAGAGAGAGACAGAGCATGAACGGGGGAGGGTCAGAGAGAGGGAGACACAGAATCTGAAACAGGCTCCAGGCTCTGAGCTGTCAGCACAGAGCCCGACGCGGGGCTCGAACTCACGGACCGTGAGATCATGACCTGAGCCGAAGTCGGCCGCCCAACCGACTGAGCCACCCAGGCGCCCCTAAAGCCAACTAGATCTTTAACTTGGTTGAATTTTTGTCCTTTAACATTAGCATGTACCTTTTTTAAAAACAAAAACAAGTTTAGAGAAAAGCCATTCACCACCTCACTTTTAGCAACAAAATAATTGGATTGAAAAGAACATGAAACTTTCTGAGCAAATGAGTTCCAACAGTTGCTCTGTGATTCATGAAATACGAGTGGGCCGTTGAGAAATATGCCCTCTGATCGATGAACCTTATACCGTGCTGGCTGTTTCTTACGGCTGCTCTTCTGGAAGGAAATCTATTGCTGAAGGAAGTACACTGAAATGGTGAACAAACTGTGCAGTAGAAGGTGCTAGAATTACGAGGGTCACTCTGCAATGGAATAAAACGTCTAGTTCCCAAGCACGCTTATTGGGAGAAGAGGCAAGGCATGAAATCTTAGGAAGGAAGGGCCGCCGAGATGGGTAGAATCATTAAGGAGGCGCTTCCGGATGGTATGTTGAACAACTCTTGAGTCCTTCCACAAACCAACGTGACGTTGTCTTAACTTTCCAGTGGGGGAGAGGGGAAGGCCGCAGGTGTTTTTAGAAAGCTACAAAACTTGCACTCGTTTTTTCAAAATTATCATTCCCCCTTGATAGTCCCCTCCCTAACTTCCTTCAGAGAACCCTGTCCCCCCTCTAGTCCTTATTTGTCCCCCCCCAGCCCCTCTAGTCCTTATTTGTCAGGGCTGTAGCCTCACGCTTATTTGTGTGTTGCTTGATTTCCTGGCTTCCCCACCAGAGTGTAAAGTAAGCCTCATGAAAGAGCGGACCGTGGGGCGCCTGGGTGGCGCAGTCGGTTAAGCGTCCGACTTCAGCCAGGTCACGATCTCGCGGTCCGTGAGTTCGAGCCCCGCGTCGGGCTCTGGGCTGATGGCTCAGAGCCTGGAGCCTGTTTCCGATTCTGTGTCTCCCTCTCTCTCTGCCCCTCCCCCGTTCATGCTCTGTCTCTCTCTGTCCCAAAAATAAATAAACGTTGAAAAAAAAAATTAAAAAAAAAAAAAGAAAGAGGGGACCGTGTTGGTCTCTCCACTGTTTGACCCCCGACACCCATCATGATGCAGGCTCGGTCAATATTTGCTGATCGAGTGAATGCTACATCATGAAGCAGGACGCTAATACAGAGACATCTTGACCTTCTAGATTAAGAGGAATAAAGGCGATATATAATTTTAATTTTAAAATAAGCAATTTATTATGTGCCGGTACATCCAGTGGGTGACAGATGGAGCCCTGGGCAAAATAGTGAAGGTGACCTCAAGCTCCCTTTTGTTTTCTTCCAGCTTTTCCTTCCCTTCAAGGACTTGGGCCTCCCCACTCTCTAGTTTATCAAAACCTGCTTTGAGGGCGGGGTGTGGCATCAGTTGTTGAAACGCGGTGTGCCCTTCCCTCAAGGTGTTACCTGTCCGCTGTTTCCATTTAAGTCTTGTGGAGAAAAGGCAGATTTTTAAGACCTACGAAAGAGCCCACTCGCGGGGGGACAGAGACCTCAGGCCACCAGCCATGTGTTGCTGATGCTGTGACATCCTGGGGCTTTGCTGACCCTGGAGGGGCCTTGGCATGATTAGGGCAGGGGAACAGTGGCCGAGACTCTAAGAGCCTAATAAAGGAGGGGGTTGGGGTGTGCTCTCTAGATGGCAGATGAAAGGTCCATTTGCAGGCAAGTAGTTTATTAGGTCTAGGGATTAGCTAGGCCTGGGAGGGACAGGCCTTCCGAGCTTAGCAAGGCCCCAAGATGTCAAACCATCAGAGACACAGAAAACGCAAAGGCGTGATTAATATCGCTAGAACTGGAAATAGCAAGGAAAGGGCTTCTCTAGTGCCTCTAGAAAGCCACACCGGCCTGCTGGCCCAGTGAGATCCGTGTTGGACTTCTAGCCTACAAAACTGTAAACTAAGGGGTGCCTGGGCGACTTAGTCTCCTTGGATTCACTTCTCACTGCAGGCTAGACCCTTACTAATGGAGCACCTGGGTGGCTCAGTTGGTTGAACGTCTGTCTGACCCTTGATTTCGGCCCAGTTCATGATCTCACGGTTCATGAGTTCGAGCCCCGCATCGAGCTCTGTGCTGACAATGTGGAGCCTGCTTGGGATTCTCTCTCTCTCTCTCTCTCTCTCTCCCTCTCTGCCCCTCCTCTGCTCACTCTTTCTCTTAAGAATAAATAAATACATAAAAACAATTAAAATAATTTTAAAAATTGTGAAAGAATCTTTGTAGTGTTTTAAGTCACAAAACGTGCGGTAATTTGTCACAACAGCAAAAGGAAACCAATACAATCCTTAAGCTTTCACCTGCTGATTTTAGTATTTGTCGATTCTTGCCTAAATTATTATTTTGATGATTTTCCTCATTCCGTTGCTCCTTCTAGTTAAAAGCTGACCTCCTATTACTAGGATAAGCCGCTTCTCCCTTTGCCTTTCATTCACTTATTTGTATCCATATGAACTCATGGTTTCTTATTTTGCGCAATAGATGATAGTCTCATTTTCATTATTCATTTTGATGCTCAAATGTTCCCTGATTCGGTCAGGAGGAATACTTCCACGCTCACTTCTGTGTCTTTTTGACATATCCATTGGGGAAATTTCTTGGGAGATATATTTAGGGGAAAAGTGTCACGAAATGTGCAACATGCTTTCAAATAGGCCAGCAGGAAAAGGCAATATTTTTGCATAATTTATGTGTGTGCACATATACGTATATATGACTCTGTCTATCTATATGTTTAGAGAGAGAAACAAAAGGGCAGTAACTAAGGTAAAATGTCAATATGGTCAAATCTAAGTGGAGGATACACAAATATTTATTGTGTTATTCTTTCAATTTTCCTGCCGGCTTAAAAATTTTCACACTAGAGTTTTAGGGAAAGCAAAAACATAAAGAGAAACAGCCTTTAAAAAAATAGCTGATCCACGTTCCTCAAAATATGGTTGGGTATATGGCATACACTCAGGGCTGCGCTGTCTTTCCCTTAGGTCTCAGGTCCAAGAAGATTAATTTTTTACATTAACATTTCTATGTGTCAGCTTAAATCTGGCCTCTGCAATTCAATTAAGTAGAAAGTTTGGCCGGAAAGTGCCTAAAAGCAGCTTCTCCGATCTCATTTACACGTTATTTGTTTTTATGGACAAAGTTATTTTATAATCCAACCCCTGTCTCAATCACCGTAAGTTTTAGACTAGTAATGGCCCATAAAGGGGGTTTTAATACGTAGAGTTTGTGGAAATGTGCATTCCGGTGCAAACCTAACCAAAGGAGAGTGAAAAAGCAATGCGAAGCTTATTATACGATTTGACGTGTTTCCTACCCCATTTTTCAGTGCCGTTTATACGCGCGTGCCTTATGCATTTCTAATCATTAAGAGTTGGCAGCTACAGAGTTGATATGGGGTGCTGCAAGAAAGCCAAGTGGTGAGCCACTCAGGCAGGGGCCCTGTGGTACTTTTTAAATAAGCCCATAAACTCTTTGAAACTTCTCCCCTTCAAAACGTGGAGACTAATCCCCCCCCTTCAGTGAGGACTAGACTTAACGACTCCCTTCTAAATCATAGAATATGGCAGAAGTGACCTTGTGTGACTTCTGAGATTCCATGGTGTCGGCATGGCGGCCTCCTCCTTGCTCTCTCTCTCATGGCTTAGCTTTCATGTCATCAGGACAGTGCAGCAACCCTATGGAGGGTCCAGTGGTGAGGAACTGAGGTCTCCTGACAGCAGCCATGCTAGAGTGCCATCTTGGAAGTGGGCCCGCCAGCCCTAGTCAAACCTTCAGACGCCCGCAGTCCCAGCTGATGAGGGAGCTTAAGGCAGGCTGACAGGCCGCAAACACCACCCCCCACCTCCCAAGAACAAAGGAAAGGGGGAAAACAAATGGTGAACTGATAGAGATCGTAGTCCTCTAGGACCTGAGTCTCCATTCACCCCTCCACAGGGATGTGAGGAACAAAGGCAGAAGGAAAGGGCAGAACTCAATTTCCTTAGAACCTGCAGCCCATTGACAAATACTTGAGGCCGGCAGAGTAGAATGTTTCTCCAGAAACTCCTCACTGTCTTCATGCTAATGCTTTGCTGTTAATGCTTTGCGAGAGGGAAAACCACCCTAGCTTGACAATAGCTGGGCCTCCAGTATCCTGGGAGTCTTCTTTAGCATATGAAAAACTCACTGGAAACTTCCCCTAGACTTTACCTCCCCTAGCCCCATAGTATATAACCAGTCTCTCCTGGGGCAGCTCTTCCTGCCCACCGGTCCTGTTCCCCCCCACCCCCACCCTGTTTTAATACAGTCCTCTTTTTGCACCAAAGACGTCTTCAAGAATTCTTTCTTGGCTGTCCGCTCTGGACCCCGTGAACCCCACTGTCACCCTCAACACCTCATCACCAACCAACATCTTGATTGCAACCCCATGGGAGACCCTGACACGGAACCACCTGGATTCCTGACCTCCAGATTGTGAGCTAATTAAGTGTTGATTATTTTGAGCCAGATCGCTTTTGGATAATTTGTCACCAAGGCAACAGATCACTAATACAGGCCCTCCCAGCGTCATTATTTGGGCTCATTCATCATGCTTCAGGCTTCATACGAGAAAAAGCACACAAAAGCGATTTCCCCAGTCTGTCGGTATGGGTGGATGTTACATAGGATTCTTCATCTTCCTGCTGAGTCTAAAGGGTTTTTGTTGAAATAATTTTCTATTTCTGGTGGCAGAAAGTCCTTTAGGAAATTAATAAATCCAGAATCTCCAACCCACTTAAGAAAGGATCCTATTTAATCCTATAACAATCCTATGACGTAGGGACTTGTTGCCTGCTCTCAAAGCTGAAGGAATTCAAATATCATACTTTAGGGAAACACACAAATTTGGGGGGAGTATTCAAGTCTGGGGGTTTTCCTTCTAATGACCCAATGACTTCTGTAGAGGAGACAAAGCAAGGCACTGAGAAGAGACGTAAGTGATAAAAGACACTGAGGGCAGGGAGAAAGGTGCTCTCCTTGTTTCAGAATGAGACCTTCTCGAGGATTACTCTGGGAAAGGCTGTTTGAAGGCCTCATCGAGTCGGCAGGGACCTCCCGCCCCAACTCCCTTGAGGCCTTGGAAACCCAGCCAGCTTGTGCCTAAACAATGGGCCTCCCCATTGCTACTTTACTTTGAACTTCTGCCTGCTTTGAAGACAGCAGCTGAAGTTACTTAAGGGACAAAAGTGGCTTATCTCTAGGTTGTCAAAGACGCTGGGCCCTGGTCAATGGAAAGGGCCCTCCGGAGGTGAATGGACCCAACTTGCCTTCTTTGGGTACTTCCACAAGTGAAGAGTTCTCTTTGGTAAACATCTATAATTTTTCCTCAATCGGCATCGAGTTTGTGAATACAAACTCTTCAGCTCTAAAAGATCTAAAATACCTTGTTTTCCTTGGCTCTTCCTGGAAATAATCAGGGGAAAATGATGTATGGCTGTTTGTGAATAATTCCCCTCTAGATCTGGAAGTCATTTAAAAAATACAGCAAGGGGTTAACTGTCTGCCTCTTGATATCAGCTCAGGTCATGATCTTACAGTGGTGAGATTGAGCCCCGTGTAGGGCTCTGTGCTGGGTGGAGCCTGCTTGGGATTCTCTCTCTCCCTCTCCCTCTCCCTCTCTCTCTCTCTCTCTTCCCCTCCCCTCCCCCGCTCTTTCCCTCTCAAAATAAATACATAAACTTAAAAAAAAATACAGTGAAGCCCATATTTGAAAAATAAAATGCCATAATTCTGAGTAGGGCATTTAAAAAATAATTTCTCAGGGCGCGCCTGGGTGGCTCAGCTGGTTAAGCATCTGACTCTAGACATCAGCTCAGGTGACGATCTCACAGTTCGTGAGTTCAAGCCCCGCCTTGGGCTCTGTGCTGGCAGTGAGGAGCCTGCGTGGGATTCTCTCTCTCCCTCTCTCTGTTCCTCCCCTGCTGTCTCTCTCTCTCTCTCAAAAATAAATACACTTTAAAAAATTCTAAAAAAAAAAATCATAATTTCTCTTTGAAAACAGATTGAGAACTAAGAAAGAGTATTAGAAAAGGAAATTTCTTCTTTGTGACTCAATTATTAATTTAACGAGGGGTTAATACAGGTATTTGGGGCACCTGGCTGACTCAGGCAGCAGATCGTGCGACTCTTGATCTTGGGGTTCTGAGTTCGAGCCCCACATTGGGTGTAGAGACTACTTAAAAATCAAATCTTGGAGGGGCGCCTGGGTGGCTCGGTCGGGTGAGTGTCCGTCTTCGGCTCAGGTCATGATCTCATGGTTCATGAGTTGGAGCCCCACATCGGGCTCTGTGCTGACAGCTCAGAGCCTGGAGCTTTCTTTGGATTCTGTCTGTGTCTCCCTCTCTCTCTGCCCCTCCCCTGCTCATGCTCTGTCGCTGCCTCTCAAAAATAAATAAACGTTAAAATAAAAAATAAAATAAAATAAAATAAAATCTTGGGGGCATCTGGGTGGCTCAGTTGGTTGAGCCTCCAACTCTTGATTTTGGCTCAGGTCATGATCTCGCAGTTTTGTGGGTTCGAGCCCCATGTCAGGCTCTGTGCTGACAATACAGGGCCTGCGTGAGACTCTCTGTCTCCCTCTCTTTGTGCTCCTCCCCCACTCACGCTGTCTCTGTTTTTCACAAAATAAACTTTAAAATAAAATAAAATATTCTAAAAAAAAGGAATCAATACAGGTATAGGGAATATTTCACTTATTCATGTCCTCTCTGGAGTATTTCCTCAAAGTGACAAAAAAAAACAAACAAAAAAAACAAAAAAAAAACCACCCATTTAAGGTGAGCAAATGTGACTTTTCCCCACAAATTTCTAACATATAGTTCAGTTTCATTTAACACAGCCCTAGTAAAAATGACAGGAGCACTGAGCTCAGCATCTGCGGTTATTTAAAACACACAGTGCTGTTCAAGAGAACCTTGTGTGATGATGGACGTGTTCTAGATCTGTGCCGTCCGACACAGCAGCCCCGAGCTCTTTGTGGCTCTTGCATGCTTGGATGTGGCTCTGATGCCCAAAGAACTGACTTTTCATTTTATCTTAATTTGATCTGATTAATATGCATTTGCATTTAAAACTTTTTTTTTTTTTCAACGTTTATTTATTTTTGGGACAGAGAGAGACAGAGCATGAACGGGCGAGGGGCAGAGAGAGAGGGAGACACAGAATCGGAAACAGGCTCCAGGCTCCGAGCCATCAGCCCAGAGCCCGACGCGGGGCTCGAACTCACGGACCGCGAGATCGTGACCTGGCTGAAGTCGGACGCTTAACCGACTGCGCCACCCAGGCGCCCCAATATGCATTTGCATTTAGATAGCCACGTGTCTGGGGGCTGTGGCCCAAAGCCGCGGTATGCCATCGCTACTTTGACATGTGGTTTCTCATTCAAATATATTTCCTGAGACTGGGGGCGCAGAGCCAGGGAAGAGCAGAGAGAGAGGGATGGGAGGAATCTTAAGCAGTCTCCTCGCTCAGTGTGGAGCCGACGCGGGGCTCGATCGCACGACTGTGAGATCGCGACCTGAGCTGAAACCAAGAGTCTGTCGCTTAACCGACCGAGCCACTCGGCTACCCCTCACTCGTATTTTTTGAAGGATGTATTCTAGTCCGACTGACTGGGTTCAAATCCTTGTTTCCTCCTTTTGCTAGCTGTAGTGGGCGGGAATGGGATGGCTGAGCCTAGCTTATTCCTGGGTCCAAGGGATCAAGTTTACCAGGTCAAAGGGCAGATGATGTCACGGAGAAGAGCTGGGTTCCTAGTAGCTAAGGTTATGGTCCCAGAAGGTCTGTGAAGGTCTGTTTCTTCTTCTTTTTTTTTTTTTTTAGTTTATTTTTAAGGTTTTTTATTTATTTTTATTTTTTTAAGTTTATTTATGTTGAGAGAGCGAGCAGAGGAGGGGCAGGAGAGAGGGAGAGAGAGAGACTCCCTGTGCTGTCAGCCCAGAGCCTGATGTGGGGCTTGGACTCATGAACTGTGAGATCATGACCTGAGCCAAAACCAAGAGTCAGATGTTTAACTGACTGAGCCACTCAGACGCCCCTTAAGTTTTTTTCTTTTTTTAACATTTAATTATTTTTGAGAGAGCGAGCCCTAGCAGCGGAGGGGCACAGAGAGAGGGAGACAGAGAATCTGAAGCTCGCTTTGGGCTATCACTGCAAAGCCTGATGTGGGGCTCGAACTCATAAACTATGAGATCATGACCTGAGCCGCAACAGAATGAGCCACCCAGGTGCCCCTGTGATTGTTTCCGTCTAATCTTTGCTCCCTGGGGCCGTGGTTGATCCCTCCAGCCAGGGCTGCCTCATCAGTCCATGTTCCCAGGGGCTCTGACCCCTTACTTCTGTGCACGCCTGGCTTGGCTTAGGACGACAGGGCATTACAAAGATCAAACCCCTTCCTTACAGTATCTCATTTAATGTTTGCCGCAACCCTGAGATGTGGCATGGTTTTCACTCTGTTGAAGAGGAATCCACGTTCGGTGGAGTTAAATTGCCAAAGCTGAATAGTCCCGAACAGGCCGAAGTGAGACCAAGCCAGGATCTTTGTAGCTCCGTGTCTGTGCCCTTCCCCAACCTGTGGCGTGCATGCGACAATGCGCATTTCTGTCCCCAGCCAATTCGGACTTGCACTTTGTGTCAGCACCCTGGTGGGTCCTACTTTTTTGGACTCAACTTGTGGATCATACTTTGAGAGGGACGCCTGGGGGGCTCAGTCAGCGAAGTGCTCGACTCTTGGTTTTGGCTCAGGTCACGACCTCACTCACGGTTCTTGGGTTCGAGCCCCGCGTCGGGCTTCGCACTAATAGCGTAGAACCTGCTTGGGATTCTCTCTCTCTCTCTCTCTCTCTCTCCCTCCCTCCCTCCCCTGCTTGCATTTTTTCTCTCTCAAAGTAAATTAATAAACTTAAAAAAATAAAAAGAACTGTAAGAGTGGAGTAGTGTAGAATCAGAGGTTCTCAACTAGGATCATGTTGCCGCGGGAAGGACATTCGGTGATGTCTGGACACATTGCTGGTTGTCAAAACTTGGGGTGAGACATCTGGTGGGCAGAAGCCAGGAATGCCCCTGATAAAGAATCATCCAGCCCAAGATGTCAATAGTTCTGAGGTTGAAAAACTTTACTTTAAATCAAACAAAGCCTGGACCCCCAGTATCCCTGGGAAAGGAGGCCACTGTGTGAATGCAAAAATGAAAAAAAAATTACAAATCTCATTCTTGACTTGGCTTCAAGCAGCCCCGTTTCCAATGATTTCAAGAAATTGGAGGCGATGATTCGCAACTTTCTCAGACCAATGTACCTTTTTGGCAAGTCTTTTGTAACAGCTCCTTTTCTATCTTTGAAATGAAACTCGTAGGTAATAAAACCTATCTATGCAAACAACTTAAAAATGCCAATATGTTACAATTGTAATATATCAGGGAGAAAGAAAAAGATCATCTATAAAAAAGTAATATGCATTTGACTTGTATCAAGTTGTACCAGCAGATCAAATAAAGTCACCTTATGCCTGGGCCTATTTGTAGGGTCTCCAAGAAGACAATAGCCACAAATGTCAATAGATCCAGGCCCAGTGTAGTGAAGACTGCTAACATCATGATTTTCCAGAACTGAACAATTTGTCCTCAAGCTCCATACAAAACAAAACATGGCCTTCTGATTTATACAGTAATATTACTGTACGGCAAAATATTCTAAATTCCCCCTAGGGGCGTACCCTCTCCGCAAAACCAGTGATTTAAGGGATTTTCGAGAGTCATTTTAGTTACGAACCATTTTTGCCTCGTATGCTGATTTTAATACTTAACCCCACCTCCGAGCGCTGCCCTACTACCCCCAAGGATAAAACCTCATGTATCTGAAAAGTTGAATAGAGTTTACGCCATAAAAATTACCAACATGTACCCTCAACGCTGATCATCTGCCCCGCAAAAATCTGGATGGTGAATCTATGAACGTCTCACTCTGTTGGATGTGTGTTTCCTGGAAGTATTCCCTTTTTCTTCATCTACTAAATCTTTCTAATGATTTTGGCACAGAATAATATCATTTAGTGGACGCTTAACGAACCGAAAACCATGCTGGAAAATGTTATGTTGGTAGCTGCTATAGAACTGGTGAGCCGTGCCCCCTGATGCCAAATTTTAAGGATTCTGAATGTGTCTCAATTTACTCACAGTGGCTAAAATTAAGGGAATCTTTCTTTTTGGCTTACTGTCTCCACCCCCATCCCTACTGTGCACGTCCTTCAGGATCTCAAATGGGGGGCTCCACATCCTGCCTTTCTGGGGGCCGGGAGCAGCACGGGGATCCTGGCCATATGCCTGTGACCTGGTTGCCCAGCAGGTCTGAAAACCCCGTAAGCAGGAGGCTCACAGCTCTTGCGGAGAAAAGGGGAAGTTGGCTTTCGCGGTTGCCATTTTCTCTTCTCCCTCACACTTTTGGCATTTCCATTTATCATTATCTTTCCATTTCTCAGGCAAAGAGAGCGCCATCTGGCTCCTGTGGTACGCTGATACCAATTGCCTTGGTGTAGATACCCCCACACCGTCTGATATCAAACCACTGAATGGGGAGCTGGGGGAGAGATAACTCAGCAGCACATTGGCGTATGGTATTTCCACCACTCACATATGACAGGCATCAAGAACCTAGGTACGTTGATCAAAACTAAGAACATAACATTGGTCCCAACACATAACCTTTTGTGACAGGAAGGTGATGTGTATATTCATCACAAAGCCAACTGTGCACATTGCCTGGTGTATGTAATATACAACATACCTTGTAACGAGACATCGTGACTCCCTCTGCTGAACTTGATTTCTCTGCGGGAAGAAAAAAAGAGGTTGATTGAAATCTGAGTACGACTATAGGATTCTGGCGCTCTCATGAGTTTCTAGTACTATGTCTGTTGGGCCAAAAAAAAAAAAAAAAAAGAAAAAAAGAAAAAGGTTTAAAATCCTTTGAAACCTTTGAGAATGAGTAGCCGTAGAAGAGTTAGAAGCAAGAAAAGAATACAAACAGATCTGAGTATTTGAAAGATTATTCTGGAAGTTATGGAAAGAATGTAGAGCAAAGAGGCCAACTAGAAGAAACTAGGGGCCAAGGGCAGACTGCTCCGAGATGGGCCCCTTGATGGGCATGAGGATTATTTTGAGGTACAAAGCAATCAAAACCCAGCAGATTAAGGAAAAGCTCTTTTCCTCCCCCTCAACTGCTTAAAAGAATTTAGACAGAGAGCCTGCTCTGGGAAGAAAGTTGGCCGTATAAGTAACTACCTTATGATAAGAGTTATTGGCCTGGGAGGAACCCAGCAAGGTCTGTTTGATCAAGTCCTCTGTGTCCCATTGTTTCTGAGTGACCCAACAAACATTTATTTACCCAACATTTACTCCTATTCATCTTCCTGTGAACGGCATTCTTTCTCCTTGAAGTCCCAGGCCCCACGCCCCCTTCTCCTCGGTTCAGGATGACATATATATCTCATTGAGCCTGTCTTCGCAATTTCCACGTCTGTGTGGTTTTCCTGTACGTACGAAATTAAGTGTGGTTTTCTCCTTTCAATCTATCTTATGTCAATTCGATCTTAGTCTGGCTAGAAGGACCTTGAAGGGCAGAGGAAATTCCTTCTCCACAACAAAACAATTGTAATATGCATGTAAGAAGCACGAGTGGATCAAGTTCATCCTCAGGAATTTTTTCTTTCCACATCTTTGACTATGGGATCACTTTGTTGGGTTGAATTTCATGTTCAAGTTATCTTTCCCCCTGTAATGTAATTTTGAGAGCAAACAGAGACCAAAGACACGTCAAGCAGCTTCTTCAAAAGCTCAATTTCTCCCTATCTCTAAAAAGAAAAAAGAAGAGGTGGGAAGGGCCTAAACCCCATTCTTCCTGCTCTTTCCATAGAGGACAAAGCAGGCCTGAGCGGTGTTTTCGTCCCTCATGGAATCCGAGGCAGACACAGTCTGCGAAGTGTCTCCATGTTGGCCTGAACTTGGCTGGAACGTTCAGCCGCTCACTTGGGTGTAACCTGACACATGACGTAACAGTCAGCTGCCTGCATTAATCAGTCCCAGCTGTTGGACCCTCTGCTCTGTGTGGGGGTTCACCCTCCCCATCTGTTCCTGGGGCCTCCCCACTTATCTCTTCTCTGCTGAGCCCCCAGCCATGACAGATGGCTCCTTCTCGGTATCACAGGTCATCTGGCGGTGATCGGTGTCTCAGCCCCAACATGTGCTCGACGTTTTCCACCACCCCCATCACCGCAGGCATTGACAGAGACTAACCTACACCACCTAGGCACCTAGGCACTGATGTACGTAACTTCATTCTTTTTAACTTTCACACGATAACCCCGGCTCCTAAAGAAAGAGTACTTCTACGATCGCCTTGAACTTTGGTTGAAGTCTCTAGAATGGCTGTGTGGAAAAAAAAAGAAAAGAAAGAAAAAAGGAAAAAAAAAAAGACAGGATGTCTGACAAGTTGAGGATCATGTTCACAAACCCTTTCCCACCACCCTTCGGGGGACTTTGGAACCATACCCATTTACCAGTCCCAATGGTCTATTCCATATTCTGCTGCTCTGGTCAAGTAGCTCAGTTCTTTTGGCTCTCAGAGCCTGTCTCTGTAATGATACTCAAGTTCAAACAGTGTGTGTGTGTGTGGGGGGGGTGGTTTCAGGAGTGCTTGGGCAAGTGTGTCAGCACAGAGACGCCATGGCAGTTGTGGCTCTAAGCCAGCGACTGTTCTCAGTGGCAAGCGGGGAACAGGTTTCTGAACAATGTCTTTCACCACGCCTGCTGTCACAGTCATCTTCACGGGCAAAAGGGGCATGTTGACACACGTGCTGCACTTTCTCGAGGGGATATTTCAAAGGAATAGTAGCTTTTATTCTTTTATGTCTAATTGTTAACACCGTTTTAAAGTGATCGTAGTGGTTTCTTTTAGGACTTGGCATCTAAAATAGTCTATTTTATACCCCTTAGTAAACTTTATGCTTCAGATAGTTGAGAAAATATTACTTCTGTTGCAGTGGTTCTCAACTGGGGTTGAGTTTGGCCCTCAGGGGAGGCCTAGAAAGGTCTGGAGATCTCTTGGGTATCACAGCATCCCACAGTGAACAGCCCCCGTACCACCTCCCTCCCCCCTGCCCGCCACCAAAAAATTGCCTGGCCCCGAATGTCAATAGATCCAAGATTGAGAAGCCCAGATTTATAGGATCATATGTGAATGATCCCACTGCCACGCTGATAAAGTGAATCTGATGGGCCCCTGCTCCTTCAAAAGGAGAGCCTAAGAGTGTGAAATTTCAGGCGTGAGGCCATCCTTCTTCCAGAATGTTTTCATCAGGGTGAAGGCTCACCCCAGACACCAGAAGTTTTACCTCCATCTTGGCTCCATTCTGGGGGCCAGCCAGAATTGAGGGGTTGGCCTGAGGAGACAGGGTCATTGGTTCTGCTGGATGAGTTCAATCTAATTTTGGTGGGTGTCTTGGGGCCTGAGGTATTTCCCACCCTCTTCAGTGCTTTTCTCAAGACTAAGGATTTTCTTAGCCTAGAGTCTTCTGGTACAGCTTGATCATGCTCTTTAAGAAGCAAACAGAATTGATATGCAGAAAATAAATGCAAGAGGTGTTAAGATTGATTGCTTTTTTTTTTTTTTTTTTTAAATAGTAGTACCAGCTGGGCTTGGGAGGAACGTGTAGCTCTGTGAACATTTTCACAGGTCTGTCCGCCTTCTTTGCCTGCCACGAAATTTCTACAAAGCCAGTCTCACCCACGTTTCATTTCCTTCAACCTGCAGAGCCAACGTGCAAGGGAGGGTTTTTGTTGTGGTGGTGGTAGTTGTGGTAAGCCCTTATTAAAAAGACCATTGGTATATTTTCTCTTAAAACCCAAAGGAAAAATAAGCTAAAAACCCACCTACTGAGATCAGCGTTTCCAGATTACAACGTTATAGAGGGATGACATTTTAGTTCTTTTCTCTCATCCCCAAATGTCAAGCTGCTCCTAGTGGTAGAATATAGAAGGGCAGAACCTTAGAGTGGACGCGTAATGCTTTGCAAGCAAGGGTTCAAAGAGAAGAATGAGGTGATCTTCAGTTTGTCTCTGAACAGCTTCTAGTATGGTTTCTAGTTCCCAGTAAGAAATATCCTATTAAAAATGCTAATATTTTGAGATGGGGTGATGGTATTACGGTTATGTGGGGTTTTTTTTTTTTTTTCAGTTTATTTATTTAGTTTGAGAGAGAGAGAGAGAGGAGCAAGCGGGGGGGGGGGGGCAGAGAGAGAGAGAGAGAGAGAGATAATCCCAACCAGGCTCCGCACTGTCCGTGCACAGCCCAATGATGCTCGATCTAACGAACCAGAGATCAAGACCTGAGCTGATATCAAGAGTTGGACGCTTAAGTGACTAAGCCACCCAGGTGTCCCTATGATTATGTTTTTTAAAGTGATTTTTTTTAACGAGACAAAAGCTTAACTATTTATGGATAAAACAGTATAGTGTCTGGAGAGTGCTTCCAAATAGCTCAGGGGAAAGGGTATGAATAAAATAAAGTTGGCCAGGAGTTGACCATCACCCTCCACCCTGGTCATTTTGCCAGATATGGGAAAGTTTAGAAAATGAGGAAAGATGTGTCGGAGCCATATTACTTGCGCTAGATTTTGCTCTTGATGTATTTCTTAACATATGGGGAGCCACACTGGACATATTTTATGCCTCTAAATATCAAGGGTTTATTTAAATTTTGAACCAATTTGCTTTTTCTAAAATCTTGACCTTATAAGCTTGCTATCTGGGCCAATACGATCAAAGGTTTTATAATAACATTTTGGTTGATGTCACTCTTACTCCTCCTCAAAATAATGAGTTTCATGGAAATGTAGTGTTTCTTCCTCCATTAGGTCAGGGGTGAGTGAACCTTTCAAGCTGCTATCATTTTTTCCAAATAGTTTCACTCATTCTTACTCCTAATTAATCTACAGTATTGTGTAGCAACCAAATAAATAGTCTCCTAAGGAAAGCATCCTCTCCTTGGCTGTTCCAGAAAACTCTGCTGACTCATTTG
Source organism: Herpailurus yagouaroundi (assembly GCF_014898765.1). Lineage (NCBI taxonomy): Eukaryota > Metazoa > Chordata > Mammalia > Carnivora > Felidae > Herpailurus > Herpailurus yagouaroundi. The sequence goes on from NW_024420331.1 coordinate 287,733, forward strand.
CAGTTGGACTTGAAGAGGTTTTCAGGCACTTAATGCCAAAAGAACCATGTTTTCTTGAGCAATTCCCATGACTCTCTGGGCCTACCACACAGAAGCAGCTCACAAGAAGCTTTGCTTTCGGTTTTTAATATCTGGGCAAGTGAGGGGGGTGAACATTGCTTTGGGAACAACTTCTAAAGAATATATTCTATGAGTTAAAGACTCCCTTCCTATGTTTGTTTGTTTGTTTGTCCTCAGAATTCCTTTAAATGTGTATCAAATAATCTTTTAAACTCAGATCTTGGGCTCACAAGGACTGGATTGTGGCCACCTTGGTTGCCTCTTTCTTACTGAGTGTTCTTTTTGGAGAATCTAGACGGTCTGCCTCATCAAGAATGATATGGACCCTGGGTGCCTGGGCAGCTCAGTCGGTTAAGACTCCAACCCTTCACTGCCACTCAGGTCATGATCTCATGACCGGTGAGTTCTAGCCCCACATTGGGCTCTGTACTGTCAGGGCAGAGCATGCTTGGGATTCTGTCTCTCTTTCTCCCTCTCTCTCTACCCCTGCCCATCTCGTGTGCACACATGCCCTCTCTCATTAAAAAAAGAAAAGAATGATATGGATGCTACTCAATAGATATAGCAGCGGTAGCAGCAAAACTAAGAGAGTCCAAACTATACGTATGAAAAATCCAAATAATAACAATAAGGTGGGATTCAATTTGCAGGAGAACCCTTCTGATGAAATCTTGCTACATTGAAACTGCAAAGCGTTTCCAACTGAATTCAATGGAAGTGGTATCTCCTTTTTACTCATATCCTTCTAGATACAGTAGTTTTGACTGATAGGAGGCCAGGGTTTTGAACCTGGCCTGGTTTGTGCTTCTATTTTCATACTTGATTACCTAACCTATCCAAATACACACCATGTTGGTGTGGTTTGCATGTGTGCATAAATGATTACTCATGAAAATCATGCCTTGTCAAGTAAATCAGTCAGTCTTCAGCTTATTGCCAATGGCATTTCCCGGATTCTTTGATTGGAAATTCCACCCTTCAAAAGACATGCCTTTCAAGAGTCCAGTGGTGGAGTTGTACTTGGAGTTTCTGGAGATAGAGCCAGGAAGCAATCAACCAACCCTGCCCAATTCACAAAGAATGCATGGAATAAGAAAAAAAAAAAAAAAAAAAAGCAAGCCCAGGGTAGAGGGTAGCCTGAGGTCCAGTTTGACACCTATTTTTATCTGGGGAAAACACTTCAATTCTCTGGGTCTCAGTCTCCTCATCTGTAAAATGAAGGTGAAGAGTGCTTAGTCTTTAAGTTACTTTGAGTTTTCTTATTCCAATGGTATATTTGTTGAAGAATATTTATTAGGGACCGTTCCTATAGGAAATGCAAATATTTCTAAGACCCAAGACCCATTTTCAGAATGCTTTGAGTCTCATTGGACAAAAATATTTCAATTAAAAAACATAGCCATTACACACCACGTCGTACTCTTCCATTGTGGCTGCTCTTTGATGGGAAATGTGCACAGAGACGTATGGTGAAGACTGGTTCGGGGGGGGGGGGTGGTTAATTTACCATATATGGCTAGCAGCGCAATGCAATATGGTCCAGACCCCAAAGGGACTTACACACTATGAGGGATGTTGGTTGAATTGATCAGGAAAGGCTTCCCAAAGAGGTAACAATTAAGACGGACCTGGACCTTTGGAAGGAAGCCATTCCAATGAACATCAACATGATAATGTTTCCCATACATGGCTACGTGGAGCTCAGTTATCTGTAGTTAAAATAAAGATTCTGGTGTTCGGCCAGATGTAAGTGCCAATGTATCATTAGTCGTATGTCCATGGAAGCACTGTGTTCAAATTGTGATTTTTTTTTGAGAAAAGTAAATTCATTCTGAAATTTTAAACAAGCGTCATATGTTAAATGGGTCAAATTGGGAGCTTTTGGTTCAAAGGAGCAAGGCAGAACTTGGAGAGAGTCCAGCCAAAAGCAATCAAATAAAAATTAGAACGGTGGAATTCTAGACAAAAAAGGGTACAGGAAATGAAAAAAACAAAACAAAACAAAACAAGAAATTTTGGGAGAGAAATTAGACTTTTCAAAATGTGATTGCTATTATATGCAAATTGCTATTAGATGGGTGGTAGTTGAGATTGGTGCTCTGGGTGCATCCAGAATGAGGATTGGTGAAATGCTGGAAAGAGTGGAGATAATGACATGTAAGCAGATTTTTAAAAGGTAAAATTTACATTGATTTCAACAGGAGACAGACAAGGCAAAATATTACTGTTTCATGTATATGCAGATTACTCAGGGCTGACCACTTATCCACATCTGCCAAAGAACCACAAGAAAGGATATACTTGCAGAATTTAGATTCACATGACTAGGGGCCCTAGCCTATCCCTGGCGATTGTAGACCCTTTGCATGTGCCAGGGTGCGGGGGCGGGGGGGGGGACGGAAAATATGGAGAGGTCTTTTCTGTTCCTATGAATGTTGGAGGATAGAAGAAAAAATCGCACTGGGTTTTTCAAAATTCTCAGACTCTCAGTAGCAGAAACAGAAATTAAGAAAACAATCTCATTTACAATTGCACCAAAAGTAGGGGCACCTGGGTGGTTCAAGTTGGTTGGGCATCACACTCTGCATTTCGGCTCAGGTCAAGATCTCACGGTGTGTGAGACTGAGCCCCGCATTGGGCTCTACACTCAAAGTGCGGAGCCTGCCTGGGATTCTTTCTCTCCCTCTCTCTCCGCACCCCACCTCTCTCCACAAGCTCAAACTAAATAAATACACTTAAAGAAAAAAAAGACAACTGCACAAAAAATAATAAAATACCAAGGCATAAACTTAACCAAAGAGGTGAATGTACTACCTTCCGAAAACTATAAAACACTGATGAAAGGAATTGGAGATGATACAAATGGAAAGATGGTCCAGGCTCATGGATTGGGAGAACCGATACTGTTAAAATGCCCGTATCACCCAAAGCAATGTACAGGTTCAATGCAATCCCTATCAAAATATGAACAGGCTTTTTCACAGGACTAGAAGAAATAAGCCTAAAATTTGTATGGAACCACAAAACACCCCAAATAGCCAAAGCAGTCTTGAAAAGGAAGAACAAAGCTGGAGGTATCACAACTCCAGGTTGCAAGATACACTACAAAACTGTAGTGATCAAAACAGTATAATACTGGCATAAAAACAGACACATAGATGAATGGAATGGGATGGAGAGAGCCCCCAGATAAGCCCACACTAACACGGTCAATTAATCTATGACAAAGGAAGCAATAATATACAATGGGGAAAAGACAATCTCTTCAAAAAATAGTGTTGAGAAAACCGGACAGCCCCACGCAAAAGAATGAAACTGGACCACTTTCTTACACCACACACAAAAATAAACTCACAATGACTAAAGACTTAAATGTGAGATTTGAAACCATAAAATTCCTAGAAGAGAGCACAGGCAGTAATTTCTCAGACATTGGCTGTAGTAACATTTTTCTAGATTTGTCTCCTCTGGCGAAAGGGGGGCAACAGCACAATTAAACAACTAGGACTACACCAAAATAAAGAGCTTCTGCACAGTGGAGGAAATGATCAACAAAGTGAAAAGTCAACGTACTGAACAGAAGATATTTGCAAGTGATCTATCCAATGAGGGGTTAATATCCAAAATATATAAAGAACTTACACAACTCAACACTCAAAAAACCAAATAATCCAATTAAAAATGGGCCTAAGAGGGGCGCCTGGGTGGCTCAGTTGGTTGAGTGTCCGGCTTCGGCTCAGGTCATGATCTCACAGCTCTGTGAGTTGGAGCCCCGCATCGGGCTCTGTGCTGATGGCTCGGAGCCTGGAGCCTGCTTCGGATTCTGTGCCTCCCTCTCTCTCTGCCCCAACCCACTCTCATTCTATCTGTCACTCTCAAAAATAAACAAACATTAAAAATGGGCCTAAGACCCGAACAGACATTTTTTCAAATACGTTCAGATAGCCAACAGACACAGGACAAGATGCTCAGCATCACTCATCATCAGGGAGATGCAAATTAAAGATAATGCATTGCAAATGGGTGTCGGAAGTTAAGTAAATAGCTTAATGATGCTATCAGTTAGGTTGCGTCTGATGAAGTGATTCTTTATGATGTCTCTATATATGTAGGTGTGTATATGTGTATATATACATATATACAGATGTGTGTATATGTACCTATATATGCATTACAGATACGTATATATCTGTGCCACTTACCCCCTAAAAAATACAAAATATCGGTCTATGTATCGGAGGTGCAGCCATAGATCATTATGTAAGCATACATTCCCTACTGACACCTGCATTTTGAGTCATTTTATACAAAATGGAATTAACTTAAGTTTGGACAAAATATATAGAATAGTAAAAAGACCTGGCACCAAATAATTGCTGGTTATTTTGTGTTTTTTTTTTTTTTTTAATATTCCGAAGTTTTTGTAGAGTCTCTGCTTTGTCGTTGCTCAAAGCCTGTGCTATTTGTGCCTGTCAGGAGAAGCTGACTCCTGCTGTCTGTGCCTTGAGTTGCCCATGCAGCATATTCTGCTGGTGTATTTGAGCTGTTTTTATACTGAGATGAATAGGCTATTTGAAGTGAAGGGAGAACTGGTAGTTCCTGTTGGAATAAAAGGATCATAAATCCGTTCATGCCAAGCCATGAACACAGTTAGACAATGCACTGAAGGCAATTTTTATTTGGTAATTACTGTCTTTGTTCAGAAGCTTTGCCAATGCTAGCTGATTGAAAAGCTCCCAGAACAAAATAGTGGAAGCACACAGCTCCCTCTGTAGCCTAAATAGCCTTTGAATTATTCCTGCTTTTTGTGACATTTTGGTTTTCTTTTTAAGTAAAGAGTTAATGTGCTTTTTACATTCGTCCCGTTCGCCAGGCGGATGGGCAGGGACCATCATCTCCCACCTTCCCAACTTTGACTACAAGGGACCTTCGAAAGGAGACCAACAGACTCTCGTATTTGAGAACTTTGCATTTGTGGCTGCTTCACGAAAGGGCAAGCGTCAGCAAGTAAGCCGAATGGGTAGAGAATCTCCTGAAAACTCGAGGAATAAATGAGCACATTAAAATATCTGCCCACTTGCAAGGATGGAATGAGTAACTCACGGGGATGAAAGGTACAGGTCAGGAAATTCAGTCGATGTTATCGCAACAGTGTTGGATGGCGACACATGGTAGCTACTTGTCCAATCGGTGTGGTACACCTGAAACTAATGAAACACTGTGCGTCCACTATACTTCAGTTTTGAGAAAAAAGTCGATTACCAGGGGGAAAAATCTCCCCACTGAGAAAACAGGTCTCCCTATTGAAATCAAGGTCACACATTAAATGATGCTAGTAATTAAACAATATCAACAGTGCTTCGGGTCCAAATATCCAGATACACATTGGATGGGGAAGCAAAAGTCAGCATAGCATTCAAAACCTGTACAAAGGAATTAACCACTTAATAAAGTTTGTCCCCACTCAAGCATCTCTTTTGATTCGACACTAAGGCATATCCCTGCCTACTGTGTCAATGTCTTTGCTAGTCAGTATTTGATGATGAAGATCTTTTTTTATTAAAATTTTGTTAATGTTTATTTATTTTTGAGAGAGAGAGAGAGAGAGAGAGAGAGCACGAGCAGGGGAAGAGCAGAGAGAGGGAGACACAGAATCGGAAACCGGCTCCAGGTTCTGAGCTGTCAGCACAGAGCCCGACACGGGGCTCGAACTCACAAACCGTGAGCTCATGACCCGAGCTGAAGCCGGACGCTCAACCGACTGAGCCACCCAGGTGCCCCAATGATGAAGATCTTGAACGAGAAGCCATTAAATGGAGCTAATAGTAACTGATGCCATTGGTGATAGAAGGTAAATGAGTCACATCCTCTCCATTAAAGAGTTCTTAATCTAGGGAAGGCACCTGGTAAGTAACGGTGTCATTGAACATGGATGTTGTAAAAGCTACCGTGCAAACTGTTTTAAAACCGTAATCACAAAGCTCGCTAACATAAAGAAGTGCACAAAGCTGCTGATGCAGGGGAATGGCTCCAAACGCCACCAGTGAGACCGCAGACCTGACCTTGACTGCCCACCTGCTTGTACTTACTGACCTTTGTCCAAGCAATGGTGACCTTGCTGACCTCCAGCGGGCCCAGACCACCCAGACCAGTCGGAGTGTAACCCCCGACTCGAGCCTGTGCCGACGGACCGAAGAGTGACCTCCAGAATGACCAACAAGTACCTTTCCCTCATTGTGATACCAAAATGTCCGCCCATGGCGGATCACAAAGCCTCATTTCCATTACATACAAAGTGTGTACAGGCATGTTTCCTTAGGGCACATGAACTACCTCATGCCCTCCTCTACGCGTGATGACAAGCCTTCCCAATCTAAATATTCATCCTAACCCCAAATGAAAGCCACCCACCCACCGTTGCTCAGGGAGTCGTGGCTTTGGAAGCCATTCCCCATGATCTCCTTAGTTTGCCGCAAATGAAGTTTTCTCTGTGCGAGAACGCCAACTGGTGCAGTTACCGCCTCACCGAGGAGTGGACTCACGTTGGCTTGGTTACAAATTCATTGGCAAAGCCAAAACAAAAACCCGTTAGAGTTAACATTGGAAGAAGAGAAAATGGGGGCGCCTGGGTGGCTCAGTCGGTTAAGCGTCGGACTCTCTATGTCAGCTCAGGTCCCGATCTCATGGTTTGTGACACTGAGCCCCACGTCAGGCTCCAGGCTGACAGTGCGGAGCCTACTTGGGATTCTCTCTCTGCCTGTCTCCCACTCGTGCTCTTTCTCTCCCTCAAAATAAAGACAAACTTAAAAAAAAAAAAAAAGGAAAAGAAAAGAAAAAAAGGAAATTAACAAGGATGCTATGGAATACTCTGGGTGCAGGCCAATACACTGCCCGGGACAAGAGTCATTCAGAGTGGGGGTCTTAGGTCTGCTCCTGGCCCAACGCCAGTAATCCCATCCTCGCATCCAAATGAAGGCTAAAACAATATGCCACCTCCCAATACGCCTCTTGGGCCTAAGGATTATTCTGAGTTGATTATTTTTGAGAAAAGGACACAGGAGACGCCCTAAAAACAAAATTTACTCCTTTGTAAGGGAAATTGACATTTATAAGGGAAATCTCTATTTGTAAGGTGTCTCCCTCTCTGTATAAGGAAGATAAACTCTTTACCAATGGAGAAGACACCCTTGGCCTGGTTTACTGTGCTTTTCCTGATAAACTCCCACAGCCAGCTTCCCCCAACACCCCGCATCTTTCTTTTGTCTTTAGCTGAAGACGGTATTCAAGATGGTGGTCTGGGCCATTTAAGGAAGTTTTGCTCAGTTTTCCCGGGCATCTCCCGTGTATACATGAGGTATTCATTGTGGGGCGTCCCAATTGCGCGGGGGGTTGGTGGCGTGGGTGGTGAAAGAATTCACCCAAGGCAGAACAAAGGAGATAGAGGTTGATAGAAATACACCGCAAGGGAGTGGCGGGCAGGACAGGAAGGGAGAGACTGTCTGCCACAAGGTGATGGTGAGGGGTTATAGCTACAGAGTGGAGTGAGGCACGATGGGAATGTATGGAATTTTTCCTTTTTCTGGTAATCTCAGGAACTGAGGCTGGTTGTAAGTGGTCAGTTAAGGCCTATGGCTATTTCGAGGTGGGTCACTTAATGAGCCTGTCTGCGTCAGCTCAGTGGTCACTGTGGGCCCTTCGCCTTGCTGAAGTTTCCATTGATCAAGCCTGTTGCCTAAAAGCAGCTTCTCCGTCCACGTCATTCACCTTCTGTTTGTCTCTTGCTAATCTGTCTTTCATTATGGGGTGTGTGTGTGTGTGTGTGTGTGTGTCTCAGCCAAGAATCCATTTTGAGCTCAGCTTGTCTCTTGGCTCCAGTGGAAGACCCTTCAAGCATCCGCTGATGGGAACTGAAACTATTCCTCAAGCAGTAAGGGTTACCCTGAGACAGCATGACCCTGCCTGGGATTGACTCCGAGACTGTGATCTATTTGGCCTTCACTGCCCACCTGCACATACCCACGGACCTTTGCTGGCACTTTCGGGACAGCCTTTGAGACGCTAGTCTGCTGTCTTCCCGGTGGTGGCCTCCCTGAAATAAATCTCTTTCTTTCTTTTTAAATTTTTTAACGTTTATTTATTATTGAGAGACAGAGAGAGACAGACCGTGAGCAGGGGAGGGGCAGAGAGAGAGGAAGACAGAATCCGAAGCAGGCTCCAGGCTCTGAGCTGTCAGCACAGAGCCCGACATGGGGCTCGAACCCACGGACCACGAGATCATGACCTGAGCCAAAGTCGGATGCTTAACCGACTGAGCCACCCAGGTGCCCCCCCCTTTTTTTTTCCATGTTTATTTCTTTTTGAGAGAGAGAGAGAGAGAGAGAGAGCGAGCATGAGCTGGGGAGGAGCAGAGAGAGAGGGAGACATACAGGCTCCATGCTATCAGCAAAGAGTCTGATGCAAGGCTCGAACCCACAAACTGTGAGATCATGACCTGAGCCAAAGTCGGAAACTCAACTGACTGAGCCGCCCAGGTGCCCCTAAATCCCTTTCTTGTTTCACCACCGCGGGTCTCTCTGTCTTTGGATTTTGCCAGCGGTGTGGAGCTGAACCTGGCCCGTTTGGGACCCCTGGAGTCAGGTGCTCTCACACCCCTGTGCCCCAGCTACAGGCAGAGGGAATATTTTCCATCCCTACAATGTCAGAGTATGGAGTTTGAAGAAAGATTTGGAGATCAAAGCCTTTTAGGGAGGTCTTTCAGGGAAACCGATGAAACCCTCAAATGGTTTTGTCATAATGACCTTCTTTACGATTTTGCTTGAGAGTCAACTGTGAATAGAGGGCCACGCAAACTATCGTAACCGTTTTTCCAGTACAATTATGCCAAAAGAAAAAGCAACACGTCATTGCTGTTAATTTTAAGAATCTCCTACTATTTTAAGAATTTTTTAAAGAATATATGTTAATTTTAAGAATTTCCTACTATTTATTTATTTATTTATTTAAAAAAAATTTTTTTTCTACGTTTTTATTTATTTTTGGGACAGAGAGAGACAGAGCATGAACGGGGGAGGGTCCGAGAGAGAGGGAGACACAGAATCGGAAACAGGCTCCAGGCTCTGAGCCATCAGCCCAGAGCCTGACGCGGGGCTCGAACTCCCGGACCGCGAGATCGTGACCTGGCTGAAGTCGGACGCTTAACCGACTGCGCCACCCAGGCGCCCCATTTTCCTACTATTTAAAGCAAATTGGTTTTCTTTTCAGACTTAAATCCTGGTCTAAGCTTTTTTCTTTTTGCTTTTCTTTTTTTTTTTTTTTTTTTTTTTTTTCTGTGCTATTTGGGTCCTATTTGAGGTGGATTCATTTTAAATGGCCTTATTTCACGGCACCCGGGTGGCTCCGTTGGTTAAGCGTCCAACTCTTGGTTTTGACTCAGGTCATGATCTCGTGGTTTCATGGGTTTGAACCCTGTGTCTGCTTGTGATTTTTCAATCTCTCCCTCTCTCTCTGCCCCTCCCCTGCTTGCGCTATCTCTGTCTCCCGGGAAATAAATTTTTTTAAAAATGGCCTTTTTCAGATACAAATTATCCTTGGATAATGAAGTCTTCCAGTATTTATGAAACAATATAAGCGTGTATAGAGAGATAAATAAACACAGACAGAAAATAGTTGAAACTGAAGGATTCTGCTTTTGAAATATACCCTGCGCATGCACGGGTTTCCTGTTGATATTTTTCTGCAATACTCTTTCGAGTTAGATGCTCTCAGGGTTCAAGCTGTAGGGATGTGATAATGACACACAAATGACATGGATGATGATTGGTTTCTGGAGATCAATATTCAGCTCATACTGGCTGTCCGGGATGCTGGAAGCCCACATTTGTCCCCTGCCTCTGACCTCTGGGTTGATCCTTTGCTCTAAGGCTGACAGTCCCATGATTCACCTTGGCCCTAGGTCCCCTCCGTGTTCACCAGCTTATTTAGTGTCTTGGGGGCATCTAGGCACCTAAGCCATTCCTCCCTTGTTGGGAGAACTGACAAACCAGGAAAAGAGTGGGGTGTGATAAAGTTAATTTGTATATGAGGACCCACAAAATGGAGTCCAGGGGCTCCAGCGGCCCCGCCCACATCACAGATCTAAACGTAAGTCAGCCCGCACTCGTGGGAAATACCTGCCAGGGAACCCTAATGGATACCAGTCACAATCCTCTGGCTCCGCTTCAGCTGGCCTGCCTTACCCTAGAAAATACGACCTGCTAGCCTCGCAGAGAAATCTCTGACTTCTTAGCTGATTGGGCCCTGTTTCCATGCTGCCTCTTTTAAGACTCTGCGAGACTTGCTCTTGCCCCACATCTGTCAGGAACAGTGCTCCCCTGCCTGTGAGGCACTGTCCCCCACAATCCATGCCTTGTTTCCCCTTGAATAAAGGACATCAACCTTGTTATTAAAGTGTATTACTTTTGCTCTTTGACAAGCGTTCAGATAATTCTAGAACGCCCACTCCGGGGGCAAGCATTTGTACCCCTTCCAGTTCTTCCTTTCCCCTTTTAAAAGCCTGGACTCCGGGGGAGGAAAATCTTTGATCGGCAAAGGGATTCCCCAAGGCCATCACTGAGATGCTAAATGTTGGCTTGGACAATGACTTCAAGGCTTAAAGGGTTCTATTCCTCACAACGAAGTGCAGACGTATGAATATCCATCAGTATACACCGTGGTCTTGGATTCCAGGGACCAGGAGCAGAGCACATGCTCCTTTGTACGTGTTCTGTGGAAGCTACCTCGAGCCCGGAGAGGGGAAAACCGACCCAGTAATGTCACATTGCTTCCCTAGGCTTTCCGATCCCCACCTGATTCCTTTTTTTCCCCCCCCCCCCCCCCCCCCGCTGCTACCTCTCTAATGTTCTACCCTAACTGCTACGATGCTGGTGAAGATTGGTAGTTGAAAGGTGCATTCACCTTGTCGCCAAACACTTCCCGCTTCCATCGGGGGCATGGTACAGAGTCACGTCGCCAAGACTAAACTCAAGTCCAAAAAAGTATGGAAGACGTATGGAACTTCACAGAAGTCTCTTAGACTGAGGGGAATATGATTCATAGCACGCAGCCAAATTTCTAAAAACCACCAGAATCATCCGCCCCTGTAGTGTCAACTCATCACAGGGTGACAGCAC
>NW_024420331.1:299060-317535 GCF_014898765.1 Herpailurus yagouaroundi
TTAAACGCTCACCTGAAACTCCCCGGCTCGTCTCTGCCTCACTGCCTTTTTCTCTAGTGACGGTTTCTTCTTAAGAGCAGTCCCGGGTTGTCTCCACAGAAACCCACCTAGCCTCTCCTCCTTCCCGAACTCTTCCTCCCTGCTCCATGTGGGGAAGCAGGATGACTGAGAAGGTTCATTTTTACCCTCACAGTCCCTTCATATTTCTGCATTCTGAACATCTCTTCTCTGTCAGAATCCCTTAAGGGAATTCCGTCACTCCCTTGGCCAAAACTCCTGATTATTCTCGGGCGACCCTGACAGTCCCCCTGAAGTTTCTCTCTGTAAAGGACCAGATGGTGAATCTGGCGCTGCAGGTTATAAGGCCCTGAGGTACCTAGTCAAGTCCGCCATTTTGGTAGGAAAGCAGCCCCAGGCAGTATGTAAATGAAGGGTGGCTCCGTTCCCATAGAACTTTATTTGCAAAAACAGGGCTTCTCAACCAACAGTGGCTTTGCATGAGGATCACCTGGGGAGCTTTCTAAACCCCCCCCCCCCCCAGTGCCACAGGCCAGACCGATTAAACTAGGATCTCTGGGGATGGGGGTGGGGGTGGGGGTGGGGGCGGGGGTGGGGTGGGACCCTGGCTTCAGTATTGTATGGAAACCAATTTGACAATAAATTACATTAAAAAAGAAATAGATCCAATAACATTTAAAATAAATAAATAAATAACATTCCTCAGGTGGGTCCAATGTGCAGTCAAGGGCCTGCTCTAAAACCCCTCAGGGGCAAGCCAGCTGGCCATCCATCGGCCCTGGATCCCAACCTGGCGCATTTTGATTCATTTGGTCCTGAGTGGGGGTAGCAGGTGTACATAGTGACCTCCTCACACCTTGGGGTGACCAGGTGGGTTCTCCCACGAGCAGCCCCCCCCCCCCACTTTACCCCAGTGGGCCCTAAATGTGTGGCCATTTTCCATTTGGACTTTGACACAAAATGTTGGGAAGCGATGACTTCGGAAATCAGCAGCCACAAATGCAAACACTCTGTTAGAGTGATTGAAATTCCTTGCACAGGGGTAAGTGGAGCATTTTTTTGGATACAGCTAAATTTAACTATTCACTCTCTTTCAAACCGAGAAATGCCAAATGCATCCAGCTGACACTCTTCCTTGGTCCTACGTGCTACATTTAAAACTGAGATTTTAACAGGATTGTCTCTCTCTAGGGAGATTAAAAGGAACTTTGTATTTTCTGCAAGTGAATCAGAAATTCATTGCTGAGTCCTCGGCTGTGCTTCTTTTCAAATCTTCCGGAGTATGTCTGAGTTTGCCAGCGGAGGAATGCATTAGACTAATGCTTCCCTATTTTAATTGGAGCCCGGGTTCAGGTGGATGGAAATGCCATTGTCAGTCATTCTAAAATCCAGTTGTCCGTGACCATCTTACCCGAAGCACATCAATTTCTAAGTGTGAATTCTCCGTGGCTAGGGCACCGCTGTACCCAATTACTGCTTTCCCTGCTGTCATTTAAGAAAACCCTGTAGGTGGCCCCAATGGAAACAAATCAGCTGCTTTTCCCTTCCTTGGCCATACTTGGACTGTCGTGTACTTTCCAGTGTCCTCAAAACATCGACCTAACAAGAAAGCACTTCCCTCAGATTTCAGAGCTCGCAAAAACACTTCGTCCAGTATTGAGCTAGGATTATGAGGATCAAGAAATAGTAAGCCCCAGTGCACATCCTTTTCTCCCTCCTTTTGGTTCATGGAACACATGATGGCTCATGGACTTTGGGGCGAGTCCCTGCAAAGCTAGCTCATTGCCTCATGTATGTCTCATGAGTAGCTCGTGCCACACCCCCTCCCAAGGCCCCACTGGGTTGATTCCAAAAAGGTTCTGTGAGTTCACTGCAGTAGGCTCAAAGGCTGGTAAGGATCCTTGGAGAAAAGAGTGCAAGTAGAAGGTCTTTTTGACATCTCAAAAGCGTCTTTGGAGAATTTCCTTGAGAGCAATGACTCAAGATGGTCCCCTCTACGTTTCCAGTTCTTGCGGTGGCAGTTCTAGGAGGAACAGAAGAACGGTGACCTATTTGGAGGGTTGAGGGACCTCAAAGCTAGGGTAGCAAAGAAATGAATATTCTCTTGAGAAAACATTATCGGTGGACATAAAAAATGTGGGAGGGGATCTGATGGAGCTTGGGGAAGGAGATCAAGTCCCTGCACTTGTTAGCACCCCCCTACCACCTCCCTGGGCATTGCTCCTGAGTTATTTGGATTCCCAGCCCAAGTGATCTTGAATAGGCCTAGAATCGGGCTGGGCATTTTGCAGTGGTTAGCTCTGACTTGAGTGAAGAATTGAAAAGTAATGGGAGGAGGAAAAAAGTATGCTGCAGAGGGGTAACAGGTTCCATTAGTGTCTTTACTCAGACTTTTCTAGAAGACCCAAGCAAAGACTCTGTACTTCGCTTGGTTAAGCCCCATCTTCCGTACTAACTTCTGTCTTAACCATAAAGCATTCCACGAGTGTTCCAGGCCTCAGTAATTGACCTTGAGGCTTTCATATTTATTCCTGTAATGAAAACAGTTACTCCACTTAGAGAAGGACTGGAAGACTCTGATTTATGTTATCCTCATTTCCCCCCTGGGCTAATAATCCCTAAGACACCTTCATGAAACCCCCAAGGCTTCAAAATGAAGCCGTGGTTTTCAAAAACCAGATTTGAGAATCATTGCCCTTTATAATTTTCTGGCCCATACCATGAGCTATCTTGCGTTGTGTTTTCTCTATGGATTCTCTGTATTACAGAAGTAATATATATGCATTAAAAAAAATTTGGGAGATACAGGTATACGGAAAGAAAAAAAATGAAAGTCCCTGTCACCCTCAGACTGAGATGAACACTAACAACATTTGTCATTTTGATCATGAATCGTGAATCTGTATGAGTATCTAGACTCATAGTGTACATACTGATTTAACGGTTTTTTTTTTTAATGTTTATTTTTGAGAGAGAGAGACAGAGTGCGAGCAGGGGAGGGGCAGAGAGAGGGAAACACAGAATTCGAAGCAGGCTCCGGGCTCTGAACTGTCAGCACAGAGCCCGACGCGGGGCTCAAACCCACACGTTGCAAGGTCATGACGTGAGCTGAAGTCAGATGCTTAACCAACTGAGCCACCCAGGTGCCCCTGTACATGCTGATTTAAAACGAGCCCTTTTATAACCCAACAATCCAATCTGAATCATTTTCACGTCACTAATTATTTTTATACGAGAGTATTTTTTCATCTTGAACAGCTTTATTGAGGTATAATTGACATACAGTAAACCACACTCATTTAAAGGGTACATTCTTGTAGATTTTAACATGTGGATATACCCATGAAACCATTACTGCAATCAAGATAATAAATGCCCCAAATCTTGTAGTGCCTCTTTATAATCCCATTTTCTCCCTTTCTATACCCTCCCCCCCACCCCAAGACAGCTACTGGTCTGTTTTCTGTTACTGTAGATTAGTTTGCATTTTCTAGAATTTCCTATCAATAAACTCATACGCTGTGTACTGTTTTGCCTGGGTTCTTTCACTCAGCATTCTTACTTTGAGGTTCATGTTGTTATGTGTATCAATAGTTAAAGTAATAGTTAATCCAGCAATACTGTTGCTGACTAGTATTCTATTGTATGGCTATATCACAATTTGTTCACACACATGCTAACGGACATTTGGATTATTTCCAGTATGGGGCTATAACAAATCTGCTATGAGCATGCATGTAAAGTCTTTGTATAGTCATATGCTTTCTTGTTCCTTGGGTCCAAGGTAATTTTAATGGCTGCATAATATTCCATTGTGAATGTATCATAGTTAATTTAACCCCTATTTTTGATGTTTAGGTTGACTTTTGAGTTCCCTCAAGGCAAGTCCTGAAACAAGACTTTGGGTCCAGGTAACTTATTTGAGGGATGATCCCAGGAAACAGAAGAGAAGGGGGCAGAGGGTGAATCAGGGAAAGGAGCAAAGCCAAAAAAGAGTGTTAGTAAGCGGTTGATCACTGTGGGCAAGTGGGGCTCAATCCCATAGGGTCCTTCTTAGGAATCATGCAGAATAGCTCCCAAAATAGTTTCATCGAAGGAAGAAGTTGGGGCGTTCATACTCTCTCTCTTCCTCCCATTGGTGGAGGGTGGTTCCCTGGAAATATTAACTATCCCTCCATTCTCTCCACCACAGGTGTGCTAAGGGCAAGGGTCTGAGGAGGGTGGCGTGGAACGTCCATGTGTCTGCTTCAGTGGTTTCTTCTCTTGCCTTGCTGCTCTATAGCATCAAACATCTTTGCACTTAGACTTTGATGTATGCCCTTGGTCATTTCCTTGAGATATGTTCATAGATACAGAGTTGCTGGATCAAAGGGGAGGTTATTCATCAGACATGGGGTTTGGAAACGAGCACATTTATTTATTTATTTTTAATTTTTTTTTTTAACGTTTATTCATTTTGGAGAGACAGAGACAGAACATGAGCGGGGAAGGGGCAGAGAGAGAGGGAGACACAGAATCCGAAGCAGGCTCCAGGTTCCCAGCCATCAGCACAGGGCCCAACATAGGGCTCGAACTCACGAACCGTGAGATCATGACCTAAGCCGAAGTCGGACGCTCAACCGACTGAGCCACCCAGGTGCTCCTGGAAACGAGCACACTTAAAGCACAAAGATTTGTTCATAGTGATGGGACATCAGGCTTCCAAAAAGTGGCCTGACACTAATTCCTGAGTCATTTTTCCCAGCCAGCTCCTTCCATTGTGACTCCCAGAGTTGCCAGGCAATTGCCATTTTTGTATTCAGAAGTACTGGGTCCTGGGAAGTGTTTCCCTCAACTTTTGCCTTACTGGTTTGATGCTGGGTCCAGACTTATCCCTGCGCCTGACCTCTGTCCTGTACGTCTCTGCCATAACTCCTTGTGTCTTACCTGACAGCTTGTCTTGATTGGAGCCTACCATGTAGTGGAGGTGTATAGGACTTTTTGTTGGTGCTCACAATACTCAGGCCAGTTGCTTTGCCTATAGACTTCATTACGTCTGGTGTGGTTCAAGACGTCTGCCTCAAGACCCTAAATCTTGAGACACGTGGGAAGAGTTTTTTCAGTACAGAGAGAGAGAGAGAGAGAGAGAGGGATAGTTGCTGACATTGCATTTTGGGATTGCATACCCCAGGCCATGACTCAGTGTCTCAGAGCTTATGGGCTCTTCTGTCTGGCTTTCACCTGTTGGGCTGGCGCTGCCTGTGGCCATGACACTTGGTGCTCGCCTTCCCCGACAGCTGTGCTCCAGGAGGTGGTGTCAGCTAGCCTCATCGCCCAGCTGTCTACACTGACATTTGATCACTTGAAGCTCTTCGTTTGCTTCCCTGTGCACATTTTACCCTCTGTCAGCTCACTGCCCAGCAGTTGTTTACAAATCTGTGAGCAGCCATTCCCCTGACATTTATGCTTAGCTTTGCAGAGCTGACCACAATTATTCCTGCTTCAACACCCCCAGATGGCTATATTTTGGGACTTATTATGACTTGCCGTTTGGCCTATTATCAGGCAAAGGAGGTGAAGTGGTGAGTGGAGAGAATTCATGGACAGAAGATACAAGCGGGGCCAAATCTGGAAGCTTCTAAAGAGGATGGACAGTATTTGTTTGAGAAAATCAATAGTCTTGCTATCAGAGACTGACCTACAGGGATCCCAAACATTTCCTTTTCCAAATAATCTCTGGTTAATGAGCAACAATTTTACGTTGTCAAACTTTCTTTTTTTTGGAGGGTGTGGGGAGGACCATCATGCAGATTGTGATGACAGATGAACAGACTATGGACCATGATGTGGGCTACCAAAAGAAACTGAAATTGTCCATTAGGGCATGTTCAGTAAATATGATCCTGCTGTGGGGAAAGAATATGAAAGAAGAGGTATAGAGAAAGAGAAAGAAAATTGACTTCCCTAGAAATCTGTTATTACTGATGAAGAGTCTAGAGAAAGACAACTCTATACAAAAATCTACAGCTGTTCATTAAACCAGCAATGTCCGATACGAAACTGTAATGGAGCCTGGGGGTGGGGGGGAGACAATTCGTCACAGTCTAAACACATAGAGTTATTGAATAAATTCTAACAAAAATGCTTCTAAATAACAGAGGAACTCAAAAATAAGAATGTGAAATCGACAGATACCAGAAAGGAAGAAGAATCTGCAAACCAACAACAACAAAAATAGCACGAACAATATAAGTAGCAAGAAGAAACCCACATGACCAACAAAGATATGAACATCATTAGAAATCACGAAAATTCACGGGGCGCCTGGGTGGCTCAGTTGGTTGAGTGTCCGGCTGTGGCTCAGGGCATGATCTCACGGTTGATGAGTTTGAGCCCCGCAACGAACTTGCTATTGTCAGTGCAGAGCCTGCTTTGTATTCCCTGCCCCCCTCTCGCTGCCTCTCCCCTGCTTGTGCTCTCTCTCTAAAAAAGAAATAAAACATTAAAAAAATTCACATCAAAACGAGTGTGTTTATAACCAACATATTAATAGACATTTAAATCGGAGCGCCCGGGTGGCCCAGTCGGTTAAGCACTGGACTCTTGATTTCGGCTCAGGTCATGATCTCATGGTTCGTGGGTTTGAGCCCCACAGCCAGCTCTATGCTGGCAGTGCAGGGTCTGCTTGGGATTCTCTCTCTCTCTCCCTTTCTCTCTGCCCCTCCCCCACTCATGCTCTGTGTGTGTGTCTCTCTCTCTCAAAAAATGAATAAACAATAAAGAAAAGCTTAGAAAAGAGAATAGAAATTCTCATTGGCTGCTTACGGGAGCAGCGCTTCCCAAACTTTTCGTGGTGAAGAATCAGGTTCTTTTATTCTTTGTTCTGATAAAAATGTATTACATTACCAATCATACACCACATCCAGCCCTGATTACAACATATATTTTTTTTCACAATATAATATGAAAAAATTATTACATTTTTTGCAGTCATCTGTAATGTCTCTTAAGAAACTTTTCCTAAGATATTTATTTTCACACTGAAAAGCTCTTGAAATCATACTCTAAAAACTATAAAACACTGATGAAAGAAATTAAAGATGACACAAAGAAATGGAAAGGTATTCCATGTTCATGGATTGGAAGAACACATATTGTTAAAATGTCTGTACTACCCAAAGCAATCTATACATTTAACGCAATCCTTATGAAAATACCAGCGGCATTTTTCACTGAAGTAGAACAAGTAATCCTAAAATTTGTATGGTACCACAAAAGACCCCGAATAGCCAAAACAATCTTGAAAAAGCAAAGCAAAGCTGGAGGCATCACAATTCTGGACTTCAAGTTATATTACAAAGCTGTAGTAATCAGAGCTGTGTGGTAATCGCACAAACATGGACACATAGGAGAGAATAAAAAACCCCAGAAATAAACCCACAATTGTATGGCAAGTTAATCTTTGACAAAGCAGGAAAGGATATCCAATGGAATAAAGACAGCCTCTTCAACAACTGGTGTTGGAAAAACTGGACAGCGACATGAAAAAATGAGACCGGACCACTTTCTTACCCCATACACAAAAATAAATTCAAAATGGTTTAAAGGTCTAAATATGACACTTGAAACCATAAACACCCTAGAAGAGGGCACAGGCAATAACTTCTCTGACATCGGCTATAGCAACTTTTTTCTAGATAGGTAGCCTGAGGCAAGGGAGACAAAAGCAAAAATAAACCATTGAGACTACATCAAAATGACAAGCTTCTGCACAGTGAAGGAAACAATCCACAAAACTAAAAGGCAACCGACAGAAAGGGAGAAGATGCTTGCAAATGACGTATCTCATAAAGGGTTAGTATCCAAAAGATATTTTAAAAAACCGATAAAACTCAACACCCAAAAACCAATCAATTAAAAAGTGGGCAGAAGACACGAACAGGCCTTTCTCCAAAGAAGACATGTAGATGGCCAGCAGGCACATGAAAAGATGCTCGTCATCACTCTGTAGGCGGGAAATGCAAATCAAACCTACAGTGAGATATCACCTCACGCCTGTCAGAATGGCTAAAACCAACAACGCAAGAAACCACAGGTGTTGGTGAGGATGTGGGGAAAAAGGAACCCTCTCGCGCTCTTGGTGGGAATGCAAACTGGGGTAGCCACTGCGGAAAATAGTAGGGAGGTTCCTCAAAAAGTTAAAGATAGAACTACCCTACAATCCAGCAATCGCACTACTGGGTATTTACCCAAAGAACATAAAAACACGAATTCAAAGGGATACATGCACCCCTATGTTGATAGCAGCATTATTTATAATAGCCAAGATATGGAAGCAGCTGTGTCCATTCGTGGATGAACGGATACAAAAGAGGTGGTGTATATGTGCAATGGAATATTATTGAGACGTAAAAAAGAATGAAATCTTGCCACTTGCAATGAAGTGGATGGACCTAGAGGGTATGGTAAATGAAATAAGTCAGAGCAAGACAAACACCACACGATTTCACTCATAGGAGAAATTTAAGAAACAAGACAAAAGGAAAAAAAAAGAGACGGAAAAGGCTTTTGATGTCACATAATCAATAGTCTCCAAATGGAATCTCCCCATCGTTCTTTTTTCGTTTTAGCATTATTATTTTAAAATGATCGTTTTTTTTTTTTTTTTATGCCAGTACTTTTATCAAATACAAAGATCACATGTTTGGATATTATGGAGGTATGAAATTACGATAAGTGTTTCTAAACACTCTCCAGTTGTTTTTATCTCATCGCGGATCAGTAAGTAACAGCTCATGAACCAGACTATAAATTCATCGACAAAGGACTAGTTGAAAGTATCTCTTTAAATTAAGCTAAATTTAAAAAATACACACTTACCTTATACTTCAACAACCTATTTCTAGAAATTTATCGTAAATATATGTTGGTCCAAGATACAAGGAAACAAGCTGGAAATATATATTAACAGGGGAAGGGAGGATTATAGAATGGCCATATGGTGGAATATTACGCAGCTGTTGAAAAGAGCAAGCAATATGTATACGTACTGAGTTGGAAAGAAGTTACGAAGATGGGCTCACATTATTCAAAGATGTGCATATATGTGAAAGGGGTAGAACACAAGTATAGAAACACGTGTGTTCATGAGTACGTGCATGCCTAGATACGTACCCGCCCCCTCCCCCAAATGGTTAAGGGTGTTTATCTCTTGTGACAAGAGCGGTGGGAAACACGGATCTCAAATATTTCATTTTGTGACAAGTAAATCGTTCTGTTTAGAATATTTCTCTGTCAAGTGGAACCCAGCTGACACAGGTGCTGCAATTTCCATTTATTCCTCGTGTGTCACCGAGGACAGACGGTAGCATGTGAGGAAAACCCAAGTGTCTGCCCAGGGGCCAAGGTAGAAACCCCAGGCTTCTGGGGAAGCAGAATTGTGTAGACACGTGGCCAGATCCAGAGACAAGCCACCCCAGTCTGTTTGGGCCTCCCGAGAATCCAGTACAAGACAGATTCTTTCTGGCCCTGAGCAACTTCCCTGCTCTGTGCCAGGGGCTGTGGAGACCATTCCCAGAGTATCAGACATGTTTGCACAGAATGTTGTCTTCCCAAGTTGTTTACCAGCCGCCTTGAGAATCCAGACAACACAAATGAAGTCATTTAATCAGTGCCATGCATTATTGGACAAAGAACCGAAACAGGAAGCCGGATGCCATCAAAATCAGAAAGAAAACGAGGCTCTCTGCACCATTGTATTAGCTAATACAATTCTAGAACAGCTACAGGAGCATTGTTACTGGAAACGAGAAAACAAAATGTATTATTTGGAGATATATAATTGCCTGTTGCAAAACCCGAAGATAATTAAAAAGCGGTTATCTTTATGGGAGTTTATTAAAATGCCTGGTTACGGATAAATGTACCAATACAACCAGCTTTCCAGCTCTCCACAAAGTAACTAATCAAAAATATATATGTTAGCGGAACAACACTCTACCTGAAAACATGCAGATATAACCTCAATGTAAAAAGAGAATCTAGGTAAGGAGAGTTATAAAATTTACTGACAGAGTACAAAGAAAATAGGAATAAATGAATACATAGCCCACATAATGGGAAGAGAAGACTGACTATTACAGAAGTATGTGTTTTCCAAATTAGCATCCTGATTTCACACAACTCCAAGAGTAATTAAATGCGTTTCTTTGCTGGATATAAAGGCATACTGTAAATTAAAAAAAAAAAATTATGGGATGGGAATGCAAACTGGTGCAGCTGCTCTGGAAAACAGTGTGGAGGTTCCTCAAAAAATTAAAAATAGAACTACCCTACGACCCAGCAATTGCACTACAAGGCATGTATCCAAGGGATACAGGGGTGCTGTTTCGAAGGGACACATGCACCCCCGTGTTTCTAGCAGCACTATCAGCAATAACCAAAGTATGGAAAGAGCCCGAATGTCCATCGATGGATGAATGGATAAAGAAGATGTGGTGTATATATATATATATATATATATATATATATATTGGAGTATTCCTCAGCGATCAAAAAGAATGAAATCTTGCCATTTGCAACTACGTGGATGGAACTGGAGGGGATTATGCTAAGTGAAATGAGTCAGTCAGAGAAACACAAATATCATAGGGCTTCACTCACATGAGGACTTTAAGACACAAAACAGATGAACCTAAGGGAAGGGAAGCAAAAATAATATAAAAACAGGGAGGGGGACAAAACATAAGAAACTCTTAAAAATGGAGAACAGAGGGTTCCTGGAGGGGTTGTGGCAGGAGGGATGGGCTAAATGGGTCAGGGGCATTAAGGAACCTACTCCTGAAATCATTGTTGCACTATATGCTCACTAACTTGGAGGTAAATTAAAAGAATAAAATAAAATAAATCACATGTAAAAACATTTTAACAGAAAATTTTAAATTCCTTATAGTTTTTATATCATTTTCTTCTGTCAGTTAATACATACAGGCATCATTTCAACTATTTTCTGCATAGAAACAACATCCTATAATTAGCTCCTGCTTTCTGTTTATGATTTTAGTTACGATAAGTTTTTAAACATGAAATAAAATATTTATTCAAAATATTTTAAAATGCAATTTATTTCTAGAAGTCTCACCTTGCATTTGCATTTTATTTTTTTTTAAGTAATCTCTGGGGCGTCTGGGTGGCGCAGTCGGTTAAGCGTCCGACTTCAGCCAGGTCACGATCTCACGGTCCGGGAGTTCGAGCCCCGCGTCGGGCTCTGGGCTGATGGCTCAGAGCCTGGAGCTTGTTTCCGATTCTGTGTCTCCCTCTCTCTCTGCCCCTCCCCCATTCATGCTCTGTCTCTCTCTGTCCCAAAAATAAATAAACGTTGAAAAAAAAAATTAAAAATAAATAAATAAATAAAGTAATCTCTAAGGGCAATGTGGGCCTGGAACACGACCCCGGGATCAAGAGTTACATGCTCTACTGACTGAGCCAGCCGGGTTCCCCTCTACAGGTCTTAAAGTGTTTTGTATATACACTTATATTTGTTTGCAATGTGATATAATATGTCAATTGAAAGAGTGTGTGGAGAGGTATATTACCACAGCTGTATCTGCATTCACTTTCGTTAGGTCTCTAAATGTTTTGGGGCGCCTGGGTGGCTTAGTCGTTTAAGCGTCCGACTTCAGCTCAGGTCACGATCTCGCGGTCCGTGAGTTCGAGCCCCGTGTCGGGCTCTGGGCTGATGGCTCTGAGCCTGGAGCCTGTTTCCGATTCTGTGTCTCCCTCTCTCTCTGCCCCTCCCCTGTTCATGCTCTCTCTCCGTCTCAAAAATAAATAAACATTAAAAAAAATTTAAATGTTTCTAGTGGGTAACAATAAAAGGAAAGTGTTTACTAAAAAAAAAAAAAAAATTATGGGACCCTGGTCCAATATTTCCTTTGGAAAGAGATGTGTTAGGGGTGCCTGGGTGGCTGAGTAGGTTAAGCATCTGACTCTTGATTTCGGCTCAGGTCATGGTCTCACGGTTCGTGAGTTCAAGCCCCACATCGGGCTCTGTGATAAGAGCACGGAGCCTGCTTGGGTTTCTCTGTCTCCCCCTCACTCTGCCCCTCCCTTTTTTTTCTCTTTCTCTCTCTCTCTCTCAAAAATAAATAAACATTAAAAAAATAATAAAAAAGAATGAAATGCAATATTTCATTGTTCTCCTTTTGTTTGTGTGTTACACACACACACACACACACACGCACACAAAGACACATTTAACGAATGACAGAAATGGTAACATCATGACACTAGCATGAAAATGGATCCATGGAAATAAAGTGATTGTAGAGAAATAATCCCAATCTCTTTGAGGAGATAATATATAATAAAGAAAACATCACAAACTAATGGTCAAGAGACTATGCCTCAAAGAGTTAAAAAGGATCAACTATCTGTGAGGGAAATGTTAAATTTAGATTTCACACCATACAAAGAACAAAATGCAAATACTTTTAAGAAGTGGAGAAAATAGTGGAGAAATGTTGACAGTTGAATATTTATTGGAGTGGGGAAGGGCCTTTTAAGCATAAGTCAGAGAAAAGTTAAAAGGGGTAAGATTATTATAGAATAAGGAAACAAGATTGTTTCCGTAAGAAAATAAAAAAAGGAATGCTATTGGAATTAAAATAAAATCTTAAAAAAGAAAATAAGGACTAAAATTATTATATATAACTACACAAGAATATAAAATTTACTCATGTCAAAAAGATTGTATACACGTACCATATAATATTTCAAGTGGGGTTTCTCCTAGCACTGAATAAATATTTTAACTTTTAGAATTCTATTCATGGTATATCTCCTATTTATTTATTTTTATTATTTTTTAAACATTTCTTTATTTTTGAGACACAGAGAGAGGGCATGAATGGGGTGGGGCGGAGACAGAGGGAGACACAGAATCCGAAACAGGCTCCAGGCTCTGAGCTGTCAGCGCAGAGCCCGACGCGGGGCTTGAACTCAATGAGATCATGACCTGAGCCGAAGTTGGACGCCCAACTGACTGAGCCACCCAGGTGCCCCAGCTTAAGAATTTTTAAAAAGAAGATAAAACAGTCATTTGTGAACAATATGATTATCTCCATAGAAAATTCAAAGAATCTATAACAAACTTTTAGACTGATAAGAAAGTCTGGCCAACATTTGTGGGTCCGCAACCCTCTCGGGAGCTTCCCCGGGTGTGAACTGAAACCTTGGAGGGCAGGGAGAAAGGGAAGAAAGAGGCAGTCCAAGCCGGGGTGGTAGGTGGGAGTTTTAATAAGCAAGGGGAACTTACATACGAGGCTCATCTTAGGCGGCAGCAAAGCAAATGGATCCTCCCACCTACCCACCAAACCTTAAAAGTGTATAAAGAGGCCTTCATTGGGTTTAGCCACGTATCCTGCGCAGGTGTTCTCAATATCACATCACTGTGTCAAGGCCATGTCCTTGGAGCAGCCTCTAGGAGCTGGAGAGCCAAGCGGAACCCACATTCCATGGACGGGTAGCGGGGGTTGAAGATGACCCTCCAGTGCCTGGGTCCAGCTGCCCAGTGCCTGGGCAGTCGGTGGTCAGACCTTTTCGATGATGTTCCTCAACACTGTTGAGTACAGAATTCAACACGCTAACCTGTTTAGCATTTCTACACACGGTAGTGACCAATTAGCAACATTTGAGAATAAAGCTCTTGTTTATCATAGCAACCCAAACTACAAAATACCTAAGAATAAGTTTGCACAAGATGTGAAAAAAAATCTCTTGTGGAGAAAATTACAAAATGGCACTGTAGGACGTAAAAGAGGATCCGAATATATGCAGAGATAGCAGGTTCGCGGAGGTCAAGATCATGAACATGGCACGTGTCTCCAAATTAATCTAGAAATGTAATGGAGTTAAAAGAAAAGGCTCAACAGGGTGTTCCCTGGAATTTGACAAGCTGACCCTAACACTTGTATGGGAAAGACAAGAGACCGGAATAGTCAGAATTCTCCAGAGAAGCAGAATCAATGAGATACAAAAACAGGTTTATTATGAGGAATTGGGAATTGGCTTCCATGACGGTGGAGGGTGAGAAGTCCTACAATCTGCTGTCTGCAGGCTGGGAACACAGGAAAGCTGGTGGTGTCATTCCCGTGCTGACAGGACAGCCGATGGCATAAATCCCAATGCCAAGCCGGGAGAAGACGGATGTTCTAGCTCAAACACGCAGGCAGGAAGGGAACAGATCCTCCTTTTTTCTGCCTTTTGTTCCATTTAGGCCCTCAACGGATCAGATGATGCCCATCCAGAAATAATGTTTAATCTGGGCATCCCGTGGCTCAGTCAAGGTGACACATAAAAGTAACCATCACAGTAGCTAGGACGGCCAGAGAGCTTGCTTTGCCAAATATCAAGACTCAATAAAAAGAAATAGTAATGTAGACAGTATGCTATTTAAGTTGGACAAAGTGAACCCAGGTATATATAGAGACTTGATTCAGGATGGAGAAGAACCTGCGAATTCATGTGGAAAGTATGAACTAGTCAACAAAAGAGTCTGGGAAAATTAGTTATCCTTCTGGAAAGAAAATTAAGTCACTATCTTACACCTCACAAAAATAAGTTCCAGGCAGACGATCTAAATGTCAAAAGAAACCATGAACACTTCTGGAAAAAAATTCAGGAAAATCTCTTAATAATCTTGCATCTTTGGAAGATTCCATCGACACACACAAGAAAACAAAACCCTTACTTAAGGACAAGGTAGACAAATATAACTACACTGAAATTATAAACCTACACACACCAAAAAACGCCTGAAACAAAATATTATATATGTATTTTTAAAAAGACAAGTCATAGATATTTGCAATGCACATAATCAACAAATGTTAGTGGGAAAATGTTTACAGTTCAACAAGAAAAAGACAAATGGGCAAATCGGCAAAATGTATCAAGAAGCAAATTCATAGAAGAGGAAACCTGAATGTCAAATAAGTGAAGAGCAGCTCTATTTCTCTATCAGGAAAACGCCATCTTGTAGCCAACAGGTTGGCAAAATGGAGACCAAGGAACTTTCATACGTCGCTGGTGTAGGTGTGACTTGATAAATCGTGATGGAAAGGCATTTCTCGCTCTACCCTTGTGGCTCTGTAACCTACGCAACTCCTCTGGCCCGCGCGCAAGGAATCACACACCAGATTGTCCTTTGCAGCATTGTTTGTGATGGTGGGAAACGGAAATAGAGTACACGGGCATCAACAGAAGCACACGCGAGGAGACTGTGCGACCGAGATCCAGTAAGGGAATAGGAGAGGGCAGATCAGGAGACCAACAAGGGTGAAAGGCAAAGGTTGGAAAGGCAAGCCGCTGAGTGACGCCTCATAGGACGCCATTTTCCAAATGACAGTCTTCATTCATATGGACATGTGCAGTAGTAGGTATAAAATATGTAGAAGATTTTACATATTTCTGGATACTGGATAAGATACATATTTCTTATGTAATTTACATATTTCTGACCGTGGATAAGATACACGGGAAAAATAAAAACATCTTCAGAAAACTTTACCAGTCTTACTCACCATCCTATGAATTCTAAGCTAAAAACTGTGTATTTGCTGTGCACACACAATTTCAAACACGCGTGCCTTCCCCTTCCCCTTCCCCGTGCTCAGCTCCAAACCAATTGTAGCTTCTGCGTCTGTCCCGGATTGATATTCTGCGGGGTCACCAGCGCACGCAGCTTTCCAAACAGCAAGGGAACATAAGCGATTCGGAAGCTCCGAGGCTGTCCTCCATCGATGGCCAGAGTTCTAACTGGAGAGCTACGAGATCAACAGTGCATGCGACCGAGCTGCTTCTTCTACTCTGTGTATGTTGTGAGCATAAAACATCTTGGACCCGGTTAATGCATCGCTTCCATCTGGCATTTTTCATATTATGTAAAATTGTTATGTCAGCAACAGATGATAGAACTGTTAGGAGATTTTACTTATGCCCAATTATCAGGTTGGCAAATCTGAACATCAAACAGCTCGCAGGTCTGTGGAGATGTGCAAGGTGCTAGATTTTCTCCTATTGCGCTGCCTTACGGAGTATTGCGTTCTTGTCTGTTTCTCCTTTCCTCCTCTCTAACAAATCTTGATTTTGTTCGGACATCATCATCTGAGCGCCTGAGCTGATCCCTCCGCCATGAGTCCAGCTGTCGATTACCCATCAACTGCCCTGCTTCCGGATTTGACGTTTCGTCCGATGAAATGTTCCCGTACTGTTCAAGTTTGTGTGAGCTTGGATTTCTTTTAATTAGAGCCCAAAGCATCCCGGTAGGAGATGGAGAAACGTTCATATTCATTAATTCAGAAGTCTCTTGCTATAAAGTGCATGAAATACAATGAAAGGGAACCAGAGACGTGCGTCAAGAGCATTTGAGTTCCTGCTTCTCCGCTTGGAGGTCACTCCACTGTCATTCATTGCCGAGGCAGGAGCTCTGAAATCCAGCCTGGGACGGCATGCTGATTTATAGGTCTTACATTTGTTTAGCACCTTACAGAATTTTTTTAAAAAAGTTTATTTATTTTGAGAGAGAGATGGAGAGAGCATGAGTGGGGAAGGGACAGTGAGAGAGGAAGAGAGAGAAAGAATCCCAAGCGGGCTCTGAGCTGTCAGCACAGAACCCGACGCGGGGCTCAAACTCACAAACCGTGAGATCGTGACCTGAGCCGAAATCGAGAGTCGGCCACTTAACCAACTGAGCCACCCAGCTGCCCCAGTACTTCACAGTTTTTAAAATACTTCCATATATGATTGTCTCATCAACCGTGTGAGGTGAGCTGTGTAGGCATTTTTTTTCTTTTTTTTTTTTTTAACTAGCAGTTCAGGGTAGTTCAGTAACATTATCAAGGGCAAACAAGAAACAGATCTCCTACACTTAGGACCCTTGAATTTTCTTCTGACTCCTAACAACTGTTCAAATATTACATGTGAATAAGTGTGTGCAGAAGACAGGCCATACCAATAATTATGTGACAATAAATGTTTTGGAAACTGTTACGGTCATGCTGCAGTCATAAATTCCCCCCGATCTCAGTAGCTTGTGACAGCAGGGGATTCTTTCTCCTCAATGGGAACAGTTGGGTTGGCGACACCCGTGGGTGCCCCAGACGGGGGGAGCGATCTCTAGCTGAACGCGGCTGGTCACCATGGCGGAGGGAAATGTGTGTAGAAAAGCGCAAGCTCTCAAACCCCTGCCTGGAAGTCACATGAGTTGGGTCCACTCACGTTCCATTGGCCTAAGCAAGGCTGACATAAATGGTGTGAGGCGTGAGCGCTAGGGACTACGAACACAGAAGACGTCTCATTTTTCAAAGGAACTTCTGTTTTCATTCCGTGTCCCTAGACCCTCAGCCTCCAGAACGAACAATTCACAGGGCTGTGATGTCACTCATGATTTGACGTAACCCGTGACTGACCCACGACTGATGTAGCAAAGTGTTTCTCAAAGCCTGGCCTCGAGAACGCTAGTTGTGTGAAAGGAACGTCCGTGAAGAATGGTTTGCGTGGCCTTACGATTTGGGAAAATGCTGCGTAGCAAATTGTCCCCTGTAACTTGGCAATAGGTGGTAGTATGTTCAAGTCTCAGAGAAGTCCTGAAAATGCTTTCCAAATCTAGTTCATCATGAAGCTTTTCTTTTTTTTTTTTCTTTTTTCTTTTTTTTCTTGGCTTCATAACTTTGTTTTGCATCACACTGCCTGTTCCCTGACTACACTTTGGACCAGGCTGCTGCAGCGAAACCAGACTTGAGGTCAGGTCTCCATTTTAAGCCCATTTCTTTCACCAAACAGCCGTGTGAACTTGGTGTATCATTCATAATTCTGTTTTAATTTCCACGTTTGTTACACGGACATAAGATCAGCCCGTAAGCCACTAGTGAGATCATTAATGTGAAAACACCCTGAGTGATATAGTGTGTTATATACGCAAGCACCCGGCCTTGGACAAACGCTTCAAGATCCATGTTTATCCGAGTCCTGACTCTTCTTTTCACACGGTTCACGAGCCCATGCCTCTAGGCCCATGTCAGAATAGGGATAAACCCACACGTGGACTTGATCTGAGCTGAGCTATGGGTCATCTTTATGAACCATCTTTATGGTTCAGCCGGGCCGTAAGCACTGAGTTCTCCTCCCCCTAATGGTTCACAGATAGGAGCCATATGTGAGACAATATATAGGAAAGGGCTTTGTAAACTGTAAAGTGCCAAACAGATTCATTGATTGATGAATGATCCGTCCCCTTTATTATATATTAGTTCTTTTCAAGATTTTGTTAAACAGTAAGTTGCCTTTCAAGTGCTACATTTACTCTTGGATTGAATAAGGAGTTTTCGTTGGACATTTTGAAAATGTCCACACACCTGTTCATTCATTTATTCTCACAGCAAACACATTTTGAGGGTCAATTTAAATACATGTGAATTTA
>NW_024420331.1:322535-346116 GCF_014898765.1 Herpailurus yagouaroundi
GGGGGGGGGGGAGTTGTAAAGGTTTCTTGAGAATTTGAGCTTAGTAGTAAGCCTGAAGTCCTATCATAATGGACCTCCCATGCCGGTGTTGGTAATAACTGGGCATGAGTTGTCATTAAGTCATGGTCCCTGTGGCATTACTACAGGAGCCACTGGGATTTAGGTTTCAGAGTGCCTCATCAGGTACAGATGCGCTGTACTGTGACATTGAATAAATTGGGCAAAGACACACAAATTAAGTTACTTTGTTCTTTCTCAAAGACCACCCACTGCATTTCAAATGGAAGTCAAGTTCCTTGCCGCGATATACAAGGCCTTGTGCAATCTGGTCCCTGTATAGCCCTTGGCCGCACCCTCCCTTCATGCGCCACACTCCATCTGTCCTGCCTCTTTCTGTCCTCCGGACACATCTTGCATTTTCTGTCCCTAGAATGCTTACCTTCTCAATCTTCACCTATTGGCTCCTTCTTTTCACCGTTTTAGCTCTCCTCAGAGAGACCTTCCCTGACCGACCACTCACACGAAAGAAGTCCCTTTCCCCAATTACCGTCACCTTACCTTATATTCTTACAGCACTTATTTTTCTCATTAAAGTAGGTCCTGTGTATTGTCATATCCACGGTGTCCATTTCACGTAGTGCCCAGAATGAGATACCCTTGAGAGCGAGAGCGATTAATAATTATGCTGGGATCATGGAAATGCTGAAATAACGGGGCCACCAGATGTATGGGTCACTGGAATGGGAACATACTAGAAAATGTAATCTTCCTTAGGGCATGGATGTTGTCTGGCTTCTTCACCCGTGATCCCCAGAGCGTGGAACCGTACCGACTACTGGTAGGTACTTAAGTGTTGAATGAAGGACTTCTAGGGGCACAGGTTTGCATGTTTAATTTTTCCTGGTCATTTTTGCAATTTGCTAGATATTAAAATATGCACATATATATTTACAATTTTAAAAGAAATCAGAACACAAAATTATATTGACCTTATAGTAACTATATACTATGTATTCATATGGATGATTAGTTTTTCCTTGGCTCTTCATGGGTTTCACTGGTGGTTTAATAGTTGGCTTTTTCAACGTCTTGTATCTCTATGGCAATATGGCCTGAATTTTCAAAAACTAAAAGAAAAAAGAAAGTGGGAAAATGAATGTCTCTTCAGGTAGCATATTGGACCCTGAGCTAGGTCTCCGGCATTGGTTTACCTGCTTTATGAATTAGACGAACTCATATGCGTCTGGCCAGAACCAAGGTACCCCTGCCACATTCTGTGCCATCAAAATGTCCACTCCTTTGCCCTTCTACCTGGGACTTAATTCCAGTAAAAGTTAAACATACCGTTACACTGGATGATGGACCCTGAATCATACATCCATGTTGCAAGAAGTCTGGGAAATGGAGTTTTAGCTTTCGTGACTTCACACACAAGAAGAATGAATGGTGGTTGAATGAACTGATCCTTAATCATCCAACCTGTCAAGAAGCACTCATTTACTTAGAAAAACACTGAGTGCCTACTGTGTGCAGGGATGGGGGTGAAGACATCTTGTCACGTTTGTTTATCTTCATTAATTTTCTTTCTCCAACAGGATCATCATCCAATGTTGCAGATTCAACCCTTTACTTCTCTTTTCCTATGGAACTAGACCTACCAGGTCTTGCTCTGATATATGCTCCATTGGGTTGAAATGGAGTGGTGGTTCCACACTTGGATGAACAATGGTTGTAAATGGATCGCAGAACGGTTCTATCCGAGGAGAATGGAAGCTCACAGGGATCCCACTCGGCTGAATTGCAATTCAGACTAGGTTGTTTCCCTTCACTGGAGACATCTGTAGCTGGGGGTTTAGGACGGAGACCCAGGGACAAGGAGAATTTTATACTGACTACATGAACAAAAAAGCAAAGCACACGATGAAGAGTCTGGCCAATTGGACGTACATTTCCTGAGCTATATCGATTCTAACAAGCGCCTGGACGCTTGCTTTATTGCTTTTTAATTGGTCTCAGGTTTTCAAACCAGGAAAGCAGGGTAGTGGAAAGTGCACTTCACGACTAGACAGCTGTGTGACCTTGATTAACCTCCCCGTACTCCGCAAATTCTTTTGTTTTTTAAAGTTTATATATTTATTTTGAGAGAGAGAGAGCATGCAAGCAGGGAAGGGCAGAGAGAGAGAGAGAGAGAGAGAGAGAGAGAGAGAGAGAATATCCCAAGCAGGCTCTGGGCCATCAGTGCAGAGCCCGATGTGGGGCTTGAACTCATGAACCAGGAGATCATGACCTGAGCTGAAAACAAGAGTTGGACCCTTAACCGACTGAGCCACCCAGGCGCCCCAATGATCATCAAATTCTTACTCAGCTCTAATTTTCTATATGGTAATGATATAAACTAAGTAATTTAATAACTGAAAATTAGGTAAGAGATATTCAAGTTCCCCATTAATCTCTATCACGATTCACAGATTTTTTTCTAACATACCATCTAATGCCTATTCATATCAGGAGGGTGATACAAATGTTCTTTTCTCCAAAATATGTATACCAATATTCTTCTTCCTTGGTTCCCCCAACCCCTTTTTTTTCCTAAGTTTTTTTAATGTTTATTTATTTTTGAGAGAGAGAGAGAGAGAGAGAGAGAGAGACAGAGCATGAATGGGGGAGGGGCAGAGAGAAAGGGAGACACAGAAGCTAAAACAGGCTCCAGGCTCTGAGCTGTCAGTACAGAGCCCGACGTGGGGCTCGAACTCATGGACAACGAGATCATGACCTGAGCTGAAGTCGGATGCTCAACCGACTGAGCCACCCAGGCGCCCCCGCCCCTGCCCCCCAACCCTTTTTTTTAAAAAAAAATTTTTTTTTCAACGTTTTTTATTTATTTTTGGGACAGAGAGAGACAGAGCATGAATGGGGGAGGGGCAGAGAGAGAGGGAGACACGGAATCGGAAACAGGCTCCAGGCTCCGAGCCATCAGCCCAGAGCCTGACGCGGGGCTCGAACTCCGGACCGCGAGATCGTGACCTGGCTGAAGTCGGACGCTTAACCGACTGCGCCACCCAGGTGCCCCACCCCCAACCCTTTTAATGAAGAATTGGGTCGACAGCCTAGTTTTCCTAGTGTGGTTAGGAATAACCACATTTCAGATGAAGTGGGTCTGTATCAATGGTCCCAAGATATTAAAATATTTCATAAATGTGAGCCTAAGACGCCTGGTGCAAATGTCATTATGGAGAAAGTGAATCAAGAAATGATAGAACAAAATACAATTTTGAATAACATTTACTAGTCATTGAATGTCAAAATTCTTGTAACAAATTATATAGTTTCAAAAAAAAAAAAAAAAAAAGCATTCCATTTCTTCCACCTCCACAGCCACCAATGTTGACGGAGATGCCATCGTCTCTTGAGTGGATATGTGCAAATTTCTGTCGTCATTAGTGTGGTTAGGACCATCATCATCTCTTCCCAGAATACCTTAAAAGTCTGAAGAGAAATAACATGTTGTAGATACAGGGTATCTTACCCGGATACCTGCAAAATCTCGTGGTAACTAACATGGTTAAAGCCATACCACTGCTTATCTGAACTAAAATATCCTAACGCCACTAGCACGGTAAAGGACAGATCAACTCTTACCTGGATACATGTAAAATTCAAAGGTCAGCACTCTAGAGACAGACATAAGCATCATCTGCCCGCGGACCAGTAAAAGCCCCCGGGCCACTAATATAATCAGACAAATACCGTCTCTTACCTGGATACCTAGACATGTGCAGGGGAATCAAGATCATGGCAGGGGCATGTCGTCTCTTGCTTGGGTAACTGCAAAATCCCATGATCGTTATCTGGATTAGGGACACATTACCTGGACACCTACAAATTTCCAAGAAAAACACCTTAGTTAGAGACACCTTCACAGTGTGACAGGATATCTGCAAAATGTCCCTGATCACTGCTTACAACTTAAGAATACTTAAAAATAAACACGGTCACTATGTTGGCTTAAGAACACCAACAACATTGTCTACCTGGGTATCTGCCAAATCTCATGAGCTCTAACTGTGGTATAAACACCATTAACTTGTACTTGAACGCAAGCAAAACTTCGCCTTCAATACCACTTGAGGTTCTCCCCAATTGTTTAAGGATAATTCTATAACCTAGACACCTAAAAACCTACTGAGCCCTACAGACTTAAAGGTAACCATAAAATTTATCCAGATACCTGCAAAGCTCCAGGGACAAGACCCTTGAATAGAGACATGATCTCCTCTTGAGCGGGTGTCTGTAAAAATACAAATCAAGAGATGATGGTTCAACTGACAACAATATATATTGATTTATTTACTCATTCATTCATTCGATTTTATTTTTTGCCTTTTCTCATTTTAGGAATTGGAGCAAGATTTTTTTCATAGGCAGCTATTGAAAATGGAAAATCTTGCTCCATGATCATTTTTTCACTGGGATTGTGTTTGAATCCCCTTACATATGTATTTTTTAAATTTTAATTCCAGTAAAGTTAACATGCAGTATAATCTTAATTTCAGGCATACAATACAGTGATTCAACAATTCCATACATCACCCAGTGCTCTTCGTGACCACAGTAGGTAATTTGGGATTTTTCTGGTATCTAATCAAGACAGGATGTAAGGCCTTCCATTATCTCTTGATTGGGTTCTACAAAAATTCATGGCAAAAACTGTGTTAGGAATACATGTATTACCTGAACACCTGCCAAATCCCATCGAATTTATGAGGCCTATCAAATCTACCTAGAAACTTGCAGAGTTCAAGGTCAGCCTCCAGTTAGAGACACAATACTGTCTCGACAAGACTAGTATAAGAATCCGTGGTCAATAAACAGGAGATGGTCAATTAACTTACCTGGACACTTGTGTTATCTCTGTCACTACTGAGGTTTTACAAATGTTGTATCTAAGCTTTAAAATAATAAGGGCTGGGGCACCTGGGGGGCTCAGTCAGTTAAACGTCCTACTCTTGATTTCGGCTCAGGTCATGATCTCATGCTTCGTGAGTTGGAGCCCTGCATCGGGCTCCGCGCTGACACTGCAGATCTGCTTGGGATTCTTTCTCTCTCCTGCTTTCTGCCTTTCCTACGCTCATGCTCACTCTCTCTCTCTCTCTCAAAACAAATACATTTAAAAAATTTTAAAGAAAGGGCTAATGCTTACTAGCATTGACTAACAATATCATTTCTTAGCCGAATACTTGCAAAACACACACACACAAAAAACCCAGCAACACGAAGTTAGGAGCACCACCCGTACTTACATAGATATTGAATATTAGATGGTCTATTGCATGGAAAAGGCTATCATCATCACTTACCCGGATACAAACAAAATCCCTTTCATCATCTTTATGAAGCTTACCATCGTATCTTAACGGTGACCTGAAAAGCACACTTGAACAGATGTGATATGACAACACTTTTATTACCTGGACCCTGGTAAGAACCTTGTCCCTTGTATCACTGCGGGACTCATTAAGTCTACCAGTAACCTTAGGTAGGCTGATCTCACCACTGGAGACACGATTATCTCTTAATTTACAGTCTCCAGAATTGGCGAGATTCTTCCTTCTTACCTGAATTCCTGCAACAAAATCATGGTAATAAAAAGTGGCAGCACATGTCATCACTTACCTAAATACACGAAGATCAGATGGTCCGTGTCATGGGTTAGGGCCAGAGCAGCACTTACCTTAATACCAGTGATGTCCTCCCCCATTAACTGGTATAGACAGACTCACTGTGATCTCTTGGCATGTTCTGAAAGACATACTGTGGTTTA
The DNA here is from genome assembly GCF_014898765.1 of Herpailurus yagouaroundi. Classification (NCBI taxonomy): domain Eukaryota; kingdom Metazoa; phylum Chordata; class Mammalia; order Carnivora; family Felidae; genus Herpailurus; species Herpailurus yagouaroundi. The sequence continues at coordinate 328,357 of NW_024420331.1, forward strand.
CGTTTGGGACATGTCTCATTCTACCCACGCACCTGCAAATTCCCTGGTCACTTGTATCCTTTGGAGACCCATAAACATTACCTGGACACTTCCAGAACTCTGAAGTTAAACCCTAGTCAGACACACTTTCCTCTCTTGAAGGGATACCTGCAAACATTCCATGGTTAATAATGCAGTTAGCAAAATATGATACGTGACTTAGATATCTGACATACCACTATGAGTGAGAAATACACGTTATCTCCAGATAAGAAAACAATAAAAACTGCTTGCTAGTATTATTAGGGTCAAAAATTAATTAAAAAAATGTAATTTATTGTCAAGTTGGCTGACATAGAGTGTATATAGCGTACTCTTGGTTTTGGGGGTAGATTCCCGTGATTCATCGCTTACATACAACACCCAGTGCTCATCCCAGCAAGCGTCCTCCTCAATGCCCATCACCCATTTCGCACCCCCCCCATCAACCCTCAGTTCATTCTCTGTATTTAAGAGTCTCTTATAGTTTGCCTCTCTCTCTCTGTGTAACTAGGTTTTCCCCCCTCCCGTCCCCCACAGTCAGGGTCAAATTAATTTAACTTCTACTTGCCAAAAACAAAGGAATGAGGAGTCTTAAAAACAATGACATAGATAGTTGAAAATAAGAACATCGATGATTTAATATTATATCATCTCATACCTTTGTACTATCAAAGAGCTGAACAGGTTATCTGGAAAAATATATGGTAACACAAGTGTTAGGGACATCATCGTCACTTATTTACATGTATGAAGGTCATATGATCTGTACTGTGGGTTAGGCCCACATTATCACTTACCTCAATACCTGCTATGCACACATCATTAACTACCACTAACCGGCTCATAGGGAGGTCTTCACGTGAACCTGAAAAAAAATCGTGGAAAATGTGTTTGGTACACATCTTATTCTACAGGGACACCTGCAAATTCTTTGGTCAACCGTATCACTGAAATTCATCAACGTTACCTGGATAGCGGCAGAAATCTGAGGTTAAACCCTAGTAAGAGACACCTTCCTCTCTTGAAGGGATACCTGCAAAAATCCTACAGTCAATAATGCGGTGATGGACAGTATGATAAATTACCTGGATATCTGCCTATCTACCACTATGGGTGTGTAAAAACACATCATCTCTGAATAAGAAGATGCTAAAATCTCATGCTTACTAGTACTACTTGGGTCAAATTAATTTCTGACCTGCACACGTGCCAAAAACATAGTTAACATGGTATTGAAAACATCATCTGCATATATGAAAAACAAGCAGCTCTCTATTGAGTTAATGCCACATAATCTCATACCCACATGCTAGGAAAGGACTTAACAGGGCACTTGCAAAAAACACAAAGTGACACTCTGTTAGGGAAACCATGCTCACTCAGATATCTGAAGATCACATGGTCTGTAGTGACGTAAGACCCACTTTATCACTTACTTGGTTACTGGTAAGGTTCTGTTAATGACGATTTTTAGGTTCACCATTATTTCATGACTGCTAGAACCTGAAAAACACGTTGTAAAAAAGCTGTCCATAGAGACACCTTTTCTACTAGGATACTGCAAATGGCCTTTTTCATTACGCATGACCCAACATTTAACTCTGCCTGGATTCTTGCAGTACTCCAAGGTCTATGCCATGGTCAGAAACACCATCATCTCTTTTGAGATGACTGCTAGAATTGATAAAACACTATCATTTTGTACCTGAACACCTGAAATAAATCACATAGTAGAACAAGTTTAGCCCATCAATATCACTTACCTAGATATGTGACGATCAGATGGTCTGATGTGGTGAAGGTATACGTCATAACCTATCTGGATACCAGAAATGTCCCCCATTAACCATTGGTTTCATCTTGATCTTTCGGCAGGAATCTGAAAAACACATTACGGATGTGTAAAAAGACAGAACTTGCAGCAAGAAACCTCAAATTAATTACCTTAGACGCTTCCTTCATCAGTAGAACATCAATTCCACCTAAATATTTGCAGTATTCCAACCAAGGTCAAGATCATGATCAGATATAACAACATTTCATTATGAAACACATGCAAAATTCCCATGGTTATGGCTAGGGTTAGAAACATCATGATCACTACCTGAATATGGCAACCCCTCATCACACACAAGAATAAAATAAAATTTTCTCTAAAATATAAAAAGAAAAAACTCAGGGTTTCCAGAATTGGTAACGACTATTTCCTACCTGAATACTTGCAAAGAAAAATGGTAACAATTGTTAGGGAAACCTTCATCACTTACCCAGCTAGACGTGGGTCTAGGCCCACGTCATCACTTACCTGCACACTAGGAACATCCCCACTGATGAGCAATGTTAGATTCATCAATTCGTGACTGGAAGCTGGAAAGACATTATGAGCGTGTGTTGAAGGACATAGCTTTTTCCTACCAGGAAACCTGCAAATAACAGTGTTCACTTCATCATCATGAGACACATCAACTCTACTGGATACTTACAGTAATCCAAGGTTAATACCAGTATCGGATAAGACCATCATTCTATGATTGGACACCTGCAAATAGCCTATGAGTAGGACTTTGACAGGCAATATCATGATAAATACCTGTATACGTGCAGTCCCTCAACACTCAGAGGATTAAAAATGAACATGTCCTGAAATACAGAAAGCAGAGAAACAGGGTCTTTGGAATTGGTAAGGACTCTATCATTTCTTACCCGCACACCTTCAAAAAATTCATGGTAACAGGAAGTGTAAGGACACTCAGCATTTACCTCGATTTATGAAAGCTGGATGGTATGTGCTGTGGTTTAGACCCACAGGATCACTTACCTCCATTCCAGCAATGTCCCACATTCGTTATCATTGATAAAGTCACCGTGAGGTCTTGACATTAACCTGAAAAAAACACATCGTGGAAAATGTTTTGAGCACATGAATTATTCTGCCTCCACACTTGCACATTCCCTTGGTCGCTTTGAGACCCATCCATATTACCTGGATACTTACTTGCAGAACTCCAAGGATAAACCCTGTGAAGAGACATCTACTTCTCTTGAACGGACACCTGAAAAAATTTCCAAGGTCGATAAAAATGATGACGGTAATAGAGTAAGTTACTTGGATTATACATCATCCCTAAATAAGAATATGAAAAATCTAATTTTTACTCATATTAGGGTCAAATTAATGTTTTTTAAAAAAAATTTTTTTTTACTTAAAAAATTTTTTTTAAATGTTTTATTTATTTTTGATAGAGAGAGAGAGAGAGAGAGAAAGCGCGCGCGCGCGCGCACAAGTGGGGGAGGGGCAGAGAGAGAGGGAGACACAGAATCCGAAGCAGGCTCCAGGCTCTGAGCTGTCAGCACAGAGTCCGACGCAGGGCTCGAACTCACGAACTGTGAGATCGTGACCTGAGCTGACATCGGTCGCCTAACCAACTGAGCCACCCAGGCGCCCTGACTATACTTTCTTGATAAGAAACTGAAGAGACACATAGGACAGAGATGCTCAAGGACATGACTTGTTCTACCAGGACACCTGCTGACAATCCTTTGCACTTCCATTATTATGGAGCACATCAACTCTACCTTGACGTTTGCATCAACTCAGGTCAACACCTTCATCAGAAGAAGGCCATCATGTCTGAAGCAGACTTCCTGCAAATACACTGTGGTTACTACTGGGGTGGGAAATTAACAGTTATGGATACAATCAGCTCTCAAAACTCACAGGGTTAAACGTTTATCTCTAAAATGTAAAACGTATAAAGTCAAGGTCACTAGATTTGGTAAGGACTATCTCTTACCTGAACACCTGTAACAAAATCATAGTAACAAGAAGTGTTAGGGCCATAATACCTTACCTGCATATAGAATCAGATAATCTGTGCTGTGACTCAGGCCCACATCATCACTTACCTCCATACCTGCTATGTGCCTCATTCACCACGATGGATATACTCCCCATGATGTCTTAACCTGAACCTGAAAACACAGCATAGAAAACTTGTTCCATGTACATTTTATTCTACCTGGACAATTGCAAATTCTCTTGGCCAGTGTATTATTTTGGGACCCCCTTCAACATTACTGGATAATATGCAGAACTCAACAGGTTAAATTCTAGTTAGATTTACCTTCATCTTTTGAGTGGATGCCTGAAAAATCCTACGGTCAGCATCATGGGTATGGAATATATGACAAATTAGCTGGATGACTGACTGTAGGTCCACTGGTAGGAGTGTAAAAACACGTATGATCTCTGAACAAGAAGACAGTAAAATCTCATCCTCGCCAGTGCTGTTAGGGACAAGTTAATTTCTGAACTGTGTATATGCCAAGAAGACTAATATAAAGGTTTAGGAAACATTAATTACCTATATATCTGAAGATAAGAAATCCCTGATGATTTATTGTCACATCACCTCAATTTTATACTAGCAAAGAACTTAATGAGATTGTTAATAGTAGAATAACTTACCTAGATACCTGTATATGCCTCCATCACTGCTAAGTTTAAACACCCACTGAATGTTAAGCTCTATAGTACTAAGGGCTAATGCTTACTACTAACATTGGTTGGGACAGTATCATTTTTCAACTGAATCCACACAGAAAAACATGCTATCCCACACGTTAGGACCATCCACACTAACCTAAATATTTGAAGACTGGATTGTGTGTAGGGTGTTTTAGGCTCCTATCTTTTACCTGGCTGCGAGCAAAGTTCTGTTAATGGTCATTATGAGGCATACCATGATTTCTTGACCGGAACCTGAAAAACACATTATGACAAAGGTGACTATGGACATACTTCTCCTCTCGGGACCCTCCAAATAACCTTGCTCAGTTTCGTCAACGCAGGACCTATCAACTCTACCTGGATTCTCGCAGTATTCTCCAGTCTACACCACTGTTAGAAACACCATCATCTCTTGAATGTTTGCCAGCAGCAATACCACAGTTACTACTGTGATGCACAACTTTGTGATTATTACGTGGATACCCACAAATTGATCAACACTCACATGGTTATACATAAGTTTTCTCTAAAATACATAACAGTAGGATAACATGATTGCCAGAATTATTAAAACATCATTTCTTACCGGCAAACCTTAAAAAAAATCACACATTAAAACAAGCTAAGGCAATCAACACCTTACGTATTACACACACACACACACACACACACACACACACACACACACACGGAGAGATCAGAGGCTCTGATGCGGTAAAGATACACATCACCGCTTACCTGGACACAAGAAATGTCCCCCATTACTGACCACTGTTAAGTGCTTCAGGATCTTGAAGGAACCTGACAAATACATTATGATATATGTGTAAAGGGATGTGACCTGCTGGAAGCAGAACACCTCTAAGGCACCTTGGTCACGTTCGCTATTATGAGAACGTCAACTCTACTTGCATGCTTGCAGTACTCCAAGATCAAGACCATTGTTGTCAGGGAAGACAGTATTTCTTTACAGGACGCCTGCAAAATTTCCATGGTCATTGCTATGGTCGGAAGCATCATGATAAATATCCCTTAACACTCAAAGGGATCCCTTAACACTCACAGGGCTAAACAGACATCTTTTCTAAAATACAAACGCTAACAACTCACACTTTCTAGAATTAGAAAGGACTATCAATTCCTACCCGAATACTTGCAAAGAAATCATGGTAACAACTCTTAGAGACACTGTTATCCCTTACCTACGTATCTGGAGATCGGGTGGCCTTACCTGCGTATCAACAGGATATCCGCCCCTATTAATGACTGCTGCTAAGTTCATCGTGAGGTCTTGACAAGGATCTGGAAAACACGTTACAAAATCAGGGTTAATGGAAACAACTTTTTGTACCATGACACCTGCAAAAAAGATTGTTCACTTCATCATTATGGAACAAACCAACTCTGAGTACTTGTAATTGAAAGTTAGCAACAACGTCAGAAAACTGTCAGTGTTCGGACGCTTCTAAATATCAAATAAATAGTACTACGGAGGGAACACAAGATAAATACTTGTATGTATGTAACGCCTCACAGTGTTCAACATAAACCTTCTTGAAATATAAAAGTGAAAACTTGTGTTTTCTACAGTTGGTAAAACCATCATTTTTTTTCCCCGAATACTTGCCAAAAAAAAAAAAAAATCACAGTAACGAGAAGTGTTAGAACACTTAATCACTTGCCCATGCATATGCAAATCAGATGGTCTGTGCTGGGGCCCACATCATCACTTACGTTCATACCACCAGGGTCTCACATGAACTACTATTGACAGACTCACCGTCATGTCCTGAAGTGAATCTGAAAAACACATTGTGGAAATTTTTTGTGTCTTATTTAACCCATACACCTGCAAATTCCCTTGGTCACTTATATTGTTTTGGGATCCATCGACACTACCTGCGTACTTGCAGACCTCCAAGCTCAAAGCTAGGAAGAGACTGGTTCCTCTCCGCAGGGATACCTACAAAAAAGCCACGGTCAATAATACTGTGACGGACAATATTCTCAATTACCCGAATACCTGCATATCCTTCTATCGCCACTCGTTTTAAAAAATACAGTATCTCTGAACCAGGATAAAACTCTCATTCTGACTAGTATTTTAGCAATACACTGATTTCTTAACAGAATACATGCCAAGAACAATGTGAATACTAGAACCTGAAACACATTAATATGCGGCTATCTAAAAATAAGAACGTCTCTATTGAGTTAATGTCACATGATTGCATACCTGTGGGCAAGCAAAGACCTTAAAAGGGTATCTGCAAATGAACACAGTAACACAGTGTTAGGGACACCACCCTCACTTACCTAGATATTGGGGATTACATTGGTCTGCAGTGTAGTAAGACCCACTGTATGACTTACCTGGTTACTAGTAAGGATGCGTTCCAAACCGGTGGAAGGTTCACTGTGTTCTCTTGACAAGAACCTGTAAAAGCACAAGCAACAATGGGTTTGAAATGCAAATTATGCTACTAGAACACCTGAACATAACCTTTTTACTCCCATTACCATGGAACACATCAACTGGACATCTGCCACATTCCGTGGGTCCTACTGGGGTGTGAACTCCATGACAATCACCTGTACAAGAACCATCCTTCGACACGAACAGGGCTATAGATGTTCTCTAAACATAAAGGCGAGAACTCACGGTTTTCATTACTGGTAAGGGCTACATCGTCTCTTACCTCAACACCTGCAGGAACGTAATGGGATTGAGAAATGTTATAAACATCATCACTTACCTAGCTATCTGGAGACCAGATGGCCTGAGGTTTAGGCCCACATCCTCTTTTATCTGCCTGCTTGCAGAAAGTTCCCCATTACTGACCATCGCTAGGTTCGTCGTGATGTCTCGACAGGAACCTGACAAACACACTGCGAAAAACGCGTTTGGTACAAGTTTATCCTGATGGACAACTGCCAATTCCCTTGGTCATTTGTATCATATTTCAGGACCCAACAGTAACACCTGAAAACTTGCAAAACTCTGAGGTCAGCCCCAAGTAAGTGCCACCTTCCTCTCTTGCAGGATTATCCGCAATAATCCCACGGTAAGTAACACAGCGATGGACAATATGATGAATTATCTGGATGTCTGAAAGTCCCACTATCAATCCAAAACATATTGTCCCTAAACAATAAGAAATTCCCAGGCATATTATGATTGTCAGGGACAACTTAATTTCTTAACTGCATATGTGCCTAACACTAGGTTACTGTAAGAGCCTGAACAATATCATTAGTCACAAAGAGCTCTGAAAATAATGTCTACGTCAATGTCACATCATCTCATACCTGTTTACTAGCAAAACCTTGATGGCTTATCTGCAAAAAGATGAGAACACAAATGTTAGAGACCTCATTCTCACTTGCTTTGATAATGTGAAGATTAGATGGTCTTAACGGTAAGCAACACTCTATCCCTTCACTGGTTACTAACAAGATTTTGTTCATGACCGTTATTACGTTTACAGTGATTTCTTGACAGGAACCTGAAAAAAGAGGGGTCAAAAATGTGGGTAAGGCAACAACGTGTTCTGCCAGGGGGCCTGTAAAGAATTTTGGTCAATTTCCTCATTGTGGGAACCATCAACATTACCTGGATCCTGGCAGAACTTCATGGTCTACATGGATATTAGAGACACCATTACCTCTTGACTGACCACCTGGAAAAATCTTATGGTCAATACTGGGGTATGAAGCCTGGATAACTTACCTGCATAGATCTCGGTCACTATTTATGTTCAACACACATTAAACATAAGCTCTTACGTATTTATTTATTTTTAAGTAAGCTCTAGGCCCACGGCGGGGCTTGAACTCACAACCCAAGATCAAGAGTCACATGCTCCACGGATGGGCTCGGTGCCCCTAAACTCTTAAGCCTGTGAGAGCTAATAATGCTTACTAGCCTTGTCTGAGGTACTATTTTTACACACACACACACACACACACACACACACACAAAACCAAACAAAACTGTGGTCACACAAGTGTTAGTGATATTATCGTCACTTACCTAGACATCTCAAGACAGGTCGGTGGGGATGCTTAAGGCACATCACCACTTACTGCAAGACAAGGATGTCGCTGGTAAAAACCATTAGGAAGCTCATCACCATGAGCTCTTGATGGGAACCTGAAAACCACATTGAGATACGTGGGCAGATGAACACATATTGTCCACCGGAACACCTGCAGATGACCTCCGTCCTTTTCACCCTCATGAGACACCTCATCTCTCCCTGGATACTTGCAGTTGTCCAAGGTCTACGCCACTGTTAAAAACACCCTCACCTCCTAACTGCTGTCAAGGGACACAGGGTTACTACTGGAAGAGGGAACTCCATAATCATTAGGTGGACACCCATGAATCACTCAAAACTCACAGGGTTAAACATACATTTTCTTGAAAAAAAAGGAAGGTACGTGGTTACGAGTATTGATAAGGATAGTCGCATTTCTAAACTAAATACCTAAACTAACAGACAAATGGCAAGCAAGAGAAATAGGGCAACAAAAAGCTTAGGCAAGCTAGGACTTCCTTAGGTATAGGACAGATGGCATGTACTGTGGGTTAGGCCCACTGTCACTAACCTTGACATTGGCAATGTCCCACGTTAACTACCAATAATAGGCTTACCTTACCGGAATGTTCTGACAAGAACCTGAACGCCACGTTGTAGAGAGTGAATCCTTTTCCCTCTACACTTGAAATCTGTCTCGGTTACTTGTAAAACTCTCAGGTTAAAAAGTGAGGAGGACCTACCTTCTCCTCTTGATGGATACTTGCAAAAACTCCATGGTCAATAATGCTATGATAGACTATGTAATAGAATACCTATATCATTCTATCACTACAGGTATTAAATACACAGTATCCCCAAACAAGAACACAGAAAATTACACTCTTCCAGTGTTCTTAGGGATGTATTAATTTCTTAACAGAATACATGCCAAAAATTAAGATAAATGTAACAGTCATGAACATTAATAATGTAAATACCTGAAAATGAGAATGTCTCTAATAAGAAAACGTCACATCATCTTGTACCGTTTAGTAGCAAAGACCTTAACGGGATACCTGCAAACAAACATGGTAACACAAACATAAGGGACATCACCCTCACCCACCTTCCTATGGAAGATCACGTGGTCTGGATGGTGGTAGAACCCACTCTATCACTTACCAGGTCAAGAGCAAGCTTCTATCAGTGAATACTGTGAGGTTCACTGGGTTTTCTTGACAAGCATCTGAAGAGACACATAGGAAAAATATGTTTAAGTACACAACTCTTCTACCAGAACACCTGCTAATAATCCTTTTCACTTCCATTATTATGGAACACATCAACTCTACTTTGATGCTTCCATTAATCTGGGTCAACACTTTTGTCAGAGACACCATCATGGACTCCTGCAACAATATGGTGTTTAACTTGGCATGGAAACTCCTTGACAATTAGGGATACATTCAAATGTCAAGACTCACAGGATTAAATGTAAGTTGTCTCCAAAATTTAAAAAGGGTAAAGTCATGGTCACTTAGACATGGTAAGGACTCGATCATCTCTTAGCTGAACACCAGCAACAAAATCATAGTAACAGAAGTGTTAGGGACACACTCACTTACCTACATATTAGGATCACATGATCTGTGCTGTGGTTTAGGCCCACATCACCACTAATCTAGATACTTCCATATGCCTCATTAAATACGATAGCTGAGCCTATCAATCAGAAGAGCTTCACATAAACCTGAAAAACACATTGTGGAAAACACGTTCAGCACATACTTTCTTCTATGTGATCGACTGCAGATTCCATTGGTCAAGTGCATCATTTTGAGAGGCATCAACACTAGCTGCATACTTGCAGAAGTCCAGGACTAAACCCTGGTGGGAAATACCTTCTTCCCTTAAAGAGATACATGTAAAATTTCCACATTCAGGATTATGAAGACGGACAATATGATAGATCATCTGGACACGTGCAGAACCTCTCATCAGGGGGAGTGTAGGAAACACAATCCCTGAACAAGTATACAGCAAAATATCGTTTTTACCAGTATTATTAGGGACAAATTAAACTACTGCCTATAAGCCAGAAGTATGTGTAACGGAAGAGTATTCAGATATCAATAATCACATGCATATTGGAAAATAGGGATGTCTAATGAATTGACGTGACATCATCTCATGCCTGTGCAACAGCCAAACTTGAACATGATACCTGCAGAAAAGACATGTTAACGCTGTGCTCAGTGTTTGGGACACCATCCTCACTTACCTAGACATCTCAAGAACAGTTGATCTCAACTAATTGGTGACATCCACAATATCACATAGCTGGTTACCGGAAAGTTCCTACTGACGACCACTGTCTACCACTGTGGTGTCAGGACTGCTAGAATCTTATAACAAGCAAGTGGCAGGATACAACTTGTTAACCTGCAAAAAGAAATAGTTTATTTACAAATAACCTGGGTCACGTCCGTCATCAGGGAAAACAGAACACGACATGGATCTTGGTAGAACTTGAGCTCAACACCATTGTTAAACGCACTAAAATCTCTTCTAGAAAAAGAAGAGAACTCTCATGGCCAAGGAGATGTGCAACAGGAGAAGTTCCCCAGAAATGCACATCCCTTTATCACTACTGAGGTTAAATACACATTATCTCTAAATTAAAAAAAAAATGAATAAGGGCTCATACTTACTGGTAATGGACAGTATCATCTTTGATGTGAATACCTGCATAGAAACATGGCAACAGAACAGTTAGGTACACCGTCTACCCTCACCTGAATATCTGAAAATCCATTTGTAGGGTGCTTAAGGCCCACATCATCACATACCTGAATATAAACTAAGTCCCATCAATGACCATGTGGAAATTTACCTTGATCACTTGATGGTAATTAAAAAACACTTCGTGAAAAATGTGTCTCCTCTTCTACTAGGCCACTGCACATCATCTTGTTCATTGCCATCAGCGCAGGACCCGTCAACTCTTCCTGGATTGTTGCAGTCCTTCAAGGTGTATGCCGAAGACAGACACACAATCACCTCTTCCCTATTCATGTGGAAAAACATCAAGGTTACTACTATCCCACACAACTCCATGATTATGGCTATTCACATCCAAATTCACCTAACACTCTAATAAGTAAACATACATTTTCTCTGAAATAGAAAACACTAGAACGGCATGATTTCAGTAACTGGTAAAATGCTGTCATTTCTCACCTGATTATTAAAAAAAAAACAAAACACATGTGCTAAGCAAGTTTAGTCCATCGATAACATTCATCCAGATACAGAAAGATCAGATGGGTTGAAATGGCGAAGGTGAACATCACCACTTGTCCGGAGACCAGAAATGTCCCCAGAGAATCACTAGTGTGAGTTTCATCATAATCTCTTGACAGGAAACCTGGAAAACACATTACGATACATGTGTGAAAGGACACAGCTTGTTCTACCAGGACACCAATAAATAATCTGGGTCACTTCCATCATTATGGAAGCATTACCTCTGCTCGAATAGCTGTAGGACTCCAAGGTCAAGACTATTGTCAGGTAACACAACTTCTACGGAGCACCTGCAAAATTTCCACCATCACTACTGTGGTTGACACATACTGACAAACACCTGATATGTGCAATCCTTCATTAGAGTTAAACGAGACTTTTCTCTAAACATCGAAAACCCGTGGTTTTGAGAATTAGTAAGAGATCTGTCATTTCCTACCTGAATACCTGCAGAGAATTCATGGTAATGACAAGTGTCAGGGACACCATCAGCACTTACCTAGCAGTCTGAAGATCAGATGGTCGGTGCTGTGGCTAAGGCCTACATCATCTCTACTGTGACATTAGCAATATCTTATGTTAGCTATCATCAATAGGCTCAGTGTGATTCAATGATACGAGTCTGTAAAAAGAAAAACATTGCAAAAAATATTTTGGGCGCGTCTCATTCTACCACTACACCTGCACGTTCCCTTGGTCACTGTATCATTTCAGGACCCATGGATCCTTGCAGAACTCCCAGGTCAATCTCTAGGAAGACGCACCTTCGTCTCTTCAAATTACTTATACTAATTCCATAGTCAATAAAGTAGCGAAGGACAATATGAGAAACTTCCACGATATCTGCAAATTTGTAACTGCTATGTTAAGTGATCTTATTTCCAAACAAGAACACAAAATAATCGTATTGCTACCAGCATTATAAGGGACACAGTAAACTCTTAACTGAATACATCCCATAAAGAAAGTAAACTGAAGAGACTTGAAGTGATAAATTATGTAGATACCTGAATATAGAAATGTCTTTAGGGGTACCTGCCTGGCTCAGTCGGTGGAGCATGTGACTCTGGATCTTACAGTTGTGAGTTTGAGCCCCATGGAGGGTGCAGAAATTACTTACAAATAAAATCTTTAAAACAAAGGTCTTTAATCAGTTAATATCACACCATCTCATACCCGCACACTAGCAAAGATACTAACCTGATACCGACAAAAATAAAAAAATAAGCCACATTAACACCAATGTTAGGGATAACACCCTCGCTTACCTAGATACTCAAGGTCACATGGTCTTCATTGTAGTCGGATTCACTTTGACACTTACCTGCACAAGGCTATGTGAACCATTTTCAGTTCACCCTGTTTTCTTACCAGGCACCTGAGGAAACACACAGAAATGTGTTTAATATACAATGCGTTCTCCCAAGACACGTGCACGTGAACTTGTTCCCTTCCATTATTATGGAACACTTGAATTCCACCAGCACACTTGTACCAAATCAAGATCAACGCACTGTTTTCAGGAGAGACTAACACTAGTTAACCGGATACCTGAAAAAATCCTATGGTTTCTACTGTGGTGAGTATACGATACAATTACCTAGACAGGATCAATTTGTCGATACTTACAGGATTAAGCATAAATTTTCTCTAAAATATGCAAAGTAGAAACTCATGGTTATTAGAATGGCTAAGGAATCTGTCATTTCTTTTATTTCCCTAAGTTTCTTTACTTATTGTGTGTGAGAGAGAGAAACAGACAGACAGAAAGGGTTCGCCAAATTTACACACATTATTTCCTGACTACACATCTCTAAATTGTCATGGGTACAACTGTGAGGTGGAAATCCAGGAATTACCCAGAAAAATGGAAATTACTCCACACTCACATAGTTAAACGTATATTACCTGTACAACAGGACAGCAGGATAATGATTGCTAAAATTAGCAAAACACTATGATGGCTTGTTTACCTGAACATCTGCTAATAACTCACACAGTCAAACAGGTTTCGACAATCCAGCATCATTCACCCAGACGGACAAAGATCAGAAGGTCTGTGATGTGCCTGTCCTCACTTACCTGCACGCCAGAGATGTCCCCCCTGTTAATGACTTCTGGTTCATCATGGTCTCTTGACAAGAACCCAAAAAACATTTTTTGAAGTATGTATGAAGGGATACCACGTTTTTGTTTTTTTTTTTTAGCCAGAACATCTGCAAATAACCATGGACACTCTATCATCACAGAGCACATCAAGGATCCTTCGATTAATTCAAGGTCAACACCAAGGTCAGATAACATCATCATTTCATAACAGGAACCTTATAAAAATCCCATGGTTACTTACTGGGGACAGAACATCATGACAATTGTTTGGATACACACAATCCCGCAACACTCACAGAGGTAAACATAATTTTTCACTTTAATATAAAGTGTGAAAAACAATGGTTCCCAGAATTGGATGGAATCTATCCTCTATGATTTGAATACTATTCAGAAGTGTGTTAAAAAGAAATATTAGAGATACCCATCACCTCTTATGTCTGCATGTCAAGATCAGATGATCTGTACTATGAATTAGGCCCACATCACTTACCTCGGTAACAGCAACGTCCCATGTAATCATTGGGAAGCTCACAGTGAGGTCTTGACATGACTCGAAAAACACATCGTGAAAAAAGTGTCTGGTCCATGTATCATTCTACCTCTACACCTCCAAATTGCCTTAGTCATTTCTATCATTTCAGCACTCAACAATAATACCTGAACGCTTGCAAAACTCTGAGGTCAGCCGCAGTAGGAGCCACCTTCGTCTCTTGAAGGAATACCTGCAAAACGGCTATTGTTAATAACACAGTGATGGACAGTATGATGAATTCCCTGGATGTCTGAAAGTCCCCCATCAGTCCAAAACACATTCTCTCTAAACAAGAAGAAATTCTCACGCATACTATGATTGTTAGCGACAACTGAATGTCTTAACTGCCTACATGTCTAAGTTATGTAAGAGCCTGAATAATATCGTTAGTCACAGCGCTCTGAAAATAACGTCTAAGTCATTGTCACATCATCTCCTACCTGCATAGCAGCGAAGGCCTTAATGGGATACCTGCAAACAAACACGGTACCACAAATGTCAGGGACATCAACGTCACCCACCTTCCTATGGAAGATCACCTGGTCTGGATGGTGGTGGAACCCGCTTCATCCCTTACCAGGTTAAAAGCAAGCTTCCTTCAGTGAATACCGTGAGGTTCACTGGGTTTTCTCGACAAGAACCTGAACAAACACATTGAAAGAGTCTGTTTAAGTATAAACTGTTCTACCAGAACACCTGCTAATAATCCTTTTTACTTCCATTATTATGGAACACATCAACTCTACTTTGAGGATTCCTTTAATTTGGGTCGACACTTTTATCACAGAGACCATCATGTTTTAACAGGACTCCCGCAAGAATACGGTGTTTACAAGTTAAACTACTGCATATAAGCCAAAAGCATGTGTAATGTAAGAGCATTCAAAACATCATTAATTACATACACATCTGAAAATAGGGAGGTCTAATGAGTTAATGTGACATCATCTCATATGTGTGCAACACAAAGACTTTAACAAGATATCTGCAGAGAGAACATGTTAACCCTGTGGTTAGTGTTTGGGACACCCTCCTCACTTACCTACACATCTTAAGAACAGGTGATCTCAACTACACTGTCACATCCACAATACCACTTACCAGGTGACTAGCAGGGTCCCATGAAAGAGCATAACCAGGGTCACTGTAACATGACTGACTACCATGACCTGAAAAAACACAACTGACATGTAAGATATTTCCATCATTAGAGGAATCATCAACACTTTGGACCTTGGCGGAACTAGAACTTCAAGGTCAACTCCACTGTTAGAGAAACCATCATCTCCTGAGTACCTATAAAATTTCAGGCTCATGACTGTGCTGTGGCCCCGTAGGATAAGGGACTTGCACACCTGTGTATCCCTCTGTCACCACTAGGGCTAAACACACATTCTATCTAAACTTTAAAATACTTACTAGCATGCATCCTACCATTTGTTGGGACCGTGTCATTCCTTACCCGAATACCTGTCAAAAAAAAAAACAAAGACAAAAGCATACTAACAACAACTTGGGAAATCCATCCACACTTACAAAGTGAATGGACCTAATGACTTACTATCACATCATCTCAAAACGGTAAAGAACTAGCAAAGAAGTCAATAGGAAACTTTCAGAAAAGCACGGTACACTGTGCTAGAGACACTAACCTCACTCACCTCGAGAGCTGAGGATCAGATGTGTGTACTGGGATAACCCACTTTATCACATACCTGGTTACCAGTAAGTTCCCATTGATGACAACACTCTGGGTCACTGTGATGTCAGGACTGCTAGAATCTTGACACAAACACTCAACAAGCCTGTGGCAGGATACAACTTGTTTACCTGCCAAAAAAAAAAAAAAATAGCCTATTTTCACTTAATCTCAGTCAATTCCATCATTAGGGAAAACATAACACGATATGGATTTTGGCCCAACTTGAATGTCAACACCATTGTCAGACACACTAACATCTCTTCTAGCAGTACTTCTAGAAATCTCATGGTCACTATTGCTGGCTAAAAGGAGAAGTTCCCTGGAAATGCATATCCCGTTATCACTACTGAAGTTAAATACACATTAGATCTCAATTTAAAAACAGAAATAAATAAGGGCTCATACTTACTAGCACTGGTTGGAACGGTATCATTTCTGAACCGAACACCTGCATAGACACATGGTAACAGAACAGTTAGGAACACCATCTACCCTTATCTAAATATCTGAAAATCCATTTGTAGGGTGCTTAAGGCCCATAGCATCACTTACTTGAACAGATGCAAAGTCTAATCAAGGACCATCTTGAAATTTACCATGACCTCTCGATGGTAATTTAAAAACCACCTTGTGAAGAATGCATCTATGGACACTCTGCATTGTTGCAGTCCTTCAAGGTCTATGCCAAAGATAGCCACACCTTCACCACTTTCCTGCTCACCTGCACAATACCAAGGGTACTACCCCATCACACAACTCCATGATTATGGCTATTCACGTCAGAATTCACCTATCACTCACAGAAGTAAACAAAGTCTTTCTCTGAAATAGGAAACACTAGAATAGCATGAGAGCAGTAATTGGCAAAATGCTGTCATTTCTCCCATCCAAGTACTAACCAGGCCCGACCCCGCTTACCTTCCGAGATCAGACGAGATCGCGTACGTTCAGGGTGGTATGGCCGTAGACAAAATGGTGTCATTTCTTACCTGATTATCTAAAACACACACGTGCACACACACACACACACACACACACACACACGCATAAACACACACACACACACACACGGTAAGCAAGTTTAGGCCATCAATCACACATATATCGATATGAGAAGATCAGATCATTTGAAACAGTGGAGGTGAACATCATCACTTGTCTTGGGAACAGAAATGTCCCCAGAGAATCACTAGCGGGACGTTCATCATGATCTCGACAGGAAACCTGGAAAACACAGTATGGTACATGGGTGAAAGGACACAGCTTGTTCTACCAGGACACCTATACATGAGCTCAGTCATTTCCATCATTATGAAAGCATTACCTCTGCTTGAATAGCTGTAGTACTCCACGGTCAAGACCATTTTCAAGGAATACAACTTCTACAGAGCACCTGCAAAGTTTCCATGATCACTACCGCGGTTGAGACATAACGACAAACACCTGATACGTGCAATCCCACATCATTCAGAGTTAAACAAGAATTTTCCCTAAACGCTGAAAACTCATGGTGTCGAGTAGTAAGGAATCTATCATTTCCTGCCGGAATACCTGC
>NW_024420331.1:346216-361351 GCF_014898765.1 Herpailurus yagouaroundi
GCTCCCTCCCTCCCTCCCTCCCTCCCCCCCCTTGCTTTCCCTCTCTCTCTTCCTCGAGAGGAAGAGCTCTCTCTTCTCTCTCTCTCTCCTCCCCCCGCCTCTCTCTCTCTTTCTCCTAGCGAGAGCACTCTCTTCCCCTCTCTCTCTCTCCTCCCCGCCCCCACAAGCTAAAACTCATAAACTGTCTCTCTCTCTCTCTCTCTTAGGGACACCATCAGCACTTACCTAGCTTTCTGAAGAGCAGATGGTCAGTGCTGTGGCTTAGGCCTACATCATCTCTACTGTGACATCAGCAATGTCTCTGTTACCTATCATTGCCGGGGTCACTGTGATTCATTGACACCAGTCTCAAAAAAAAAAAAAAAAAAAAAAACCACAAAAAATACCAGCGTAGAAAATATTTTTGGTGTACATCTCATTCTAAGTCTACACCTGCAAATCCCTTGGTCGCTGTATCATTTCAGGACCCATCAACACTACGCGGATACTTGGAGAACTCCAAGGTCCATCCTTAGGAAGACACACCTTCCTCTCTTCACATTACTTATAATGATTCCATCGTCAATAAAGTACTGCAGGACAATATGTTAAATTTGCTGGATATCTGCAAATCCGTCTACCACTAGCATGTTAAGTACATATTTTTAAACAGGAATACAAAAAAATCATATTGCTATGAACATCATTAGGGACAAATAAAGTCTTAGCTGAATACATGCCCAAATCCAAATAAACATAAGAGGCTTGAGATCATAAATCATGTATATATCTCAATATAGAAGTGTCTTCAGGGACACCTGCCTGGCTCAGTCGGTTGAGCACGGGACTCTTGATCTTAGACTTGTGAACTCGAGCTCCATGCTGGGGGTGGAAATTACTGAAAAATAAAACCGTAAAACAAAGGTTTTTAATCAGTTAATACCACATCACCTCATACGTGCACACTAGCAAAGATTTTAATCTGATACTCAAAGTTTTCAAAAGAGAAACACATTAACGCCAATGTTGGGCACATCTTCCTCACTTGAACATGAACATGTTCCCTTCCATCGTTAGGCAACACCTCAACTCCACTGGCGCACTTGCACTAATTCAAGGTCAACACTATGGTCAGCAGAGACTAACATTACTTGACTGGAAACCTGGAAAAATCCTATGGTTTCTACAGTGGTGAGGCTCCACCACAACTGCCTAGACAGGATCAACTTCTCAATTCCTACGGGATTAAGCACATATTCTTTCCAAAGTGTGCAAAGTAGAAACTGATGGTTATTAGCATTCGTAAGGACTCTGTTTTTTCTTGGTTGTTTTTCGTTTTATTTTTTGAGAGAGAGAGAGAGAGAGAGAGAGAGACGCAGATAGAAAGAGGCAAAGAGCAAGAGAGAATTCCAGGCAGGCTCTGCACTGTCAGCACAGAGCCTGATGTGGGGTTCAATCTCCTAAATCGTGAGATCATGACCTGAGCTGAGACCAAGAGGGGACGCTGACCTGACTGAGCCACCCAGGCGCCCCAGACTCTGTCATTTCTTACCCGAATACCTGCAACAAGGTCAGGGTAACAGGAAGTATTAAGAGCATCAACATCACTCACCTAGATGTGGGAAGATCGGATGGTCTGTGCTTGTGGTTTAGGCCCAGATCGCTTACCCCCTTTACGCCACGTTAAATACCGCTGACAGGGGCATGGTCAAGGTCTTAAGAGGACCCTGAAGGGGCGCCTGGGTGGCGCAGTCAGTTAAGCGTCCGACTTCAGCCAGGTCACGATCTCGCGGTCCGGGAGTTCGAGCCCCGCGTCGGGCTCTGGGCTGATGGCTCAGAGCCTGGAGCCTGTCTCCGATTCTGTGTCTCCCTCTCTCTCTGCCCCTTCCCCGTTCATGGTCTGTCTCTCTCTGTCCCAAAAATAAATAAAAAACGTTGAAAAGAAAAAAAAAAAAAAGAGGACCCTGAAAAATATGCGAAGTGTTCAGGACACATTACATGGACACCCACCAAAAATTCTCTTGGTCAGGTGTATCATTTTGTAACTCATCAAGTTCACCTGAATAACTGCCTAAATCAGAGGTTACTCCCTAGTAAGGGTTCCTTCCATTCTTAAAGGGACATCTGCAAAATTTCCATGGTTACCTGCGTATCTGTTACCACTAGGAGTATAAAAATACATTACCTCTACAAGAAGATAGTGAATACTCATGCTTACCAGAAATGCTCACTTCACATCAAATGCTTAACTGTCTATGGGCCCCCAGACGACATTTTTGGAAGGCTCTTGGGAACGTTAATTACCTAGGTGTCCGAAAAGAACAAAAAGTCTGTAGTGAGTGTCTGTCCGATCACATCACACCTCTCTTAGCAAAGACCTTAACGGGATACGTACCAAAGCAGAACGCATGTGCTGGGGACACATCCTAACCTAGATACTGGAGATGAGATAGTCTACATCATAGAAAGACCTACATGCTCGCTCACTTGCTTACAAACATTGTCCCAATAATGACCGTTGTTACACTTGCTGTGAGTTCGTGCCTGGGACCTGAGGAAACACGTGCAATGATTGTGTTTAAGAACACAACCTTTTTCCAAAAAAAGAAAGAAAGAAAGAAAACAACGTGTGCTGCCACAACTCCTGCTATTAATCTTGGTCACCTCCGTTAATGGGGAAGCTTCAACACTACCTCGATCTTGGCAGAATTCAAAGTTGACACTGTTAGAGACACCATCGTTTCTTCTGGAGAAATCTCCTGGTCCGTAGTGTTTGGTATCGAATAGTGGGATAACGTGGACACCTGTTTATCCCTCAGTCCCTTCTACGTATAAACATACATTACATCTAAACTCTCAACTACCAAAGGCTACTGCTTACTAGCATCAGTAGGAACGAGACCGTTTCTTACCTGAATGCCTATCAAAAATAGTAAGACAAAGGTTAGGAACAGCATCCTCATTTGCCTCAGTATCTGAAGATCACCTGATCTTTAAGCTGCCTATGGCTCATACCATGACTTCCTGTGATCCATGCAAAGTCTCTGGTAATGAAGAGGAGGAGGTTCACTATGATCTCATGAGTGGAACCTGAAAAACACATTGGCACAATTGTTTATCTACGGACACACATCTTCCAAATGGACAAATAACCTACAAATAACCTCCTTCACTTCCATCACGGCAGGATCCGTCAACTTCCCTGGCTGTCTGCAATATTCAAGGGTTAGCCACATTTAGCCTCATCATCTCCTGACTACACTTCTCTAAAATACCATGGTTACAATGGTGAAGCATAATTCCAGGGCAATTACCTGCATAAATGCACATAACTCCATACTCACATCGTTACACGTTCGTTTTCTGTGCAACTGGACAGCAGGATAACATGACTGTTACAAATGGCAACATATTATGATTGCGTGCTTACCTGAACACGTGCTAGGAACTCACACGGTACAACAGGTTTCGACAATCCAGCATCATTCACCCAGATATAGAAAGATCGGAGGGTCTGTGATGTGCCTGTCCTCACTTACCTGCACGCCAGAGATGTCCCCCCTGTTAATGACTTCTGGTTCATCATGGTCTCTTGACAAGAACCTAAAAACATTTTGTGAAGTATGTATTAAGGGATAGAGCTTTGTTTTTTTTAAGCTGAACCTCTCTAAATCTACCTGGATCCTTGGATTAATTCAAGGTCAACACCACGGTCAGAGAACACCATCACTTAATAACGGGACCCTTGTAACAATCCCATGGTTACTTATTGGGACAGAACATCACGACAGTTGTTTGGATACACACAATCCCTCAACACTCACAGAGGTAAACATAATTTTTCGCTTCAATATAAAGTGTGAAAAACAATGGTTCCCAGAATTGGTTGGAATGTGTCCTTCATTAATTGAATCCTTGTAAGAAGTGTGTTAACAAGAAGCATTAGAGATACTCATCACCTCTTACCTCTGTATGTGAATATCAGATGATCTGTGCTATGGTTAAGGCCCACAACACTTACCTTGGTAACAGCAATGTCCCATGTTATCATTGGGAAGCTCGCGGTGAGGTCTTGACATGAATCTGAAAAAGGCATTGTGAAAAATGTCTTTGGTTCAGGAATCATTCTACCTCTAGACCTCCAAATGCCCTTGGTCATTTGTATCATTTCAGCACCGTCAACCATACCTGAATACTTGCAAAACTCGGAGGTCAGCCCGCAGTAGGAGCCACCTTCTTCTCTTGAAGAATACCTGGAAAATTCCCATTGTTAGTAACAAAGCAATGAACAGTAGGATGAATTCCCTCGATGTCTGAAACAAATTCTCTCTAAACGATTCCCTATCAGTCCAAAACACAATCTCTCTCAACGATGAAATTCTCATGCATACTGTGATTGTTAGGGACAACGGGATGTCTTAACCGCCTACATGTCTAACGCTAAGTTATGTAAGAGCCTGAATAATATCATTAGTCACACAGCGCTCTGAAAATAATGTCTAAGTCAATGTCACATCATCTCATACCTGCATAGTAGCAAAGGCCTTAACGGGATAGCTGCAAACAAACATGGTACCACAAATGTCAGGGACATCAACCTCACCCACCTTCCTATGGAAGATCATGTGGTCTGGATGGTGGTGGAACCCACTTCATCCCTTACCAGGTTAAGAGCAAGCTTCCTTCAGTGAATACCGTGAGGTTCACTGGGTTTTCTCGACAAGAACCTGAACAAACACATTGAAAGAGTCTGTTTAAGTATAAACTGTTCTACCAGAACACCTGCTAATAATCCTTTTTACTTCCATTATTATGGAACACGTCAACTCTACTTTGAGGATTCCTTTAATTTGGGTCGACACTTTTATCACAGAGACCATCATGTTTTATCAGGACTCCTGCAAGAATACGGTGTTTACAAATTAAACTACTGCATATAAGCCAAAAGCACGTGTAATGTAAGAGCATTCAAAACGTCATTAATTACATACACATCTGAAAATAGGGAGGTCTAATGAGTTAATGTGACATCATCTCATATGTGTGCAACACAAAGACTTTAACAAGATATCTGCAGAGAGAACATAGTAACCCTGTGGTTAGTGTTTGGGACACCCTCCTCACTTACCTACACATCTCAAGAACAGGTGATCTCAACTACACTGTCACATCCACAATACCACTTACCAGGTGACTAGCAGGGTCCCATGAAAGAGCATAACCAGGGTCACTGTAACATGACTGACTACCATGACCTGAAAAAACACAACTGACATGTAAGA
The DNA here is from genome assembly GCF_014898765.1 of Herpailurus yagouaroundi. Taxonomy (NCBI): domain Eukaryota; kingdom Metazoa; phylum Chordata; class Mammalia; order Carnivora; family Felidae; genus Herpailurus; species Herpailurus yagouaroundi. Next base: position 351,478 of record NW_024420331.1, read on the forward strand.
TATTTCCATCATTAGAGGAATCATCAACACTTTGGACCTTGGTGGAACTAGAACTTCAAGGTCAACTCCATTGTTAGAGAAACCATCATCTCCTGAGTACCTATAAAATTTCAGGCTCATGACTGTGCTGTGGCCCCGTAGGATAAGGGACTTGCACACCTGTGTATCCCTCTGTCACCACTAGGGCTAAACACACATTCTATCTCAACTTTAAAAAAAACAAATAAACTTTAAAATACTTACTAACATGCATCCTACCATTTGTGGGGACCGTATAATTTCTTACCCCAATACATGTTAAAACAAAAACAAAGACAAAAGCATACTAACAACAACTTGGGAAATCCATCCACACTTATCCACTTATCAGATGGCTAGGTTGTTTCCAGGGTGAAGGCCCGCGTTATCACTCACCTGGAAAGGCACAGTCCTAGGTCTGGTCAGTATGAGGCTCACTGTGATTTCTGGACAGGACCGGGAAAAACACATTGTGACATCACTCCTCAGCGTCTTGGCTAAGATCGAGTGAAAACCACGTATGATAAATGGGTCCATGTATGACCCCCTGTACCAGGACACGGGAAGTATCTGTGTACGCTGCCATCACTGTAGGACCCATCAAACCCACCTGGGGTCTTGCAGTATGCCAAGGTCTAGGCCACTGTCAGACGCCATTATGTCTTCATCGCTCACCTACCAAAATACCATGGTAACGCGTGTGACCCGCAACTCCATGATTACTACATGAATAGCCATGAATCACTAAATATTCACATGGTTAAATGTAAATTTCCACTAAAACATCAAATGGTGGGATAATATGTTTGCTAGACTTGGTAAAAATACTATCATTTCTCCCAGAATGCTTCAAATAACCCACATGGTAAACAAGTTCAAGCAATTAACAAAACTGAGCACAAATAGATGCATGAAGATCAGAGGGTCTGATACAGTGAAGGTACACCTCAGCATATACCTGAAGGCCAGAAATGTCCCCACCTTGATGAGCCTTGTCAGGTGCATTGAACTCGTTGACGGGCACCTAAAAAACACAATACAACACATGTGTAAAGGGACACAACTTGTTCTACCAGGACACCTGCAATAACCTTGGTCACTTTCTCCTCATGAGACATATCGGCTCTACCTGAATGCTTGCAGTCCTCCAAGGTCTAAATCATCACCAGTTAGGAAATATGTCTTCACAGGACACCTGCAACCTTTTCACGGTGATGGCTGTGGTTGAGGGCATGTGTTAATTCCATGGATATGGCAATCTCCCAACTCTCCCAAGGCTAAGCAAAAGTCTTTTCTAAAATATAACTGGTAAACACTCATGGTTTCTAGAATCAGTAAGGACTATCAAATCGTACCTGAATACCTGCAAAGAAATCAGGGTCCCAACGCTAAGAGACACCATCGTCACTTACCTAGCTATCTGGAGATCAGACGGCCTGTGCCGGGGTTGAGGCCCACATCCTCACCTACCTGCGGACATACCAGCCACGTCTGCCATCTCCTTCCATGTCAGGCGTACAGTGATGTCTTTTCAGGTTTCTGTCAAGACATTATGAAATCTACGTGAAAGGAAACGACTTGTGTTAGCCAGTATCTGGAAATAGCCTGGGTACTCCGTCATGAGAGGCACACAAACTCCACCTGGTACTTTCAGTAATCAAGGATCAACACTGATGTCAGACAAACTCAGCGTCACTTCACTGGACACCAACAGAAAGCCCATGGGGAGGACTGTGGGGAAGACGCGGTCGTAAATATTTGCATATGTGTTATCCCTCAACGCTCACAGGGTCAAACAAACTTTTTCTCAAGTCAATGTACCTAATGAGTTAATACCACAGCATCTCTTACCGCTAAACTAGCAAAGAACACCATAGGAAACTTTCAAGAAAGCACGGTACACTGGGCTAGAGACACTAACCTCACTCACCTCGAGAGCTGAGGATCAGATACATGTAATGTGATAACACCCACTTTATCACATACCTGGTTACCAGCAAGTTCCCACTGACAAGCACGGTCTGGGTCTCTGTGATGTCAGGACTCCTAGAATCTTGAGAAACATACTCAACAAGCCCGTGGCAGGATACAACTTGTTCACCTGCAAAAACAAAGAGTGTACCTGTGAATATTCTGGGTCACTTCCGTCATTAGGGAAAACATGACACAAGATGGATTTTGCCTGAACCTGAAGGTCAACGCCATTGTTAGACACACTAAGATCTCTTCTAAGAGTACTGGTATAAATCTCATGGTCAGTACTTGATGTGCAACAGAGAAGTTCCCTGGAAATTCATATTCCGTTATCACTACTGAGTTTAAACTCTCATTATATCTAAATTGAAAACCATAAAAAAATAAGGGCTCATACTTACCAGCACTGGTTGGGACAGTATCATGTCTTAACAGAACACCTGCATAGACCCATGGTAACAGAACAGTTAGGAACACCATCTACCCTTACTAAATACCTGAAAAATCAACGTACAGGGTGCTTAAGGCCCACAGCATCATGTACCTGAATAGAAATAAAATCCCATCAACGACCATTTTGAAATTTACCATGACCTCTTGAGGGTAATTTAAAAGACACTTTGTGAACAATGCGTCTATGGACGCTCCTCTCCTACTAGGACACCGCATATGATCTTGTTCATTGCCATCACTGCAGGACCCTTCAGCTCTTCCTGGACTGTTGCAGTCCTTCAAGGTCTATGCCAAAGATAGCCACACCTTCACCTCTTCCCTGCTCACCTTCAGTAACACCAAGGGTATTCCTGTACCACACAACTCCACCATTATGGCTATTCACGTCAGAATTCACCCAACACATACGTAAATATACACTTCCCCAGAAAGAGACAACAGTAGAATAGCATGATTGCTGTAACTGGTAAAATGCTGTGATTTCTTACCTGAGGACCTAGGGGAAAAAAAACACACATGGGAAATAAGTTCAGTCCAACAATAACACTGATCTAGATGTGAGAAGATCAGATAGTTTCAAACAGTGAAGGTGAACATCACCACTTATCTGGGGAACAGAAATGTCCCAGAGAATCACCAATGTGAGGTTCATCATAATCTCCTGACAGGAAACTTGGGAAAAAACACACTATGATACATGTGTAAAAGGACACGGCTTATTCTACCAGGGCACCTATAAATAAACTGGGTCATTTCCATCCTTACGGAAGCATTACCTCTGCTCGAAGAGCTGCAGGACTCCAAGGTCAAGACCATTGTCAGGTAATACAACTTTTACGGAGCACCTGCAAAATTTCCACCATCACTAGTGTGGTTGAGACATAATGACAAACGTCTGATATGTGCAATCCCTCATTAAAGAATTTTCTCTAAACACTAAAAACTCATGGTTTCAAGGATTAGTAAGGAATCTGTCATTTCCTACCTGAATACCTGCAGAGAATTCACGGTAACAACTAGTGTTAGGGACACCACCAGCTCTCACCTAGCTTTCTGAAAACCAGATGGTCGGTGCCATGGCTTAGGACCACGTCATCACTTACTGTGACATCAGCAATGTCTCATGTTAGCCACCATTGCTGGGCTCAGGGTGATTCATTGATAGGAGTCTGGAAAGAAAAAAAAAACATTGCTAAAAATATTTTGGGCGTGTCTCACTGTACCTCTACACCTGCCAATTCCGTTGGTCACTATATCATTTCAGGACCTTGGATCCTTGCGAAACTTCAAGGTCAATCCCTAGGAAGACAAATCTTCCTCTCTTCAAGGTGTATTGCAATAATTCCGTGGTCAATAAAGTACGGAAGGACAAAATGATAAATTTCCTGGATATCTGCAAATCCGTCTATCACTTGTACGTTAGGTACATATTTTTAAACAGAAACACAAAAAAAATCCTTTTGTTCCCAGTATCGTTAGGGACAAACTAAACCCTTAAATGAATACATGCCAAAAACAAAGCAAAGGTAAGGGACTTGAAATCACAAATATGTGGGTATCTCAATCTAGAAATGTCTTTAGGAGCACATACCTGGCTCAGTCTGTGGAGCACGTGACTGTGGATCTTGGAGTTGTGAGTTCGAGTCCCCTGTTGGGGGTAGAAATTACTTAAAAATAACACCATAAAACAAAGGTCTTTAATCAGTTACTATCTCATCATCTCATACCTGCATACTAGCAAAGATCTTAATCTGACACTCACAGAATTTTCAACAAAGAAACACATTACCACCAATGTTAGGGACATCATCCTCACCTACGTAGATAACGAAGTTCAGAGGACTTCATTATAGAAGGACTCACTTTAACACTTACCTGCTTAGCAGCAAGGGTGTGTGAACCATTTTCCATTCACTCTGTTTTCTTCACAGCAACCTGAGGAAACAAACTGAAATGTGTTTCAGATACAGGTGGTCTCTCAAGACTCCTGCACCTGAACTTGTTCCCTTCCATTGTTAGGCAACACCTCAACTCCACTGGCGCACTTGCACTAATTCAAGGTCAACACTGTTGTCAGGAGAGACTAACATTACTTGACTGGATACCTGGAAAAATCCTATGGTTTCTACAGTGGTGAGGCTCCACCACAATTGCCTAGGCAGGATCAGTTTCTTAATACCTACGGGATTGACCATAAATTTTTTCTGAAATGTGAAAAATAGAAACCCATGGCTATTAGAAATGCTAGGGACTCTGTCGTTTCTTATTTTTCTAAGTGTATTTATTTTGAGTGAGAGGAGAGAGAGAGAGAGAGAGAGAGAGAGAGAGAGAGAGAGAGAGAAAGGGAGACAGGGAGAAAGGGAAAGTGAGAATCCCAAGCAGGCTCTGTGTTGTCAGCCCCGAGCCCGATGCGGAGTTGATCTCATGCATTGGGAGATCAGGACCTGAACTGATCAAGAAGGGATGCCTAAGTGACTGAGCCACCCAGGCGCCCCCGGACTCCGCCATTTCTTACCTGGACACCTGCAATAAGTCACGGTGAAAAGACGTATTAAGGGCATAAGCATCACTCACCTAGAGGTGCGACGATCACATGGTCTGTGCTTGTGGTTTGGGTCCAAATCACTTACCTCGTTACCTGCGATGTGCCTCTTTAACTGCCACTGACAGGCCTGGTCTTAACAGGAACCTGAAAAACATGCTGTGCAAAGTGTTCGGTACACATCCCATTCCGCCTGGATGCCCACAAAATTCCCTTGGACGGTCCCATCATTTCATAACTCATCAGGTTCACCTGAATAACTGCAGAAATCTAATGTGTAACCCTGGTAAGAGATACCTTCCTTTAAAGGGACACCTGCAAATATTCCATGGTTACTTCTCTATCTGTTACCACTACAAGTATACAAAATACATTCTCTCTGAATCAGAAGACAGTTAATCCCCAGGCTAACAAGAATTGCTCAAGACACATCAATTTCTTAGCGGTATACGTGCCCCCAAACCAGGTTTTTATTTTTATTTTATTTTATTTTTTTTTTTTTTTAATTTTTTTTTCAACATTTTTATTTATTTTTGGGACAGAGAGAGACAGAGCATGAACGGGGGAGGGGCAGAGAGAGAGGGAGACACAGAATCGGAAACAGGCTCCAGGTTCCGAGCCATCAGCCCAGAGCCTGACGCGGGGCTCGAACTCCCGGACCGCGAGATCGTGACCTGGCTGAAGTCGGATGCTTAACTGACTGCGCCACCCAGGCGCCCCCAAACCAGGTTTTTAGAAGAGTTTTGGAAATCTTATTGATTACCTAGAGGGCTGAAAGTAACAACAAGTCTCTTGTGAGCATATGTCCCATCACATCATGCCTCTAGTAGCAAAGAACTTAACAGAACACCTGCAAATGAAGCAGACACGTGTGGGGGACACATCCTTACCCAGATACTGAAGAACAGAGTCCACATCGTAGTAACACCTCCTTTATCACTTACCTGCTTTCTAACAACGTCCCCCAAATGACCATTGCTCCATTCGCTGTGATCTCTTGCCTGGAACTGAGAAAACAGACGCAACGATTGTGTTTCAGAACACAACCTGTTCAACAACAACAACAACAAACCAACAAAAACAAAAAACAAACAAAAAACAGAAAGAAAGAAAACAACGTGTGCTGCCATGACTCCTGCTATTAATCTTGGTCACCTCCATTGATGGGGAAGCTTCAACACTACCTCGATCTTGGCAGAATTCAAAGTTGACACTGTTAGAGACACCATCGTTTCTTCTGGAGAAATCTCTTGGTCCGTAGCGTTTGCTATCGAATAGTGGGATAACGTGGACACCTATTTATCCCTCAGTCCCTTCTACGTATAAACATACATTACATCTAAACTCTCAACTACCAAAGGCGACTTCTTACTAGCATCAGTAGGACAAGATTGTTTCTTACCTGAATACCTATCAAAAATACTAAGACAAAGGTTAGGAACAGCATCCTCATTTGCCTCAATATCTGAAGATCACCTGATCTTTAAGGTGCCTATGGCTCATACCATGACTTCCTGTGATCCATGCAAAGTCTGTGGTAATGAACATGAAGAGGTTCACTATGATCTCATGAGCGGAACCTGAAAAACACAATGCGACAAATGTTGATCTGTGGACACACATCTTGCATATGGACACCTCAAAATAACCTCCTTCACTTCCATCATGGCTCCATCAATCTAAATGGATTTTTCAATATTCAAGGGCTAGCCACATTTAGCCTCATCATCTCCTGACTACACTTCTCTAAAATACCATGGTTACGATGGTGAGGCAGAATTCTGGGGTAATTACCTGGATAAATGCACATAACTCCACACTCACACAGTTACACGTACATTTTCTGTGCAAGAGGATAGCAGGTAACATGGTTGTTACAAGTGGCAACATATTTTGATTGCTTGTTTACCTGATCACCTGCCAGGAACTCACATGGTAAACCGGTTTTAGACATTCCAGCATCATTCACCCAGATACAGAAAGATCAGACGGTCTGTGATGTGCCTGTCCACACTCACCTGCATACCAGAGATGTCCCCTCGTTAATGACTTCTGGCTCAGCATGGCGTCTTGACAAGAACCTGAAGAGCATTTTGTGAAGTATGTTACTAAGGGATACAACTTTTTTTCTAACCAGAACATCTGGAAATAACCATGGACACTCTATGATTAAGGTCAACACCATTGTCAGATAATATCACAATTTAATAACAGGACCCAGAACATCATGACACTTGTTTGGATACTCACGATCCCTCAACACTCACGGGGTAAACGTAAGTTTTCTCTTGGATATACAGTGTGAAAAACAATGGTTCCCAGATTTGGTTTGGAATCTATCCTTTTTCTTTCTTTTTTTTTTGAGAGAGACAGAAAGAGACAGAGCATGAGTGGGGAAGGGGCAGAGAGAGGGAGACACAAAATCTGAAGCAGGCTCTAGGCCCTGAGCTCTCAGCACAGAGCCTGACTGGGGCTTGAACCCATGAACCATCAGATCATGACCTGTGTCAATGTCGACACTTCACCAACGGAGCCACCCAGGGGCCTGCTGGAATCTATCCTTTATTAAGTGAATACTTGTAGGAAGGATGCTGACAAGAAATGTAAGGGATACCCATCACCTCTTACCTCTGTATATGAAGTTCAGATGATCTGTGCTATGGTTTAGGCCCACATCGTCACATACCTTGATAACGACAATGTCCCGTGTTAAGTTATCATTAGTAAGCTCAGGGTGAGGGCTTGACTTCATCTGAAAAACACATTGTGAAAAAAGCGTTTGGTCCATGAATCATTCTATCTCTACACCTCGAAATGCCCTTGGTCATTTGTATCATGTCAAGACCATCGACACCTGAATACTTGCAAAACTCTGAGGTCAGCCCCCAGTAGGAGCCATCTTCCTCTCTTGAAGGAATACCTACAAAATTCCCATTGTTCGTAACACAACGATGAACAATACGGTGAATTCCCTGCATGTCTGAAAGTCCCACTATCAGTCCAAAACACATTCTGTCTAAACAAGAAGAAATTCTCAGGCATACTACGATTGTTAGGGACAAGTGAATTTCCTAACTGCCTACATGCCTAACGCTAGGCTACTGTAAGAGCCTGCACAATATTATTGTTCACACCCAGTTCTGAAAATAATGTCTCAGTCAATGTCACATCATCTCATACCTGTATAACAGAGCAAAAGCCTTAACGGGATACCTGCAAACAAACATGGTAACACAAATGTCAGGGACATCCCCCTCACCGACCTTCCAATGGAAGATCACGTGGTCTGGATGGTGGTAGAACCTGCTTTATCACTTACGAGGTTAAGAGCAAGCTTCCATCAGTGAATACTGTGAGGTTCACTGGGTTTTCTTGACAAGAATCTGAAGAAACACAAAGGAAAAATATGTTTAAGCACACAACTTGTTCCACCACAACACCTGCTAATAATCCTTTTCACTTCCATTATTATGGAACACATCAACTCTACTTTGACGCTTCCATTAATTCAGGTCAACACTTTGGTCAGAGAGACCATCATGTTGTAACTGGACTCCTGCAACAATACGGTGTTTGCTACTCGCATGGAAATTCCTTCACAAAAATAGATACATTTGAATGTCAACACTCACGGGATTAAGCATAAGTTGTGTACAAAATGTAGCAAGTGTACAGTCATGGTCACTGGACTTGGTAGAGACTCTATCATTTCTTACCTGAATACCAGCAACCAAATCATAGTAACAAAAGTGTTAAGGGCACAATCACTTACCTACATATTAGGATCGGATGGTCTGTGCTGTGGTTAGGACCACACCATCACTTACCTAGATACTTCTGTATGCCTCATTCAATATGGGGGAGCCTATCAATCAGGAATATGTTCAGTATATGCCTGATTCTACCTGATCTCCTGCAGATTCCATTGGTCAAGGGCACCATTTTGAGATTCATCACCACTAGCTGGATACTTGCAGAAGTACAAGACTAATTCTGGTAAGAAATACCTTCTTTTCTCACAGAGATACCTATACCCATGTTCAATACTGTGAAGATGGACAGTAACACAGATCACCTGGATACCTGCATATTCTTTTATCAAATAGAGTTGAAAAACACAATCCCTCAAGAAGGATATATCGAAATAGTCTGTATTCCAAGTATTGTTAGGGAGAAATTAATTTCACTGCATACAAGCCAGAACCATGGGTAATGTAAGAGTATTCAAATCATTAATTAGATACATACCTGAAAAAATGGTGTTCTAATGAGTTAATGTGATAATGGGACATCATCTGATCCCCATGCAACAGCAAAGACTTTAACATGATTTCTGCAGAAAACATATCAACGCTGTGGTTAGTGTTTGGGACGCCATCCTCACCTACCTAGAATTCTTAAGAACAGCTGATCTCAACTATAGTGTCACATCCACAATACCACTTACCAGGTGACTAGCAGGGTCCCATGAAAGAGCATAACCAGGGTCACTGTAACATGACGGACTACCATAACCTGAAAAAACACAACTGACATGTAAGATATTTCCATCATTAGAGGAAACATCAACACTTTGGACCTTGGCGGAACTAGAGCTTCAAGGTCAACTCCATTGTTAGAGAAACCATTATCACCTGAGTACCTATAAAATTTCAGGCTCATGACTATGCTGTGGCCCGGTAGGATAAGGGACTTGCACACCTGTGTATCCCTCTGTCACCACTAGGGCTAAGCACACATTCTATCTAAACTTTAAAATACTTATTAGCATGCATCCTACCATTTGTGGGGACCGTATCATTCCTTACCCGAATACCTGTCAAAAAAAAAAAAAAAAACAAAGACAAAAGCATACTAACAACAACTTGGGAAATCCATCCACACTTA
>NW_024420331.1:361751-364696 GCF_014898765.1 Herpailurus yagouaroundi
GAGCCATCAGCCCAGAGCCTGACGCGGGGCTCGAACTCACGGACCGCGAGATTGTGACCTGGCTGAAGCCGGACGCTTAACCGACTGCGCCACCCAGGCGCCCCATAACGTTTATTTATTTTTGAGACAGACAGAGACAGAGCATGAACAGGGGAGGGGCAGAGAGAGAGAGGGAGACACAGAATCGGAAGCAGGCTCCAGGCTCTGAGCCATCAGCCCAGAGCCCGACGCGGGGCTCGAACTCACGGACCGTGAGATCGTGACCTGAGCTGAAGTCGGAGGCTTAACCGACTGAGCCACCCAGGCGCCCCCGTAAAACCTCAGTCTTTAATCAGTTAACATCTCATCATCTCATACCTGCATACTAGCATAGATCTTAACCTGATGCTCACAGAATTTAAAAAAAAAGGAACACCATTAACGGGGAAGCTTCAACACTACCTCGATCTTGGCAGGATTCAAAGTTGACACTTTAGAGACACCGTCATTTCTTCTGGAGAAATCTCCTGGTCGGTAGCCTTTGGTACTGAATAGTAGGATAACGTGGACACCTGTTTATCCCTCAGTCCCTTCTACGTATAAACATACATTACATCTAAACTCTCAACTACTAAAGGCTAATGTTTACTGGCATCAGTAGCAACAAGATCGTTTCTTACCTGAATACCTATATTAAATAGTAACACAAATGTTAGGGACATCATCCTCATGTACCCCAGTATCTGAAGATCACCTGATCTTTAAGGTGCTTAAGGCTCATACCATGATATACTGTGATCCATGCAAAGTCTCTGGTAATGAACATGATGAGGTTCACTATGATCTCTTGAGTCGAACCTGAAAAAAACATCATGACAAATGTTCATTTGCGGACACACATCTTCCATATGGACACCTGCAAATAACCTCCTTCACTTCCATCATGGCAGGATCCATCAACTCAGGGTGGAAATGCCCCCCAATTTAGTACAATAGCAGAAAGCTGCTTTCACAGAAAGGAAGGACCAAATTAGGTACACAGGTAAAGAGGGCTATGGACCGCTGTGGGGCGAAGTTGCCCAGAGCAAAGCTAATTAGCAAAAGACAGATGCCTTGTTGACCCTGAGGTAGCACGTTCTGCCTTTCCTGTGCCCTAGGCCAGTTTAGGTAAACAGAGGTGGGGCCTCATGTTTGTTGTAAACAACCTTCCACACAGCACCAGAATCTTGTTTTGTATTGACCCAGACCCCTAATGCCACCTAGCTCCACAACCCCCTTTTCCCCAAGCCCATGAGTTAATGTTCCAGCTTTTGTTGTCTGTCTGTGCATGCCCATCTCGCTTATAAGCCTTCTGATCTTAATAAAAACAGAGCAAGAACCCTTACTCCGGGCTCTCATCTCCTCCCAGACATCATCCTCTCTCGCATTTTCAATCCTGCGTCCCACTATTTTGCTGGACAAAAGAGGACTCCCGACCCAGAGTCTACAATACGTGGTGACCCCGACGTGATCGGAGGCAAGAGGACTACAGGCCAACTTGTGTTGCCGATGCGACACAAGGACTGCAGGACACTGCGGAATGACTAAAGAGCTCCAAGAAAAATGTACCAGGTTACAGTCTCTTCCTGAAGAGATAAGAGATAAGAGGTAACGTGAAACTGTGTTAGGATTTCCTGCCATGGAACTTTTGAGAGATTTATTATGGGAGACTCCCTATCCCCCAAACTGGAACAATACATTTTACAGTCGTTGGAAAAGGTGGCCGACACCATCCTCAGTCAGAAAGCACTCCTTAAATTATTAATGATTATCCAACAACACTGCCCTTGGTTCCCAAAACAAAGAACTGGTTATCTTGATGTTTGGGAACAAGTAGGGAAAACATTTAAAGATGGGCATTCTGAGGAGGCTAACATTCCCCCCGAGGTAATCCTCTCTCGGTCCATTGTCCATACTGCCCTTCTCCCCTTGAGTTCAGACGATGTACAGAAGGATGTAAAATTACCCAAAATAGAGGGGAAATCTGAGTTTTATAGTCAGCCCGTGCCTTCAGTGCCTTTATAGCCAAAAGTTACTCCCCCTCCCTCAAAAGTATGGGATGATATCGAGCCGCTAAAACCTCCACCGACCCATTCTGATAAAGTCCTCACCCCGATGCCAAAGTACACGAAGGAAGCCCACAAGGCCAGTAAATTCCAGCGGTTCCCCCTTGTCAGGCAAAGTGGGCAACACATCCACGAAGGCCTGCTCTTTCCAGTAGTAAAAGGATTGCAAAAAATCAGTTCAGCTGTATGTCCATCACAGCCCTTTTACAATGGGCCCTTTAAATAATATTTGTGCTCCTTATTCCATGTGTGCCAGGGACTGGGGGGTCTCTTGTGAGCATCATTCTGACCCCAGCCCAGTATGCTGTCTGTGCCCAAGAGTTCTAGAAGGCTCGTGCGACTCATGAGGTGCAAAACTTTGACGCTGCTATTCCGGTGTCTTCTGAACAACTGTCCAGAGCAGGGCAACATTCCCAACCAGGGCAGCAAGCCCAGCTTCCAATCATTGTCGGTGAAACAATGCGCTGAAATAGTGCAGGGTATTTTACACAGGCCGTCCCTGATCTGATACAGGGGACTCTAACTCCCTCTTTCACTGGCCCGATATGCTCCGATTACTCAAACCATACGTGGGGGCTTCTCCCTCATTCGTTTCCTGGATTAATAATTACGAGGCTCAGACGCGACTGTCTCTGGCTAGTCTACCTGGGGATGGAGATTTTAAGGAATATTCCCAAGCAGCTGCTGAAACTCCTTCTGTCTCGGGGAACTTCCCTGTCTTCTCCGGCCCAACGTGGATTGCCTAATTGACTAGTGGAAAACCAAACCATACAAAACAAAACAAAAAGTGGGATCTGCTCATCTAGCTGAGCTGACAGGCTTTAGAACCACATGAACTCTTTTCTCCGCCCCCTGTGCCTC
>NW_024420331.1:364796-388864 GCF_014898765.1 Herpailurus yagouaroundi
CCCCCGACCTTTTCTGCCTTCCCTTCCCCCCTCCTCCTGTTTCTGCACCCCCTGGGCTGCGGCCCGGCCCCGCATAGCTGGTTCTTCAGTTCCTCCGACAACATGCTCCTCCTCCCCATGCTGTCGAAAAGCAACAAATACCCCCTGAGACTTCAGATTTCCTCACTGGTTCCACGGGGGAAAAAAAATTGACCACAGTAAACTTTTAAGGGGACGCAGATGAAATGTCATGAAGATAGGTGTGTCTTTTTTACGTTATAGAACTTTATTTCACGAAGGTTTACTAAAAGTCAAATAAGCTCATGTGATCTCTGTTGCAATTTGTTAGTAAAAAGGATGACTTCAAGTAATGGTCAACTTTATCCCAGAGTTTTCACAGGTAATTGTTAAAATAGCTTTCAGGGTCTTCGGGAACCTGAAACGCACGTTTTGCTTAAACGCTAAATTGAATTAAGTTCATCAGACATTTAGGCCACTTCCAAATCAAATGGAATGCTGAAGCATTGCTTACTAAATGGGTTGATGCTTCTGACTTCTTACGGCCAAAAAACTAAGAATATGTGAATCCATTAAAAAAGACATGCTTTATGCTTAATGGAGTCATAAGTCTGCCACCTAAAAAATTTCTCATGTGACAGTTCACAATTGGTTACTACTTAGTTTTCACTGGAGACTAAGGTTTCTAAGAGTTAAAATTCTGCTAAATGTGGGGCGCCTGGGTGGCTCTGTCGGTTGAGCGTCCGACTTCGGCTCAGGTCAGGATCTCACAGCTTGTGAGTTCGAGCCCCGTGTCGGGCTCTGTGCTGACAGCTTGGAGCCTGAAGCCTGCTTCGGATTCTGTGTCTCCCCTCTCTCTGACCCTAACCCACTCGCATTCTGTCTCTGTCTCTCTCAAAAATAAATAAATAAATAAACATTTTAAAAAATTTCTGCTAAATGTAATTAAGGGTAAGGGAAATACATAAGATATAAAGAATAAAAATATATTTTTGTTACAGGTAATAACGTAAATATATTTCTTTGTAAATAAATAAATAAAATTTTAACAAAAAGGGTGAAACAACAGGACAACATGCCCTTTTAAGTGTGTTTTACTTAAGCCTTGGTTGGAATGACCCGTTCTTTACAATCCACAAGGCCAAGCAATTGTAAAATGAGCACATAATATGCTCAAAAACATGTTAAAAAAACAAAAAGGGGGAGATACACCTGGCTGCTTTACAACTCGGCTCCTTCTTGATCGTGCTAGGATTACTCTTAACTTTTAAAATCATTTTTTTCTATTTTCTTTTTAATCTTTATTTTTGAGAGAGCAAGAGCGAGAGAGACAGAGCAGGGGAGGCGCAGAGAGAGCGGGAGACACAGAATCTGAAGCAGGCTCCAGGCTCTGAGCCATCAGCACAGAGCCTGATGTGGGGCTTGAACTCGTGAACTGTGAGATCATGACCTGAGCTGAAGTTGGACGCTTAAATGACTGAGCCACCAAGTGCCCCTTACTTTTAAAATCTTAATCCTCAAGGACTAACTGCAGCTGAGTGACATTCTTCAAAATCAGATAAACCCTCATCCTATGGTGCTAGATGAAACTCCCAAACGGGGGCCCACAGGGACTGGGCCCACCAGATTCCAGACCTCTGTGGATTCCCTCTTAGTTGGTGAAGCCTTACCATGGCATGGTGGAGACCCCAAGGATATCTTCCAATGAACCAAGACTTCCAGAGAATGACTCTGAGTGACCAGCCACTGCCCCCCTTTTCAAGATAAAAGAAACCTCTTCATGGACTCCTCATCCTGAAGCCACTCCACAAATGCAAGTCCTTGCCCCTGATGGAACATGGGGAAGCCTTAAATGCCTAACCAGGCCGGCATCCTCTTACAACACGATGATATGGCATAGACCCCTACTCCCATTTGTCCACAGCCTAACACTCCTAGACTGGGATATTCCTATTAGCTATAATGACACGGAGTTCGTGGAAGGAGCCAATCTTAACCCGCCCTTCCAAATGGAACAAGACCATTGGCTTTCTATGCCAAGACCTCAATGGTGGCTTCCTCCAGCACCTCCTATGTGTGTTACTAAACTTAACAACTTATCTGCTTATCTCAGACTAAGAATCAACTGGCTTTTACATGTACAGCCCCAAACCTCTACAAGGCCGGACAATTTTACCTTTTTCTCAGCCCTAAGCTTTGATATACCTGAAAACACAAACCTGTCTCACACTCCTAATGTTATAGCTTGCTCTAGTCTCAAGTATTCAGAACACTCCTGGAATAATCTTCCTTGAAAAACCTGTTATGGAGAGACTAACATAATCTTCGCTGGGGAAATGAAACGATTATTGAAAGAGGTCCTAGAGGACATCTGGAAACAAAATATTCAAGTAAGACCATATCCTTTGACCAGGCTAGTAGGGAGAATAGTTTTTGGAAAGACGGAGGTTTGTCTGGCCCTCTCATTTCTGCACATAAAGGAACATTCAAAGGACCTTGGCCTGTTAATCTTTGGAAGCTAGTCCTTCTCTTCTTCATTTGTACTGTTAGCCACGGTAAAATTTATTTAAATCGACATATTAACATAACTTGGGCCTCCTTGAACAATGATCAATTTGCAGGGACCACTATTTGTGTCCCTTCTCCCCATGTTCTCTTTGCTACCTCCACTTTACACATCAAACAACTAGAAAATAATTAAAATATCTCTACCTCCCAGGGCTGGTTTATGTCCTGTGTAAATAATAACACCACCTGGGGCGCCTGGGTGGCGCAGTCAGTTAAGCGTCCGACTTCAGCCAGGTCACGATCTCGCGGTCCGGGAGTTCGAGCCCCGCGTCGGGCTCTGGGCTGATGGCTCGGAGCCTGGAGCCTGTTTCCGATTCTGTGTCTCCCTCTCTCTCTGCCCCTCCCCCGTTCATGCTCTGTCTCTCTCTGTCCCAAAAATAAAATAAACGTTGAAAAAAAAAAATTAAAAAAAAAAAAAATAATACCACCACCCAATTAAGTAGCTCCTCTTTATTTGTACTTAGCGTGTCTCAGCCTGGGTTTCTGTTAATAACTCTGAGCCCTATAGGCACCCATCAGGACTAGGTGCACTTTCCAAGCTTGTTCGACACCGGCACTCTGCTGTGAGGCAGAAAAGATTTGTTCGCCTGTTAATCATGGGCATCGTAGCAGCAGGAGGCGTTATCGCCTCTGCCACTGTGGCTGGAATCAGCCTGCATCATACTATCCAGACAGCCCAAGTCCTTAATAAATTTATGGTCAACACTGCCAAAGAATTTACAAGCCAAACTTCTATTGATAGACAGGTTTTGGTCCGCGTCAAAGCTCTTGAGGCTACAGTGGAATTTACTGGAAAAAGACAGGAGGCCTTGTTCCTCTACTCTAAACACCGCGGCCATTAGCCTCTCTCGCATTTTCAATCCTGCATCCCGCTCTCTGGCTGGACAAGAGAAAACTCCAGACCCAGAGTCTACGACAATCTTCAAGGGCTATCCACATTTAGACACATCATCTCCTGACTACACATCTCTAAAATACCATGGTTACGATGGTGAGGCAGAATTCTGGGGTAATTACCTGGATAAATGCACATAACTCCCTCCTCACATAAGTAAACGTGTATTTTCTGTACAACTGGACGGCAGGATAACGTGGTCGTTACAACTGGCAAAATATTATGATTGCTTGCTTACCTGACTGCTGGGAACTCACATGGCAAAACAGGTTTAGACAATCCAACATCATTCACCCAGATATAGAAAGATCAGATGGTCTGTGATGTGCCTGTCCTCATTTACCTGCATACCAGAGATGTCCCCATTAATGACTTCTGATTCATCATGGTATCTTGACAATAACTTGAAAAACATTTTGTGAAGTATGTATTAAGGGATACAAGGGGCACCTGGGTGGCTCAGTCATTGAAGGGTCCAACTTCACGGCTTTTGAGTTCCAGCCCCATGTTGGGCTCTGTGCTTGCAGCTTGGAGCCTGGAGCCTGCTTCAGATTCTCTGTCTCCCTCTCTCTCGGCCCCTCCCATGCTCATGCTCAGTCTCTCTCTCTCAAAAATAAATGAACATTAAAAAAAAAAATTTTTTTTTACAAAGGGATTTTTTTTTTTTTAACCAGAGCATTGGAAATAACCATGGGCACTCTACCATTACAGAGCACATCAAGTCTACCTGAATACTTAAATTAATTCAAGATCAACACCACTGTCAGGTAACACCATCATTTCCTAACAGGACCCTTATAAAAATCCCATCGTTACTAACTGGGGACAGAACATCATGTCAATTATCTGGATACACGTAATTCCTCAACACTCACAGAGTTAAATATGATTTTTCTCCTCAATAGAAAATGTGAAAAACAATGGTTACCAGAATTGGTTTGGAATCTACCCTTTATTAATTGAATGCTTGTTAGAATTAAGTTAACAAGAAGTGTGAGCACTTACCTATGTATACAAAGATCAGATGATCCGTACTGTGGTTTAGGCCCACATCTCACTTACCTTCGTAACAGCAACGTCCCATGTTAAATCATCATTGGTAAGCTCAGGGTGAGGTCTTGACAGGACTCTGAAAAACCCATTGTGAAAAACGTGTTTGGTCCATAAATCATTCTACCTCTACACCTTCAAATTCCCCTGGTCATTTGTTTCCCTTCAGGACCCATCAAAGTTACCTGGATATTTGCAGAAGTCCAAGGTTAAACTTTAGAAAAAGACATCTTCCACTTTTGAAACGATGCCTGCAAAAGTCCCATGGTCATTAAGGTCTGATGGAGACTATGATAAATTACCCAGATACCTGCTTGTCTCTTTACAAATGTTAAATACACATTAGTTCCAAAGAGACGAGAGAAAAATCTCGTGGTTACTAGTGCTTTTGTTATTGGTTTTAAATGTTTATTTCTTTATTTTTGAGACAGAGTGTGTGATCAGGAGAGGGGCAGAGAGAGGAAGAGAGAAAATCCCAAGCAGGCTCCACACTCTCAGGGCAGAGCCCGACTCGGGGCTTCAGCCCACGAACCATGAGATCACATGACCTGAGATCATGACCTGAGCCAAAATTAAGAGTCGGCTGCCTAACTGACTGAGCCATCCAGGCGCCCCACTCCTAGTTTGTTATGAACAAACTTCTTAACAGCGTACATGCTGAAAGAGAGGTTAATACAAGGGTTTTGACAACATCACTAATTGTCTAAATGTCTGAAATAAATGTCTCTCATGAGTTAATGCCCTATAATACCATACTTGTTTACTAGCACAGAAAACATGATAACACAAGGTTATGAACATCATCCTCACTTACCTGTTTGAAGGTCAGTCTATATTGTGCTCAGGCCCACATGATCACTTACCTCGTTAAGAGCAAAATCCTGTTGGGGCGCCTGGGTGGCTCAGTCGTTTAAGCGTCCAACTTCAGCTCAGGCCATGATCTCACAGTGCGTGGGTTCGAGCCCTGCGTCGGGCTCTGTGCTGACAGCCTGGAGCCTGCTTCGGATTCTGTATCTCCCTCTCTCTCTGCTCCTCCCCCGCTTGTGCTCTGTCTTGCTCGGTCTCTCTCCCCCTCAGAAATAAAATAAACATTAAAAAAAAAAAAAGAAAAAGAGCAAAGTCCTGTTAACGTCCACTGAGAGTTTAACCGTGACCTCTTGACTGAAACCTGAGTAAAACGTAACAAATGTGTTGAAGGACACAACTACTTCTTACCAGGATACCTGTAAATAACCTTGGTCACTTCTAAAGTTATGGAATATGTAACTACAGATAGACACTTGCAGTACTCCAAGGTTAATAACCATTATCAGGTCAAGACCATCATCTGGGGACTCTACACCTGCAGGATTCCCAGGGTTACCTGTGTTGCGGGACAACAGGATTATTATCTGAATGTGTGCAACCCCTCACTCTCAGGGTTAAATACACACTCTCTCTAAAACATAAAAAATGAAAACTCGTAGTTTCTAGCGTGTGACGACTCTCCATCTTCACACCTCAGTAGCATGCAATCAAAATACGGTAAGTATTACTGAAGCCATCATCACTTACCTACCTTTCTGAAGGTCAGGTTGTCTGTGCTGCGGTTTAGGCCCACCTCATCACTTACTCGGACATTAGCAATGTCCCCATTAATGAGCATTGTTCGGGTCATCGTCATGTATCGAGAGGAACCTGAAATGCATATTACGAAGTATGTTTCAAAGGATACCATTTATTCTATTGGGATACCTGCAGCTAACCTTGTTTACTTCCATCTTTATGGGACATGTTAACTCTACCTGGATACTCGTCGTATCCCAAGGTCAACATTTTTAGGTAAGACCAACACTCCCTAACTGTGCACCTGCAAAAGTCCCATGGTTCCTACTGTGGTAAGGAATACCATAATTACCTGTATACCTGCAATCTCTCTACACTTGGTCCATTATTTAGGGACTCATCAATGAGATCTGGATTTTGCAGAATTCCTAGGTCAAATCCTAGTAAAAGACATCTTCTTTCAGGGAGGCATACCTGCAGAAATCCCATGTTGATAACACAGTGTCGAACATTATGGAAAATTAACTGGACAACTGCCTACCTATCCATCATTAGGTGAGTTAAATACGTGTTATCCTTAAATAAGAAATCAGTAAAATTTCATGTTTACTAGTACTGCTAGGGACAAATTCATTCTTAACTGCACACATGTCCGTAAGAATTTTTAACCTTAAGAGCCTTGACAACAGCATTAATGAGATTCTGACAATAATGTCTTCAAATGAGTAAATATTGTATCATCCCGTTCCTACACACTAGGCAAGACGTTAATGAGATACCTGCAGGAAAAAAAACCAAAAAACAAGAAACATGGGAACACAAGATGTCACTTGGATTTACGTAATGCTCCTGTATAACTAAGGTTAAACACATTCTGTATTTAAACATTGAGAAGTAATGCTTACTAGCATTGGTTGGGACATCGTATTTCCTACCTGAATGCATGCAAAAAAAAAAAAAAAAACCCCACAAAAAACAGAACACAAATTTTAGGGACACTATTCTCATTTACCTAGATCGCTGAAGTTCTGATCTGTAGGGTGCTTAAGGCCTGTATCGCCACTTACCCGGACACCAGCAAAATCCCTATAAACAACCTTGGTGAAATTCATCACGTTTCACTGAATGGAACCCGAACACTGCATTGTTACCGATATTTCTACCTGTACATCTTTTCCCTCCGACGTATCTGTGAATAAAGTTGGTGACTTCGTTCACTGCAGGATCCATTAATTCTACCTGGATACTTGATGTATTCCATTGTCTACACCTTCGTCAGCAACAATATCTTTGTTCACTGCACACCGGCAGAAATCCCATGGTGACTACTATGGTGGGGAACGCCATCGTAGGTACTTGGATACAGCCTGGAAAAAACCAAAACAAAACATGGTAGCACAAGTGTTAGGGAAGGCATCACTGACCCAGATTTCTGAAGATCAGATGGTCTGCAGTGTGGAGGACCCACATCATCACTTACCTGAGTAGTAGCCAAGTCCCAGGTTCCAGACCGTTGAGTTACACCACAATCTCTTGACAGGAAATGGAAAAGCACACATTATGAAACACGTGTGAAACGAGACTTTCTCTACCAGGAGTTGTGCAAATAACCTTGGTGACCTCTATCATTATAGGACTTATAAACCCTACCTGATACTGGTCGTACTCCAACGTCAACACCGTTGTCGCATAAAACCATTATTTCTTGACTGGACACTGACACAAAGTCCATGGTCTGGACTGTGGTGAGGAACACCACGATAATTACCTAGATATGGCAATTCCTCAACACCCACGTGGTTCAACACGCATTTTCTCAACAATGTAGGAAGTAAGACCTCATGACCTCTAACATCGGTAAGGATTCTATTATTTCTTACCTCAGTACCTGCAAAACAAACAACATGGTAACAACAGTAGTTAGGTAAGTCATTGCACACCTTTTTCCCCCTGCTCCTTTATTATTGCCTGTTTTGTTTTGTCCATTTGCGTCAGATGCTTAGTTTACGAGGTTGAGGGCTCTCTAGTTGTATGATTTGCTTTGAGAAGTGCACTTAAATTTTTTTTTTCAATGTTTTTTATTTTTATTTTTGGGACAGAGAGAGACAGAGCATGAACAGGGGAGGGGCAGAGAGAGAGGGAGACACAGAATCGGAAACAGGCTCCAGGCTCCGAGCCATCAGCCCAGAGCCCGACGCGGGGCTCGAACTCACGGACCGCGAGATCGTGACCTGGCTGAAGTCGGACGCTTAACCGACTGCGCCACCCAGGCGCCCCGAGAAGTGCACTTAAAACACAATTTCGGGAGGCACCCGGGTGGCACAGTCTATTAAGTGTCTGCCTCTGACTCAGGTCGTGATCTCGCGGTTCATGGGTTTGAGCCCCACATCAGGCTCACTGCTGTCCGTGCAGAGCCTGCTTTGGATCCTCTGCCCCCCTCTCTGCCCCTCCCCCACTTGTGCATGTGCACCCATGCACGCTCTCTCTCTCTCTCTCAAATATAAACAAAGAAAAAAAACACACAAATTGTTATTAAAGCTACATTCATACCAAAATAATTTTGGGTAACTTCTGATGTTCCATCTCTGGCCAAAGCTAATACCAGTTTTTTGGTTTTTTTCAACAGCACCTTGCCTGAACAGGACCTTAAAGAAATGAGTAGATTGCAAAAATACATTTGAACCCTTGATTACTTTAATTGCAGTATTAAAACATTTGACTCAGGGGAGCCTGGGTGGCTCCGTCGGTTTAGCATCAGACTCTTAGTCTCAGCTCAGGTCATGACCTCACGGTTGCAAGGTCCAGCCCCCCATCAGGCTCCGCACTGACAATGTGGGGCCTGCTTAGGATTCTCTGTCTCCCTCTCTCTTCCCCTCCCCCACTTGCTTTTTCTCTCTCTCTCTCAAAAATAAATAAACATTAAAAAAAATAAAGAATAAAACCTATTTGATTTGAACAAAAATTATTTCATTATTCCCGTCAGCGTACTATTCTAATTTCTTACCGCGTAGGCCGATTTCTCTGGTCAGTCCATACATCTTGTTTACTGGTCTTTATCATTTCTGTGCAGTAACCAAAGGGAAAGGACTAAATGCACTACCGTGTAAAGAGCTCACATGTGGCCACCCGAATGCACTTCCTCGCGTCCTATGTGGGGATTTAGAAGCGCCGGCATTATTTCACAAAATAAATACCTCATGTCAAAGACTAGACAGGGATCTAAGTTATTTCTACTGAATCTTTAGACAGGGACAGAATAAAGAGAGGGTATAGGACACTTGGGGACTCAGTGGCCAATGGCAGCTTCAATTTCCTGGGTGATCCCCGGACGGGTCGTCTTCTAAGATTGGGAAGCGTCTTCACCGCATCGGGGATGTGGGGCAAGACCGGTGCTATTATCCTCAACCTGCATTTAAAAACCTGAGGGCGACAGTCCTCCTTCTGAGCTGGAATTTACACCCTCAACTGCCTCATAATCCTACTACCTTGGCCCCCCCTCCCCCAGTTATTGTCCGAGTAGTTGAGTCACCGTACTTGTGCGGCCTTCTAGTCAGAACGGACGCACATGTCCCCCTAAACCCAGGTGAGAGATCCTTCGTCACCTCCAATCTGGATTAGGAAGGAGGGCACACTTACTTACATGCCTGTGTGGTGTGAGCCATCGAGACAATCTAATTCATCGTCACAGCTACTCTGTTACCGTGAGCTCTTTGGGCCGATGGGCACACAGTCAGGCGCATCAAGCTTTTAGCCCCACGCTTCACGCACACAGTATCCAGACAAGCAGGTGACCCTTCCATGGTGGTCTTTCTAAGCAGGTCACGGCGGTGACACCTCGGCCAGTTGAGTTAAATTCGCGCAGTTTGGGGCGCCTGGGTGGCGCAGTCGGTTAAGCGTCCGACTTCAGCCAGGTCACGATCTCGCGCTCCGTGAGTTCGAGCCCCGCGTCGGGCTCTGGGCTGATGGCTCGGAGCCTGGAGCCTGTTTCCGATTCTGTGTCTCCCTCTCTCTCTGCCCCTCCCCCGTTCATGCTCTGTCTCTCTCTGTCCCAAAAACAAATAAACGTTGAAAAAAAATTAAAAAAAAATAATAAAAATAAATTCGCGCAGTTCAAGATTGAGGCCGGTTCCTGTCAAGTATACCTCGGCTGCTGAAGGCCACTCTCCTCTCCCCTCCCTTCAGACACCCATTCACGCCTCGGAGTTAACCGAGCCTGCATGGGGGGCACTGATCACCACAGAGAGGGCAGTTGGAACTTAAAGGAAAGGCACAAAAACACGCTGGCTACTAAGCAGCCGGTGTCTCCCTAGGGGACTTCAACACGGGCAGTAAGGCCTGAAGCAGGAGTCTCACAAACCCTGGAACGTTTCCCATCCCACCCAGCGCAGAGAGTAGGGCGGCCACATCACTGGAGCTGAAGCCCAACATGGCGGCGGTGGGCGGCGGAGGGAGTGGGAGGGGGGAGCTCAGTTATGCGCAAGCGCGCGCCCTCGAGCCGCGTTCTGACCCCTGACCCCAAGCGCGCAGGCATGGTGGCTGCTACTCAAAGGCATTGCTGTTACTTACACTTACGTTCCTCAGTAACAGTCAAACGGTTTTCTGCTCCAGTTTAAACCCACATCATCACTTACCCGGATACCCACAACGTCCCCCGTTACCGACGATTATCGTTAGGCTCATCACGATGTCTTTAAAGGAGCAGGAAAAGAATCTTGGGAACGTTTTCGTTAGTACTAGTCTTACACCAACTGAATACCTGCATATTCCATTGATCGGTTCTCTACGTTCGCTACTCATTTGTGTTGCCTGGCTACTCGCAGAGTTGTGAAGCGGAGCCCTACTAAAAAATACCTGCCTCTTTGTAGGTTACCTACAAAAGTTCCGAAGTCAGTAACACATGATAGGCAGTATCATAAATTACCTGGACTCCTGCCTGTTGATGCATCACCAGGAGTATAAAAGGAACACACACCATCTCTCAGCAAGAATATGTAACATTTCATGCTTACCAATATGGCGAGGCGAATTAATTTCTTCCCTGCATACCTGCCCAAACCCAGGTTATTAGAGTTATGATCGCCATCAGTAACTACCTAGTGATCTGAAATTCAGAAGGTCTCTCATGTGAAAAAGTCACATCATTTCTTACCTGTATATTAGCCAAGTCCTCACCTGAAAACCTCTAAAAACCGAAACCAACACGAAACTAACCTTTGTTTACAGGGTTATGGTATGACAGGAACTATCACCCCTTACCTGGATATTAGGCAATCTGAAGATCTGTACCATGTAAATGCTCACAGCATCTCTTTCCTGTCTACCAGCAAAGTCACACATTCATTGCCATTGTTCATTTCACTATCATCCATTGAGCGGAACCTGTAAAACCCATGGTGGCGACCACGGTTAGGGACACATCGTTTCTGACCTAGCCCATGGCACATCCCATGGGAACTACAAGCATTAGAGGAATCATCAACTTTATCTGCATGCTTACAGAATATCGAGGTCAAAACCATTGACACACCATCATCTCTTGACTCGAAACCTATAAAAACCCCACAGTCAATAGTGAGATGAAAAACACTATGATAACTTACCTGGAAATTTGCAAATCCTGGAGTCTTGACCAAGGTTCAAAACAGATCATCTCTAAACTAGTAAACATTAAGGGCTAATTCTTAGCAGTATTTGTGGGAACACTGTCATTTCTTACCTGGGTATCTGCAAAAACACATGGTAACACAAAAGTTAGGGATACCATCATCATTTATCTAGATGTCTGGAGATCAGAAGGTCTGTAATGTAAGACTCACATAACCACTTGATACCAGCAAAGTTGGAAAGTTCCATTAACCCCCATGGTTAGGGGCTGTGTGATCTCTTGACTGACACCTGAAAAAGCGTATTGTGGTAAGTTTATTTAAGGACCTAACTTTTCCTACCAGGACACTGGCATATAACTTTTGTCACTTCTGTCTCTTTATGGGCCCATTAATGCTACCTGGACACTGGTAGAACTTCAGGGTTAACACTGCTGTCACAGACCCCATCATCCCTTGACTCTGCACCTGTAAATATCTCCTGCTCAATACAGTGATGAAGAAAATTGTACTCACTTACCCAGATGCCTGTAAACCCCTAATTCGTTCCTCAACTTAAACACACACTATCTCGAAACTAGAAAATTGGTTAAACTGGATCTCCTGGTTACTAGTATTTATAGGCCCAGTTTCATTTTTTACCTGAATACCTGCAAAAAAAACATCGTACTGACACATGTTAGGGATACCATCATCACCTACTAGATTTCGGAAGACCAGATGGCCTCTACTATGTTTAAGGTCCACATCATCACTTACCTGGATTCCGTGGTCTTCACTAGCAGCTCTTGATTAGAATCTGCAAAAACACATCATCAGGGATACATCTTCTTCTTCACGGACCTCGAAAACTTCTACGATCGCTACTATTATTAGGGGAATCATGAATTCTACCTGGATCCTTTAGTTCTAAGGTCCACATTGTACTTAAAGGGGTTATCACCTCTTGCATGGGAACCGAAAACACTGAAACCCTGGTTAGGGATACATGTTCATCCATCCGGACCCCTGCTAATTCCATCTGTCCATTCCATTATGGCAGCCACTAACTGTACCTGGATACTTGGAGAATTCTAAGGTCAATACTGTAGTTTCAGACGCCATCATCTATTCACTGGACACCTGCAAAAATCCCATGGTTACTACTGTAATGAGGACTCTGATATACTGTCGGGGTAACTGTAAGTATCTTTGTCACTACTAAGTTTTACGACAAATCATCTCTGAACTAAAAAAGAAAAACAAAAACTGATGGTTCCTACTTTTGTTAGGGACATTGACTTCTCACCCGAACACCTGTAAAAACACATGGTTATGGCAAGAGTTTAGGACAGCACCATCACTTGTCTAGATATCTGAAAATCACATGGTCTCTCACATGTTTAAGGCCCACATCGTCTCTTCCCTGGATATTAGCAAAGTCCCACATTTACTCCTATTATTAGGTTCCCTTATTTATTGATTGAGACCTGAAAAATCCCATGGTCTGTACTGTGGTGAGTGACACTATGATAGCTTATCTGAACAATTCCACAATACCATGATGTCTACCTCGTTAAAGCCCACGTTATTTCTTTCCTTATTATCTGGCAAATCTCACGGTTACCACTGTGGTTAATTTTACCTTTATTTCTTTACTGGACACTGCAAACAAAAAACAAAAACAAAAACAAAACAAAACCAAAAAAACCAAGAAAACCAGCCATGACGACAACTGTAATTAGAGACACATCATCTCTTACCAGGACACCTGAAAATCCCATGGTCATTCCCATGGTTTAAGTTAAGTCACCATCATTATGTAATGGATCCTGAAGAGTAGCAGAATATGCCTCATAGGCCTAAGAATTATTTTGAACCGATTATTTTGAGCAACTGCAGACACAGGAAAAGCTCTGAGACCTCAGGAGACGTTACGCTTTTGCAAGGGAAATTTCTATTCGAAAGGAGCCTGTACCACGAAGAAGAGCGCTATTACCAGAGAAGTGTCTCAGGTGACAAAGCCATTGGCAGGGCACAGCAAACTGTTTACCACACATTTCCTCTTCTCACCTTCCTGTGAATTGCCCTCCTCTCCTTGGAAGCCCCAGGCCCCTGCCCCTTTCCTTAGCTCAGGATGGAATATAAGCTTCAATTGCCCCGGCTGCCTTTTTGAGTCTCCAATCTTTGTGGGGTTCCCACCTGTGCATAGGTAACTAAGATTGTTTTCCTCTTGTTAATTGGTCTTTTATTACTGGGGGGGAAGGGGTCTCAACCAAGAACCTAGAAGAGTAAAGGGAAAATTATTTTTCCTCCCCTACAATACCTTCAAAGTCCCATATTTCCTGTAGGTCTACCATCATTTCTCGACCAAATACTCGTAAAATATCTTGGTCAGCACAGTGGTTTGGGACACATTATCTTTACTGGGTTATCTACAGAAGCCTATGGTCTCTACTGGGTTTAGAAAAACAGATCTTACGTGGAGATTTACAAATTATCCAGATCAACGTCACTGCCAGGGACACATCAACTCCAATCTGGGTAACGGTAAGATACCTTGGTACTACTTATTAGTTACATATCATTTCTTCCCTCGATACCTTCAAATATTATGATCATCACATTTTTAGGGACATCAACGTCTCTTACCTGGATACTTGGAAAATTGCTAGTCTGCTATTGGGGTTAGGAGTGCTGTCACCTCTTGACCACATACCTGCAAAATCCCAACATCTTTTTCATGGCTAAGGACGCCATCATCTTTCCTAGACTTCTGAAAAATCCCACGTTTGCTTCTGTGGTTGGGTTTTCCTTCATACCTGGAATACCGCAAAATGTCACATTCACTAATGTAATAAGGGATACCATAAGCTTCTCCTTGCTTACTTGAGAAGCCCCAATTTCAGCACTGTAGTTAAGGCCGCCATCTTTAATTGGCTATCTACAAAATACCATGGTCATTCCCAGGGTGAACTTGATCATTTCTCGCCCGTAGAACTTCAATATTCTCGGTTTACCACCTCATTTCCTCATTCCCTGGGTATTTACAAACTCCCACAGACATTACCATGGTTACGTCTTGGTCGTCTTTTCATTCTCAATCTACAAAATCCCATGGGCACTATCATGGTTAGAGACAACATTATCTCTTCCCTAGATTCCTTCCCAAACTATGGCCAGTACAACGGGGAGAGCCATTATCATCTCTTACCTAAATATCTGTCAGATCTTACGGTCACTGAATCTCTTGAATAGACATTCAAGGCTCTTCCTGCTCTGACTTCTGCCTGTCTCATCAGCGTTGGCCCCTGCCGTCCCCGCATCGTTTATAATGTGAACATTCTAAGTAGTTGAACTTCCCCAAACATTCCTTTCTCTCCTGGTTACAGGCAGTAGAATGTTCAAGCCAGCCCTTATCACCTATTGGGAGCTGATTATTGGCCTATCTTTGCAACTCAGTGTTCAGTGGCCTCGAAATTGGCCATGGTGGAAGTATTAATGCCACAGAAATCAGCAAATGCTACACATTAGGGCTTTGCTTTTAGGCATTTACCAGGATGTGCCGATGAATAAATACATGAACAGGAAGAAGCATTACAAATAGTGACAATTCAATCTTGCTTTCTCATGAATTTTTTATTATTATTTATTTTTATTTTTCTTAACAAATTTTTTTTTGAGAGAGAGAGCAAGCACAAGCAGGGGAGAGGCAGAGAGCGAGGGAGACAGAGAGAATCCCAAGTAGGCTCTGTACTCTCAGCACAGAGCCCGACGTGGGGCTGAGTTGGATTTGTGTGTGTGTGTGTGTGTGTGTGTGTGTGTGTGTGTGGTTGTGTGTGAATTAAGCAAAGGGCTGGGCCTGGTGTTCCGTGTAGAAGTGAATGGGAGAAAGAAAGATGTAAATACAGAGAACAAACTGAGGGTGGATGGGGGGGCCATGGGGGAGAGGAAAAATGAGTGATGGGCATTGAGGACGGCAATTGTTGGGATGAGCACGGGGTGTTATACGGAAACCAATTTGACAATAAAGTACATTAAAAAAAAAGACAGTTACGAAGCAAAACTCATTCAGCTAAAACAGGAGCTCAGAGGCAGGGGAAACCGAGAAAGTATGCTCTTAAGGAAGGGCTCAAAATCATGGGGCTAGCTAGCATTGCTTTGTCACGAAATGGAGGTTTACACCAAGCTTACGCAGATCTCAAAAGGAAGGGTCATCCCGGCTAATACTTGTAGCGTATGTAAACTGGGGATAAGAATACCTACTTGAACGGGCTTCAAGCTGTATTCCAAAGCTGTCATCATCAAGACAGTGCGGTACTGGCACAAAAACAGACACTCAGATCAATGGAACAGAATGGAGAACCCAGAAATGGACCCCAAAATGTATGGCCAACTCATCTTTGACAAAGCAGGAAAGAATATCCAACGGAATAAAGACAGTCTCTTCGGCAAGCGGTGCTGGGAAAACTGGCCAGCGACATGCAGAAGAATGAACCTGGACCACTTTCTTCTACCAGACACAAAAATAAACTCAAAATGGATGAAAGACCTCAATGTAACACAGGAAGCCATCAAAATCCTTGAGGAGAAAGCAGGCAAAAACCTCTTTGACCTCGGCCACAGCAACTTCTTACTCAATGTGTCTCCAGAGGCAAGGGAAACAAAAGCAAAAATGAACTACTGGGACCTCATCAAAATAAAAAGCTTCTGCACAGCGAAGGAAACAATCGGCAAAACTAAAAGGCAACCGACAGAATGGGAAAAGATATTTGCAAACAACCTATCAGATAAAGGGTTAGTATCCAACATCTATAAAGAACTTCTCAAACTCAACACCCAAAAACCAAATAATCCAGTCAAGAAATGGGCAAAAGATATGAATAGACACTTCCCCAAAGAAGACATCCATATGGCCAACCGACACATGAAAAAATGCTCCACATCACTCATCATCAGGGAAAATCAAAACCACAGGGAGATACCGCCTCACCCCTGTCAGAATGGCTAACATTCACAACTCAGGCAACAACAGATGTTGGCGAGGATGCGGAGAAAGAGGATCTCTTTTGCACTGCTGGTGGGAATGCAAACTGGTGCAGCCACTCTGGAAAACGGTGTGGAGGTTCCTCAAAAAGTTAAAAATAGAACTACCCTACGACCCAGCTATGGCACTACTAGGTATTTATCCAAGGGAGAGAGGTATGCTCTTTCGAAGGGGCACCTGCACCCCATGTTTTGAGCAGCACTATCCGCAATAGCCAAAGTATGGAAAGAGCCCAAATGGCCATCGATGGATGAATGGATAAAGATGTGGTATATACACACAATGGACTACTACTCGGTGATCAAAAAGAATGAAATCTTGCCATTTGCAACTACATGGATGGAACTAGAGGGTATTAAGCAAAACCGTTTTTGCAGAATTATTTATTAACAGTTAAAAATGTAAAACACCCTTAGTATCTAAAAAATAAAGCAAAGATCAAATTATGAAACATCATAAAAAAACAGTAGGAGATATAAAAGAAAGTTAAAAGAAATGAAAAAACATTTTTCTTGCAGGTAAAAGAAAGTAATTCTGCCCTAAATGAGACAAATTTATTTGGAGAAAAATGGCTTGGGACAAAATCTAAATGCAAAGAAAAGTTGTAGAAGGTTCATGAAGAAAAATCTGTAAGAAGAAATTTTATGTGTGGTCAGGATGGACTAAGTTTAAAATAAATGCATTTTAAAACTACACAGGGTTAAGGTTAACATTCCTCTCCTTTGGGGGCGCCTGGGTGGCTCAGTCGGTTGAGCATCCAACTTCGGCTCAGGTCATGATCTCGCGAGATCTCGTGTGATCTCGCGTGAGTTCGAGCTCCGCATCGGGCTCTGTGCCGACAGCTCAGGGCCTGGAGCCTGCTTCGGATTCTGTGTCTCCCTCTCCCTCTGCCCCTCCCCTGTTCATGCGCTCTGTCTCTCAGGAATAAATAAATGCTACAAAAGAAAAAATAAAATAAAATAAAAAAATGCCTCCTCCTTTGATCCAAAGGCTAAGAAAATGATGGCAATACCCTTGGTGCCTCCAAAACCTCCACCTTTGTGTTGTTCCTGTTTAACAGAGGACTGGATGCCTCCACCGTATGAGGGATGGATAATATATAAAGGGCTCTTACTAAGATACGTGGGAGCCATTTTACTAAACTCAGCCCATTGTATGCCCAAAATGGCTATCCACATGGCTGAAACATATTTAGGTAGGCACTGTTGAAAAAGGCAGGGGAATAGACAGACCTTGACTTTGGCTCTTCACCCCCCTCCCTCCATGGCCAATGATCAATATGTAAGTTACTATTAGACCAAAATAAAAGTAATGCATCCTAGGACAACCAAGAGAACCTTGCTTGGTCACAGTCCACACCCCCAAGGCCCCACAGATGGGAAACAGAAGGGTTAAAAAAAATAAAATCAAGATATAGGTAAGCAACGTGAGGTAGGTCCTAATTTAATGACAACCCTTTCTCAAGTCCCGCAGTCAGGAGGGGACACAATTAAGGGCCCCATACCTGTATCCAAAACAGACCTAGAGAAGGAGGAAGGAAAGTCTTCCACATCAACCTTTTCCTCCTCGGGTCCTCAGTCTATTAAAAAAAAAAAAATTTAAGGAAATCTAAGATTTAGCCCTTAAATTATGCTAAATTAACCACTATTTTACAAACACTAAATGGGAGCCCAATGGCCTTCCTGGAGAGGTTGAGGAGGCTCTCGGTAAATATATGGCTATCCCCCTTGACATCCCTAAGGCTGAGAGGATTTGAAAGGACAAATTTGTCACTCAGTCAGCCCTAGGTATTCAGAGAAAACGCATAAACTGGCTGTTGGCCTTGAAGGGGCCCTGGAGGAGCTCCTACGAGCTGCCAATTGGGTGTATTACAAACAAAACAGAAAAGAAAACTTAAAAAAAAAGAAAAATCTGAGGCCTTAGTTGTGACCTTACATACCATGTCAGATGGGACTTCCCGAGGTCCTGGCACCAAGTGCCATTTATATGGCCGTCCAGAGCACTAAAATGAGAACTTCCTCAGAGGGGACAAGCAAAACGAAAACCCCGCAAGCCATGCCCCTTGTGTGGAGACAATCACTGGAGATGTGAACGTCCTCGGGGACCTCTACTGTGAGGGCTCAGATAACCAGTGTCCCTGGAAGGGACTAACCGGGGCTGGGGCTCTTCACGGTGGCCCCCCTAAGCCAACCGTCTACCTGAAACCCAGAACCTTGGGTAACTCTACATATAGATGGAAAACTGGTTGATTCCCCTCTTAACACCAGAGCTACCTTCTCGGTCCTCCTTTCCACTCCAGGCCAACTATCCAAATGCAACATGACAATGAGAGGCATCTCCGGAAAACTTCTCACTAGATTTTTTCTCTCAGCCCCTGGGATGTATATGGGGAAACCTAATTTTTTCTCATTCTCTCCTGAGAACGCCAGAGAGCCTTACCCCCCTCGCTAGAAAGGGACATTGTAACTAAATCAGTGACTATGGGGCTATTAACTGTAGGACAGATAAACAATTATGGGAGTCTTCAAAGATTACTGGATACTGTACGCTGTGGATACCAGGGTTCAGGAAAATAGTTTGGGGCTCTATCAGTTATTAAGGGAGACTCAATCCCACTGAACTCTCCCCGCCAAAAATAAACTGGGGTCTAACGTCTAGACACGGTCCCCAGCCCTTGCAATAAGCTACAAACAGAGCAGGGCGATGACTATTACCAAGCTGACGGAGCTAAAAGATTATTAAAACACAGCAGCAGGCCTCTCGTTTAGGGAGGGACAAAACTTATCAAATGGCCCAAAGGATGTTGACTAGAAAAAAAAAAATCTGTCAAGGACAGTTCACCAAGTAGTATCAGCCTGTGAAGTAGGTCTTAGAAACAATCCTTCCAACCACAAACTTGCTCTCCCAGACAACCAAGGAGCTGGAGACTATCCAGCAAGGACTAACAATTAGGTTTCACTCACACGCCAAGGTCAAAAAAGAAAAAAAATCCAACATCTGTTGGTATGAGTCCATACTTTTACTAATTGGGGAAAGGCCTTCCCCTACAAGGCAGGAAAGGCACAGAAAGTAATAAAAATTCGGCTTTATAAAATAATACGCAGGTTTGGCTTCCCTAAAAATTTACAAATTCATAATGGTAAATGGCTGCCTTGACTCTTTTTCTAGCAAAACTCCTGGCTCTTAAAAAAAGTTTTACACCTCAAAATAAAGCAGACCGTCTCCTCATACTCAGAAAAACTCTAACACCTCCCAAGCATTAGATGCTTTAAAAAAAAATTTTTTTTTCTTCAACGTTTTATTTATTATTTTTGGGACAGAGAGAGACAGAGCATGAATGGGGGAGGGGCAGAGAGAGAGAGAGAGGGAGACACAGAATCGGAAACAGGCTCCAGGCTCTGAGCCGTCAGCCCAGAGCCCGACGCGGGGCTCGAACTCCCGGACCGCGAGATCGTGACCTGGCTGAAGTCGGACGCTCAACCGACTGCGCCACCCAGGCGCCCCCAAAACATTTTTTTTCTTTTGAATTAAGTCAGGGTCAAACTCTTGGAAATAGAGCCACCATCGATGACTTAAGGCTCCTGCTTCTCCATCACCTGGGTCATGAGAGATTCCCTGACCTATATTGTTTACGAAGTCAAGCTCTCTCCTAGATGATTTGACGGGTTTGGGAAATGTAGACGTTACCTTAAGACGCCATCTTGTTGGTATCATCTTTATTTGGCGTTTTTCTTTTTATGTCTATTAATGTTTGGGCCAACTTTCCTGTTGAACCATACCGCGGGCCACACGAGCGACCCCGGGGGTACGCTCTAACTGCTGTGCCCCCACACCGTCCCCTGTCAGCTTGAAGAAGTCAGAACGGTCATCGTCCCTGTTCCCTTACGACAGTTCGGGGCCCTATTCCAGGGGGAGGAATGAAGGGAAAGGGTTAACATGGGGCAGGGAGAGCTCAGGGACCTTCGGGGAGGCCGACTGCAGCTGCACGCGGGAAGCTGAAGGAGCAAACGGGGTTCTCCCCTTCGGAAATCCTTTATGGGCACCCTCCCCTCACGATCAAGGGCCTAAGGGGGGGGATCTAAGCGACACAGGCAATCTAACCCTAAGGCAACAGACGCGGGCCCTCGGCTCTACCCTAAGCACCTTACGCCACTGGGTCAGGGAGGGCTTACCCGTGAGGCCGACCACGGGCGCTCACCCCTTTAAACCAGGAGATGCCGTGTGGGTGAAGGAGTGGCGTGTCCAACCCCTCACCCCCCTCTGGAGGGACCCGCTCACTGTCGTTTCGTCCGCCCCTCCCGCAGGAAAGGTAGCCGAAGCGGGTCCCTGGATTGACCACAGCAGAGTGGAGCCGGCATCTCGAAACTGGGAGTGCGTTCCGGGTCCGTCCACGCTGTGCGGGCTGACCCCACGGAAGCAGCAGTCGGCCGCTCCAGAGGCTCCGGGAGACTGCAGCCCTGCCCTGGTCACTCTGGAAGCCGGCTGATCCACGCACGGCAGAAGCTCGAGAAATCGGCGGTCCGGTAGAACGAATCGGCTGTCCTGATTTTCTGTATGTTTCCTTACTGTGATGCACTATCACCCCTTGTTCCTCACTGGTATTGTGATTCTTGCTCTACTCTTTGCCATAGGACGGGCTGAGTACCCCCTGGCCGGCTGGAAATGTGGTGAGAAATTTCTGTGAACGCTCCCCTTCCTTTTGTGGACAGGATACTTTGTTGGTACCAACACGGGGAAACCACGGCTATAGGAGACTAGAAAATGCGATTCCCACAGCCCTTAGAGTAAAACAAAATGCCCCAAGTCCTACTATCAGGGCTTGGCTTCTCAAAAGTTCAATTGCTGGAAAAAAACCTGTCTTGCCTAATGGGGAAAAAGTTCATTGTGGTCTCTGTTAAAAATGTAACATGCCTAGACCAAAGATTTTACAACTCAACTGCCCGGAAAACCCAATGGTGGGGGACCCCAGATCACCTTGAGCCACATCCCCGCCCCTTGTTTAACTTCTCTCCTCTCCAAGAGGCCTAGACAATGTCAACGCAGCCGTCAGATGGCGGGTCGCAGGTGGCCTAGACCGGATATGTGGAAGGACATGTAGTACTCCCCTCAGTCTGGTCAGGGTCATATGTGCTAGAAACTAATCGTCCATCTTTCTTCCTGCTCCTACTTGCCAGAGGGAAACATTTGGGAGCCCAAGTGTATGGGGACAGGGAGACGCAAATCAAGCAGCGTGCCTTACAACTTGGTGATTAAAAAGATGATAAATGGCCTCCCGAGCGTATAATCCAATAGTATGGCCCTGCCGCCTGGGCAGAGGACGGGGCTTGGGGCTGCCGCACCCCCATTTACATGCTAAACCGCAGAATCAGACTGCGAGCGAGCGGTTGTAGACATTATCGTCAACGAAACTGCCAGGGCTCTTAGCTTCCTAGCCAAGCAGCAAACCCAAATGTGCGATGCCATCTATCAGAATCGCGTGGCCTTAGATTGATCACCTGCTTGCTTCTGAGGGAAGAGTCTGTGGAAAGTTTAACCGGAGCGACTGCTGCCTACAGATGATGAGGGAAAAGTCCTAGAGGACATCACAGATGGAAGGAGAAAGGTTGTCGATGTCCCCGTCCAGACCTGGAACAGTTGAAACCCCGGGGAGTTATTTGGGGGATGGTTTTCAACTCTGGGGGGGGGGGGGGAAGGATTCAAAACCCTCATGGGAATTATCCTAATTTTGGGAGGGTGCTTAATCTTACCCTGCTTAGCTCCACTGGTTGTATGGTCTGCCTCCAGTCTCATTGAGGCCATAATTTAAAAACATAAATAAATAAAGGACAGCCACTCATATAATAAGGTTATAAAAATATAAACCTCTAAACCATGATGACGCTCTTTGACCCTAAATAAAGGGTCCAAGCATGAAAGGGGGGAATGTGGTAGGGTCCCCTCCCTAAGAAAAAAAAAAAAACCTCAAGGCAACCTGTCATGCATACATGACAACATGCCTCACGACCTTGTAACAGGAGACCACTTACTCAGACTGCATGTTTGTGTGTTACCATATATGGGAGACAAAGAAGTAAAAAATGTATTAAAAACTATGTCGCGTGAAGTTCGGGGCTCAGTTCTTTGGGTACGGACCCAACTGAGCGGTGCCGGCAGGAATAAAGTTGCTTCCTGGAAAGAAAAGCCTCGGCGTCACGACTGTCTGTGCGAGAATCCTGCTACGATGCCTTCTGAAATTCATTCTGAAATGGTAGCTACACTTGGGGTGAGCACAGGGTAAGGAAGAGAGATACTGAATCACCATGTCATACACCTGAAACTAACATAACACCACGTGTCAACTATACTCATTAAGGTTTTTTTCTTTAATTTACACATCTTAGGTCTTGACTATTATGTCTGAATACAATCATAATACTACACAGCTGTTATGTATATGGTATATAGGATACATAGGTGTTAGTATAAATACTACTAATTTTTTTAAACAAAGTGAACGTCTTTTTTTTTTTAACGTTTATTTATTTTTGAGAGAGAGAGAGAGAGCTCACGAGCGAGTGGAGGAGGGGCAGACACAGAATTCAAAGCAGGCTCGAGGCTCCGAGCTGTCAGCACAGAGCCCGACACCGGGCTCGAACCCAGGAACCGTGAGGTCATGACCTCAGCTGAAGTCCGACGCTTAACCGACTGAGCCACCCAGGTGCCCCTACTACTCGTTTTATTTTATGTAAGAAGCCTTGGAAATCCTGGGATTGATACTAAAACTACCACTGTGGCACTTAAGGGTTCTAAGACCCATTTCAGGGTGCCTGAGGGGCTCAGTCGGTGGAGTGCCTGACTCTTGATTTCAGCTCAGGTCATGGTCCCCGGGTTGTGGGATGGAGCCCCCGTGCTGGGCTCTGTGCTGAATGTGGAGCCCGCTTGAGATTCTCTCCCTCTCCCTCTCTCTCTCTTTCTCTGCCCCTTCCCACGGCTTGCACGCTTTCTCTGTGAAATAAAAACTAAAGAAAGAAATGTACGAGGTCCAAGACCCATTACAATGTGCGGAGGGGAGGTTTTCCCCACGCCAGCGTTTCTCAGACACCAGCCGGGGGTGCCCCGAATTTAACTCCATTCTGACAAGGTCCTCCTGAAGATAGGCTCAGTCCCACGAGACTCCCCGCTTCCTTCAGATGTCAGTTGCAAGCCCAGGTTGTTACTTGTGCTTTGAGTGGCACACCCTGCTGGCATGTGGGGGTGGGAAGAGCGTGTGTGTATGTGTGTGTGTGTGTGTGTGTGTGTGTGTGATAGATTTCACCCAAGGCAGAACAAGAGGTAGAAGATTACCGAAAACACCCAGCAAGGGAAGCAGCGGGTAGGACGGCAGAGGAGAACCCACCAGGATGCC
>NW_024420331.1:388964-390913 GCF_014898765.1 Herpailurus yagouaroundi
AGGGCAGAGTGAGGGAGTATGGGAACATAATGGAACTTTCCCTTTCTTGGAAACTGTGCCTGGTTGGAGGTAACCCGTCGGTCCCTTAGGATCTATGGCTATCTCGTTCCTGGGGTTTGGCTCAGGTTCCAGAGCAGCTCACAGAACTGAGAAAGTTGTACTTACTAGATTCCTGGTTCATTATAAAAGGAGAGGACGCCGCAACAGCCAGATGTTAGAGACGCAGAGGGCCAGGTGGGGGGAGAGGAGCTGCGAAGCCCTCGCGGAGCGGGCCATTCTCCGGGTCTCTGTGACTTCACCAACCCGAAATCTCCCCTCCAAAACCCTCCGTCGGCTCTTTATGGAGGCTTCCTCCTGCAGGCGGTGATTAATTAAATCACTGACCACCGGTGGTGGATTCAACCTCCCGCCCCTCTCCCCCTCTCCCCTCCCCAGAAATCAGGGCGTGGGGCTGAAAAGTTCAACCTTTCTCAGCAAGGTTGGTTTCCCTGGCAACCAGCTCCCACCCGCAGGCGCTTTGCAAAAGTCATCTCATTAACATAAACCCCATTGTGGAAAGGAGTTTGTTCTGCATAAAAATTTACACATTACACCTTTATGGCTCCGCGGGGATTTCAGCAACTGAGGATGAGAGACCAAATGTTCCAACAGAAGATGCTCCCCCAGTTGCTGGCTCTGTTCACTCAGGAAATGTCAAGGGTTTCAGGAGCCGTGAGCCACGAACCATGGATGAAGACAAAAATATATGAGAAATAAATTTTGGTCATCTGAATCACCAAATATGTAATTCTTATAAATCACAATATCACAGTACTTTTAAATAAAATCACGAAAAGCCACACACACACACACACACACACACACACACACACACCAGGCTGCCAGTTCTAAGCATACTATTTATATTAAAAATGAAACCCTGCTTAGGAATTCTGATTATCTAACTTCATCTCCTCCCTTTTCTATAAGCAGGCACCAAGCAATCAGATTTTCAAACGAAAACACAACTTAGTAATGAGGTTGATATCCTTTATTCAAGGGAAAAGAATCCACGGATTGGGGAAGTACCCTGCCTCACTGATCATGGGGGATTAGGGGGAGGAGAGCGGTTTTGTGTGTGTGTGTGTTTTTAATGTTTATTTATTTTTGAGAGAGAAAAAGAACGCAAGCGGGGGAGGGGCAGAGAGAGAGGGAGACACAGGATCCGAAGCAGGCTCCAGGCTCCGAGCCATCCGCACACAGCCTGACGTGGGGCTCGAACCCATGAACTGTGAGATCATGACCTGAGCCCAGGTCAGACCTTCAACTCACTGAGCCACCCAGGCGTCCCAAGAGAGTTTTATAAAGCGTTACAAGAGCCAACGCAGAAACAGGGCACGACTGGCTAGGACCTCAAGGATTTTCTAGTAAGGCTAGCAAGGTGCAATTTGCAGGGTGAGGGAAGCTAGCTAGTTAAAGTGAAGTCGGCGGATTGGGGCTGGTTTCCTGCACATGTTCCCACAGGTGCAGGCTGACTTAGGTTTAGATTTGGAGCAGAGGCCGGGCCACTGGGGCAGCGTCCATTTTGCGGGCCCTGATTTACGGATTAACTTTATCATTAAACGTAATGGAAAGTCAAAGGTTGGTTTATCTTTTGTTTCAGAAGGCTTGTGGCTTTTGCTGCTGAACTCTGGAGTCTGGTGCTATGCAGGCAGTTTTGTTCCTCTTTTCTGCTTTTGGTTTTTTTTATACAGAAAAATGTTGCTACACGTCAATGAGAAAGGTTAAGTATATGAAGTGGTCACGCGGTGAAGTCTTCTACAACCATTAAGAACACACTTTATATGGGGAGTCCCGATCGGATGCGGGGCCGGCAGTGCGGGCGGTGAATTCGTGAAAGAATTCACACAAGGCAGAACACGGGAGTTAGAAGTTTACAGAATACACCGCAAGGGAGTGGGGGGCAGGGT
>NW_024420331.1:391313-397234 GCF_014898765.1 Herpailurus yagouaroundi
GGGCTCTCACCTTGCTCCGTTTTTCCAGCGTTGGAGCCTGGTGCCTAAAGGCGGCCTTCTACACTTCAGAAAGTATCAACTAACCTACAGAAACACCCATGAATAATATTGTAGGGAGAGGAAAAAATAGGTGAACTACGTATATTATGAACTCAATTTTCTTTCAAATACATTATTCATGCAAAAAAAAAAAAATAAGTTACAAAGTCATGCACTGAACAGTTAGCACTGCGAATGGGATCATGGGTGAGTTTTATGTTTCCCCTGCAGACATGTGGTAGCTTGTAAATTTCTACAAGGCACGGATTTGAGTTACTAACAGGAAGGGGAAAACCATCTTCAAGGTATCATTCTGTTCTCTTCTTGACTGCTTTATTTGATGAGAGCAAGGTTGTCTGGATGGGACGGCTATGAGGATTAAGTAGAACATCTGTAAACCACAGCTGCAACTCGGCCGCTGGAAAGATGCTCCTTCTCGTGATTCCACCAAGGCTATTTCTGCAATTGTATCTGTGCTTCTGAAACAGCTTAAAAGCTTAAAGTTGAACAAAAAACAAAATGGCTGCACTAATGCTTCAGTGAACCTCCATTTTGAGGAAACTTTTTTCTTCTCTTCCGCAAACCTCCCTCCTCCCTTTGTAGCCCTTCTGTTTAGGGAACGCGGTACCACCCTAAAGATGTGACCGATGAGGCTGGCAGCACAACTCCGGTCAAAACCGGCTTGATCCTGTATTTCCCTATAACTCCCCTGCCCCCAGCCCCTTCCTCCCCAGAGCTTGCAGGTTTTGAAGGCCACAGTCTGCCACGGCCTCTTTTGCCCAGCAAAGCAACAAAGTTAGTGTTCCTATACATCCCAAACTCTGTCTTTGTGTTATATTTTGGCTCTGAAGCAGAGGTCGGTTTTCGACAACACATCTGATCTGGAATTTCCTGGTGTTATTACAAATTTTTACTTGTATAATCTGCATACCAAATAAACTGTAATTTTTGCCGGAGTGTGTAACTCTTAGGACCCCGGTACTTAGTAGGCCTCCAGTAAGTAGATGAGACTAAATCATTGACCCGTAGGCTTCGTGGGGCAGGATTTCAAGACTAACTTCCTAGGCCTCATGGAAAAATAGTCCAAAGAGATGCAATATCTTTGTAATACAAAAATCAATAAAGAGATAAGAATAATGAGATCATTAGGATTCTGGCATAGCTGCAGAGCTGGGCCACATTGGCTTGTTTCTCAGATTATAGCAGGGTTTTTCTACCTCAGCACTATTCATACTTTGGACCAGATAATTTTTTGTGGAATATTCTTTGTCGTGGGAAAACCTCCTGTGTGTTGTAAACGTGTAGCAGAATCTTTGCCCTCTGCTCATAAGAGACCAGTAGCACAAACCCCCCACCCCCAACAATCCAGTTAAGTCAACTAGGAATGGATCCAGACATTACCAAATGTCCCCTTGGAGATGAAATGGCCTCCAGTTGAGAACCATTGGATTAGAGGAAGAGGAAGAACAATCAAAAGCATATTTTTTTGTTTACTTTCTCTAAATCATGTGACCAGTAAGACTGTGAATGGAAATCTAGAGAGAGGTCCTAACAAAACAGACCTAATTTAGAAAGATATGATTATGGATTTAGCCACTTGAATAAAAGTTATAATTCTTGTCTTTAGTCCACCACCTAGTCATCCTCAGAAGAGTGTTTGTCAGGCAGGTCTCTTGGGCTGGAACCTATCAGTGTGTTTCAGGTATAAGGGGAAAGAGCTGGAAACTCCTATGGTGGAGTAGCGGTCTGCTTATAAGCCAGAAAAAGTATATTCTGCAGCAACTCAAGCACTATGCAATGCACAGAATTCGTAAGAAACCCGTTCTGTCCCCGTAAAGGCCACTGGGATTTCATACAGTGGGAATGAAGTCTGGTTCCAGCCATAAAACCAAACATCACTAAAATATCCCTCTTTGGAAAAGTACATTTAATTTTTTTTTTTTATTTTTTTATTTATTTTTTTTTAATTTTTTTTTTTCAACATTTATTTATTTTTGGGACAGAGAGAGACAGAGCATGAACGGGGGAGGGGCAGAGAGAGAGGGAGACACAGAATCGGAAACAGGCTCCAGGATCTGAGCTGTCAGCACAGAGCCCGACGCGGGGCTCGAACTCACAGACCGTGAGATCATCACCTGAGCCGAAGTCGGACGCTTAACCGACTGCGCCACCCAGGCGCCCCCATTTAATTTTATTTTAACACTCTATGTGTAGAGGGCGCTTTTAGCTGAAAAGTTGGTTTCGTGAAAGGGTGGGTGACCGCTGGCAGTGATCAATATGCCTGATCCCCATGGGCCGTAGGCTAATTCCACCTAGATTTCAGCGGGCCTGCATTTCCGGTTGCGTACTGCTCACGCCTCCCCACCAGGGGGGCACGTCACCACTCCTGTCATCACAACAAGAAAAAAGCTGAACAAAGTGAAAATCAGTGACTTGTCTCCGATCTAGTAGAGAACTGAGGTCACGGGGAAAACTACTATCCTGAAAACTAGAGAGGTATGTAAATACAGAAAATCACAGCTCACCAAGAGCAGAGACCTCTGGAGCCAGACTAGTTGGGACATTTATTTTTTTTAATATTTATTTATTTATTTTGAGAGAGAGAGCCAGCAGGGGAGGGGCAGAGAGAGAGGGAGACAGAGAATCCCAAGCAGGCTCCATAGCTGTCAGCGCTGAGTCCGACAGGGAGGGGCTCAAACTCCCAAACCGTGAGATCACGACCTGAGCTGAAACCAAGAGTTGGTTGATTGACTGAGCCACCCAGGCGCCCCAACTAGTGGGAACATTTTTTAATTTTTTTTTTTTTAGTTTTATTTATTTTTGAGAGAGAGAGAGAGAGAGAGAGAGAGAGAGCGCGCGCGCGCACACAAGTCGGGGAGGGGCAGAGAGAGAGACTGAGACACAGAATCCCAAGCAGGCTCCAGGCTCCGAGCTGTCAGCACAGAGCCCGATGGGGGGCTCAAACCCACAAACTGTGATATCATGACCTGAGCTGAAGTTGGACACTTAACTGATTGAGCCACTGAGGTGCCCCTGGAACATTTAAATGGTAATTGGTGGGGCTCCTGAGTGGCTTAGCATGCTAAGCGTGTGACTCTTAATTTCAGCTCGGGTCATGATCTCATCGTGCATGGAATGGAGCCCTGAGTGGAGCCCAACACCTGCCCGGACCCGGCACTGACAGCTGTGGAGCCTCCTTCTCAAAATGTGGAGCCTGCTTTTCAAGCTCACATGAAACATTCACCAGGTTAGATTACAGTATGGGCCATAGAACACACCTTAATTTAGAAGAAAAGAAACCATACAATGTGTGCTCTCAGATCACAGTGGAATTCAACTAGAAATCAATCACAGACAGACAGCTGGAAAATCCCCAAATATTTGGAGATTAAACAAGCCGCTTCTAAATGCACGTGTCAAAGAAGTATCGGGAGAAATTTTAAAATACTTAGAACTAAATGAAAATAAAAATGCAACTTACCAAAATATGGAAGATGCGGCAAAAGCTGTGCTTAGAGATTTATAGCAAT
Organism: Herpailurus yagouaroundi; assembly: GCF_014898765.1. NCBI lineage: Eukaryota > Metazoa > Chordata > Mammalia > Carnivora > Felidae > Herpailurus > Herpailurus yagouaroundi. Next base: position 394,883 of record NW_024420331.1, read on the forward strand.
GAATGCAGATATTAGAAAAGAAAGACCTAATTCTAAGTTCCTACTTTAGGAAACTCGAGAAAGAAGAACAATATAAACCTAAAGCAAGCACAAGAAAAGAAATAGTAAAAATTTCAGCAGAAATCAATAAACTTGAAGACAGGAAAACAATTTAAAAATACCCACAAACCCAGAAACTGTTCCTCGAAAAAAAATCAATAAAATTGACAACCCCCTGGCCAGACTAATGAAGACAAAAAGAGAAGAGAAGCAAATTAGTCATAAAAAAAAAAAAAAATGAAAGAGGGGCCATCACTACTGATCCCACAGACACTAAAAAAAGATAATGAAGGAATATTATGAACGAGTCTATGCCCACAAATCTGATAACTTAGGTGAAATTGACCAATTCCTCGAAAGATACAATCTACCAAAATTTACACAAGACAAAATAGATCATTGAATTGTCCCAAACTGGAAGCAACCAAGAGATCTTTCAGGAGGTGAATAAATCTATAAAAATTAGCACTTCCAGACAATGGAATATTACTCACTGATTATAAAATGAACCATCAAGGGGCACCTGGGTGGTTCAGTCAGTTAAGCATCTGACTGTTGATTTCGGCTCAGGTCATGATCTCACAGTGTGTGAGTTCGAGCCCCACATCAGGCTCTGTACTGTCAGTGTGGAGCCTTCTTGGGATTCTCTCTCTCTCCCTCTCTCTCTGCCCCTCCCCCTGCTTGCTCTCTCTCCCTCTAAATAAATAAATAAACAAATAAAACAAAATGAGCTATCAAGGCATGAAAAGACACGGAGGAGGGGCGCCTGGGTGCCTCACTTGGTTAAGCGTCCGACTTTGGCTCAGGTCACAATCTCATGATTCATGAGTTCGAACCCCACACGGGCCTCACTACTGTCAGCACAGAGCCTGCCTTGGACCCTCTGTCTCCTTCTCTCTCTGTCCCTCCGCCATTCTCTCTCTCTCTCTCTCTCTCAAAAATAAAAAAACATTAAAAAAAAAAAAAGAGGGGCGCCTGGGTGGCTCAGTCGGTTAAGCGTCCGACTTCAGCCAGGTCACGATCTCGCGGTCCGGGAGTTCGAGCCCCGCATCAGGCTCTGGGCTGATGGCTCAGAGCCTGGAGCCTGTTTTGGATTCTGTGTCTCCCTCTCTCTCTGCCCCTCCCCCCGTTCATGCTCTGTCTCTCTCTGTCCCAAAAATAAATAAACGTTGAAAGAAAAATTAAAAAAAAAAAAAAAAGAAAAGATACGTAGGAACCTTAAATCCGCATAGCTAAGTGGAAAGATCCAGTCTGAAAACGCTGCATAGTGTATGATTCCAGCTATGACATTCCAGAAGAGGCAACGCGAGAGTCCGTCAAAAACTGAGTGGTTGTCAGGGGATCCGGATGGGTGATGTGGGTGGAAGGGAAAGTGTAAGCAGGTGAAACCTGGAAATTGCAGGAAACTCCTTCACATGCCACTGTAATAGTGGATACATGACATCATGCGTTTGTCAAAACGCATAGAATGTACAACAGAGAGAGTGAATCCTAATATAAACTAGGGACCTTAGTTAAGAATAACATGCCCACACTGGTTCATTAATTATTAATGAATGTACCACACCCACCCGAGATGTGAATGAGAGGGGAAACTGTAGGGGGAGGGGGCGAGGGAGAGGGAGAGGGGTGGGGATGTGTGGGAACTGCCTGGATTAGTGGCTCAGTTTTTCTGTGAACCTAAGATGAAATTCTAAAAAAGAAAGTCTATAAAATACAAAAGAAAAAAAAAGAAAACGCCTGCCAATGTCATGCCTCTTGTTCTTTTCTCCTCCTGCCCTCCACGACAGGTGGCTGTGCTTATTTTTGGCGTTCGTGTTGGCCAGCGCTATTGAGACAGTGCTCAACAATCACGGCCCTCTTTCACTAAGCTTGAACACGGTGTCGAATCATTATCAACACCACTTGTAATGAGTGGGGGTTTGGCACAATACGTGATTACACTTTTCTCTGTCTGGACTAGGTGTTTGCCACATATTCCACAGCAGCGATGAAACTGCCTCAAGGTTCTCCTTGGATCTAGATATATTTTTTTGGGCAAATGACCAACATTTGCTCTTACGAAAAGAGCTTTAAAAACACTCTTTTAGGGGCGCCTGGGTGGCGCCGTCGGTTAAGCGTCCGACTTCAGCCAGGTCACGATCTCGCGGTCCGTGAGTTCGAGCCCCGCGTCGGGCTCTGGGCTGATGGCTCAGAGCCTGGAGCCTGTTTCCGATTCTGTGTCTCCCTCTCTCTCTGCCCCTCCCCCGTTCATGCTCTGTCTCTCTCTGTCCCAAAAATAAATAAAAACGTTGAAAAAAAAATTAAAACAAA
>NW_024420331.1:397334-441383 GCF_014898765.1 Herpailurus yagouaroundi
CAAACAAACCAACCAAAAAAAACACTCTTTTGCTCCTAACCCACTTCATTAAAATGGGATTTTAATGAGTAATAATTAATATTTCCTTCTTACAAACTTGTTCATACCGGAAGCTCTCAAAACTCTTGAAAATATGAATTTTTCTCTCCTACTTTTACGGCATCGAACAGGGGTGGGCGAACTTTTCTCGTAAAGAGCCAGATCCTGAATACGTTTGGCTTTGGAGACCTCTGTTGCAGCTGCTCGATTCTGCCATCAGAGCAGGAATGCTGCATAGACAATGTGCAAACAAATGGGCGTGTTGGTGTTCTAATAAAACTTTATTGAAAAAAACAGGTGACAGGAGGCCATAGTGTGCTAATAGCTGGTATAGGGAGACGCCAGCCATGTCAAAAGACACACTTTCAAGCCTCTGGCAAGTAAATTGATCCAGCTGAACTTTCTGATTACAAATCAGAATATGCCCTTCCTCGTAGGATTTGATGTGATATTGGCAAAAATGCCATGTAAGCCGTAATGTAAGACATCCAGGAAATCCAGAATACACCTGTAGAAAGGGGTTGTAGGAGATGTGTCGATGGCTCTGCCCATGTCCTCCCAGCACTCAAGAGTTCTAGAATGTGCCAACGGTATCCACTCACAGTCACCTGCGGGCTTCCACTCCAGCCCCGAGTGGGGCCGGTCAGAAGTGACGGAACGCTATCATCTCTGGGAGCAGCCCTCAGTCAATAACAGATGGGAACTGGAGGAAAAAGAACCCATCAACCTCGCTTCTCAGTAGGGAGTGCTCTGAGACATGTTTGACCGTGCGTCCCGAAGTTCCCCCCAGCAGATCTAGCCTCAGTTGTCCTGAATTGTACACCTGCTCTCTGGCGTACCATTTCTCAGCTTCCTTCCCAGCCCCACCTCACTTCCCCTGGGTGTGCTTCCGGTACGCTTCCGGGGAGGATCACCTCCCAGACCGGATCCTTCTCCCAGAGCTGGTTCCTCTGGGGTAACCCAAACTAAAGGAGTTGTGGAAGCGAAAGCTTTCATAGATGTCGTTTTTAGATATGTCCGTGGTGAATGTAGTCAAGACTAAGAGGGATGGTGACAGAAGTTGTGAATATAAAATGAGGAGATGGATGTAAGGGGGCTGGGAAAAGATAAAACACTCCAGAAATATCAGCTGAGAGCCCTGTATTATGGTTGTTGTGAGCGTCTGAGTTGGGAAATTGCCCTCTAAATCCTGCTGGCTCACAGCTACCTGAAATGATGGAGGCAAGAAGCGGGATGAATAATATAGAACAGTAGACGATCAAAACACTAACACATGGCTTCAAAGAACGTTCTGTAAAATTTAAACCGTATTTGTAAATATTTTATTATAAATAAAAACACGGTAGTTGGTAGAGTAACATAATATCTGTATAATGCGCTGGCTGGAATGAAAAAGCGGTAACATGTTACCGTTGTTGTTTTATTTATTTGTTTTATGTTTATTCATTTTTGAAAGACAGAGAGAGACAGAGCATAAGCAGGGGTGGGACGGAGGGGGGTGCTACAGAATCTGAAGCAGGCTCCGAGCCATCAGCACAGAGCCCGACGCGGGGTTCAATTGCTCCAACCGTGAGATCATGACCTGAGCCGAAGTCAGATGCTCAACCGACTGAGCCACCCAGGCGCCCCACAGTTGTTTTTGATCTCTTTTTAAAAATAAGCAAAACATTGCAGATGCAGTTGAATTTTCTTTTGTAGTCCTAGCCTGCCCCAATTCTCTCTCTCTTTTCCCAGTGGCAACCATACTCCTTAATCTCGGGTGTATTCTTCACGTTCATGCTTTTATGCTTTTATGCTTTTACTCCATACGCATGTTTCTACGAGCAAAACACATTATTGGGCTTTGTGATTTTAAGATTTACATAAATAAGGGCGCCTGGGTGGCTCAGTCGGTTAAGCATCCGACTCTTGGTTTCTGTTCAGGTCATGACCTCACGGTTCATGAGATCGAGCCCCGCATAGGCCTCCATGTTCACAGTGTGGAGCCTGCTTGGGATTCTCTCTCTCTCTCTCTCTCTCTCCCCCTCTCTCTGTACCTCCCCTGCTCACGTGCTCTGTCTCTCTCTCTCCAGATAAATAAATAAACTTAAAAAAAAGATTAAAGATTTACAGAAATAGTATCACGCATTCAACGCTATTACTGGGACCAATCTATGTTGATACATATCAGTTGGGTGCATTCACTTATCTTTGGGGAGAGCCTCCTTTTACTCTGGAAGGAGCCATTTGAGAGACCTATTTTTTTTTTCTCTTTCCAAGATTTTATTTAAATTCAAGTTAGATAACATATAATGTAGTATTGGTTTCAGGAGAAGAACCCAGTGATTCATCACTTACATATAACCCCCAGGGCGCATCCCAGCAAGTGTCCTCCTTAATGCCCCTCACCCGTTTAGCCCATCCCCCACCCAGCACCTCACCAGCAACCCTCACTTTGTTCTCTATAGTTAAGAGTCTCTTACGGTTTGCCTCTCTTTCTTTTATTTTCATCTTATTTTCCCTTCCCTTCCTCAATGTTCATCTGTTTCTTAAATTCCACATAAGGGCGCCTGGGTGGCTCAGTCGGTTGAGCGTCCGACTTCGGCTCAGGTCACGATCTCGCTGTCTGTGAGTTCGAGCCCCGCGTCAGGCTCTGTGCCGACGGCTCAGAGCCCGGAGCCTGCTTCGGATTCTGTGTCTCCCTCTCTCTCTGCCCCTCCCCCGTTCATGCTCTGCTCTCTTTCTCAAAAATAAATAAAACATTCAAAAAATTAAAAAAAAAAATAAATTCCACATAAGGGTGAAATCACATGGTACTTGTCTTTGACTGACTTATCTTACTTAGCATAATACATTCTAGTTCCATCCACATCGTTGCAAATGGCAAGATTTCATTCTTTTTGATGGCTGGGATATATATATATATATATATATATATATATATATCTCACAAACAAGCCAATGGTTCTCAGCTGGGGCTGATTGTGCCCCCCTCAAGTGAAATTTGGCCATGTCTGGAGATACTTGGGGCTGTCACGATTGGGGGTGGGGTGTTGTTGGCACTGGTGGGTAGAAGCCAGGGTCATTGCCAAACGTCCTTCAATCACAGGATGGCCCGACAACAAAGAATTATCCGGTGCAAACAGTCAACAGTGCTGAGTCCGACAAACCCGGATACGGATGAAAGCTGAGTATTCAATATTCTTGAAGAATTTCTAGATAGGGGGAGATAACCCAAAAGAAGGCCCCTTCGAGCTGAGATAGCTCATGCTCTGCCTGGCAGATGACATGAGAAAGCGTATTGCATTAGAAAGTATTTTCTTCTTGAATGTGGATTTTATGCTGTTGTACGGCTAAAAATTATTGCTTTTGGGGGGGGGGGAGTTGTGTGTATACGCATGTGTATTATGTGTGTGTGACTATTATGCCAGGGGTGGGGGAGGGGACCCACAGACTTGATCTCTATTCCTCATATTGATATAAAAATAGGAACTAAACTAGATTTGATTTAGCAAACACTAACCGTGCTCTAAGGCCCCATGCATGAGATTAAAAGATAATTCTTTTTATTGTTTGTATTCTTTTATTTATTTTTTAAAAGATAATACTTTTTAAATGGTAAAACCATGACTCTCGTACAGATCTAAAAATGAACATGTGTTAAAGATCTTATTCAGCTCACTAATGAGGAAAATGCTAAGGTGTTACAGACAGTTCAGAGGAGAAACTGACACAGTCATTATGATACTGTGATTTATAATATATATATATATATATATATATATATATATATATATATATATGTATATTTGGTCTTCCTCTGTTTCTGGCACAGAGCTCCAAAAACCCTTGGAATGTCATATGTGATAAGAGCTATAAAGGTGTGTGGATGTTCATTAACAACCCCTTTCAACTACACCTAAGTTTATGTTAATGAGATGCCTCTCTGCAGCACAGGGGACGGGAGTGGTTGCTAGGGGAACCAAGCAAGTGATTGGAGTGCTGGAATTTTCAGCCTCACCGGCCTAACCTCCCAGGCTGGCAGAAGGCCTGGAGGTTGAATCAATCACCAATGGTCAAGGATTTAATCCATCATGCCTATGTATGAAGCCTCCATAAAAAACAAAAAACAAAAAACAAAAAACCAAAAATGGCTGGGATCTGGAGAGCTTCTGAATTGATGAACACATGGAGGTTGGGGGCAGTGGCACCCTGGAGAGGGCACGGACCCTCTGGGCCCTTTCCCCATGCTTTGCCTTATGCGTCTCTTCCGTCTGGCTGTTCTTGGGTTACATCCTTTTACAATCAACCAGAGATCTAGTAAGTAAAATATTTCTGTAAGCTGCTCTAGCAAATTAACTGAAACCAAGGACAATCTGGAACCACCGATATAGCTGGTCGGTCAGAAGCATAGGTGATAACCCAGACTTGCCATTGGTGTCTGAGGCTGGGGAGGGGCCAGTCTTGTACGACCGAGCCCTTAACCTGTGGGATCTGATGCTATCTCTGGGTAGACAGGGTCAAAATTAGGGTCAGAGAATTGCTTAGGGGTGTGAAGAACTTACCCCCCCCCCCACCTTACACCACATCAGAACTGGAATCGGAATCATTAGTTGGTGATCAGAAGTGGAGTCCGTGCAGAATATTAGTTGTAGATGAGGAATAGTGAAATGAATATGCAAATTGAGACAAAACTGGCTTTGTCCACAGCAGAAGAGAGAAGTCCAGCGACCTCTACCCCTCTACCAGACAGGACATAATTGGATGTCTATAAACACCAAATATTTCTGCATTCTGTCAGTTACCAACAACGTACAGAGTTGTAAAATAGCTCCCATGAACTGGATAACCCAGAGAGATGCCCTATACTCTAGAAAATCTATTTTCCCACTACAGAACGAATTCCGCCCCCCCCATGTCAAAATTTTAAGACTGTAAGCCAGACTTTGGAAAATATACTGCCTATTACAACGATCTTACAATGATCTTAAGTTATGAAGCCCAGACCAAACCCTAGAAAGGGTGTAGGATTCCTACCACCTCCCTGCCCCCTCACCCCTGCCAAAGGGAATGGGAATTCTCCTTGTCAGTCATTCTGAGAAGACAATTCCAGGGCAGGAAAATAAACCTCGGCTAGGGCCTGAGAAAATCTGGAGGATTTCTTCTTTCTCTAAATTGGCTGGCAGTGGGACCTGACTTCCAAGCTAGGGCAACACATGGAGTCACCTATGTCTTTTTGAATCATCTCCCTGCCACGTGAGCGATTGCTGGGAATTAGGCAAGGCTTCAGGGTTTGAGTTTGGACTTGTCATCTCTAAAGATATCTACTTTTCCTGGGTGTTGTAAGTTACTTTCTGTTTTAAGTTTCCTTTTCCCGGAGAGTTCAAGACATGGATTTTTAAAAGTACAGTTTCATCGGGGCACCTGGGTGGCTCAGTTGGTCGAGTATCTGACTTGATTTTGGCTCAAGTCATGATTCCGGGGTCGTGGGATCAAGCCCCACATTGGGCTCCATGCTGGGTGTGGAGCCTGCTTAAGATTCTTTCTCTCTCTCCCTCTGCCCCTCTCCCCAACTGTGTTCTCTCTCTAAAATAAAATAAAATAATATAAAAAGAGAGATAAAAAAAAGTATGGTTTCATCACAGTTTCGATATGGGGAATTTGGAGAAGGACTAACCTTGCTTTGAGACCACAGAAGGGGTGAATTAATTGTGTCATCAAGGGAGGACAGAGGTGCCCAGCAGCATGACTGTCCAAAAGAAAGACAAAGAGGTAGGGATAAAAGATGGTGATCGGGGGTGCCTGGGTGGCTCAGTCAGTTAAGTGTCTGACTTTTGATTTTGGCTCAGGTCATGATCTCACGGTTTGTGGGATCAAGTCCCACACCAGTGGGGCTTCCCACTGATGGCACTGAGCCTGCTTGGAATTCTCTCTCCCTCTCTCTCTGGCCCTCTCCCACTTACACATGCACTGTCTCTCTCTCTCTCTCTCAAAATAAATAAACACTAAAAAAAAAAAAAAAAAAAAAAAAGACGATGGCCAGTCCTGGGTATTTATGAAGCATTATACTGGGGATCTCAGAAATCTCAGAAACAATCCGAGGAGGGCCAGTTTCCAGCAGTTATGCTGACTTGAGCTCATGACATAGCTTGGGTGTGAGACAGAAGTGTGAGTTAATACCCTTGTCGCAGACAGATAAAGCCTGAGACTTGGGTTAACAATTGTTGGAACATTTTATAAAATCACGAGGGATCGAAAATAACAAGGATAAAGTTGATGGGATAAAAATAAGCCATTCTTTAGATGTAAAGTTTGAGCACTAATTTGGTTTGGAAAAGTAAGCACAGCATCAGTATTTAATAGCGACGAGAGTGAATTTACAGTGAGAAAAATTCAAGAACGTGGTGATGCAGTTCCCCATAGGGCTTAATGTGGATTACTGGACTTAAGCCTCCTAATTCAGAATTTATTACCTAAGCCAATTCCAGGCAGTGCCTGTCAGGTGCTTGGAGTTTTGTGCAACATACTCAGATAGAATCCATTTCTGTTCATGTTTGGTTCTATAATCTTAAATGTAAGATCACCCAGAGCTCCCTTTCTTGACTAACTTATTTAGTGAGAATTAGGAATATTTTCAGCCTAAGTTTGATAGTGCCCAGCCTAAATGTCGAGGACTGATAGTTGTGTCATTAGCATTCAAACAGAATTTGCACCAGAGAGGCAGAGCGCCTGGTGGAAAGGTCCAGAATTTTGGTCTCAAATGTTCGCCCTGCCACTTCCTAGTGGCCAAAGCTTGAGCAATTTGAACCTCACTGGGTTTTTATCTAATCATGTGTAAAATGAGGGGTCTGCCTAGATGATCCCTAAGGGTTCTAGCTTAAAAACTCTATAATGCTAGCGTTTGGCTATTGACTCGGAGGAGGCGAGAGGGCGACAGTCTTCGGTTCGGACGAATCCTGGTTCGTCCAACACCAACTGCCTCCACCACGCTGCCTTTCACCCCAACGAGATCAAAGTCGCATACCTGAGGTGCACCCTGGCGAAGTCACTGCCACATCTGCCCTGGGCCCGAAGATCAGCCTGCTGGGTCTGTCTCCAAAAAAGGTTGATGGACATCGTCAAGGCAACCGGATATTGGAAGGGTCTGAGGATTAGTGAAACTGACCCATTCAGAAGAGACAGGCCCAGAGTGACGTGGTACCTTCTGCCTCTGCCGATTATCAAAGCCCTCAAGGAACCACCGAGAGACAAGAAGCAAGATGGTACCTCTTACTACTAGAATAGCTAAATATCTTAAAATTAGCATAATGAGGAAACAATTTACATCTATGTAGATGACAAAAAATCAATAGAAAAGTCCAACTTCACATGCTGGCAAAGCTGTAGGAAAATAGTAACACACATGTATTGCAAATGGTACGGATGAAATCTTTTCAGAGGACATTGTGACACCCATATCAAGTATCAGAAACTTATTTCGACTCAGTAAACCCTCTACTCTGAGTTTCTATTGCAGAATCCTTATGTTTCGCCAATTCTAAGACAGTGTCAATTTTTAAGAGGCAATATCAGTTTAATTGAGGAAATATGAAAATTCAAAAGGAGAAAAATCCATATGTATGAAGATATTTCCAGCAGAGTTATTCAGAATGTAAAAAAACCCCAGCATTTGCAGCCAATAATAAGGAAACGGTTAAGTACACATATTAGGTATAAATAAAATGGGAAGGTATACGGTTACTAAAATTTTTGTGATAAAAATATAAAACCGGGGCACAGTGTTTCTAAAATAATGTTACATGATGTATAAAAATTTATGAATTTATAAAACATAGACCATAATGATGGACATTAGAGACAATATGTCTGTATGGATATATTGAAAGACCTCCAAACAAACGAAAATCATTCTGCCATTGGCAGAGTGGAAACACGTATGTCGTTAGATGTCCCTCATCTATTTCAAAAGCACTTTAATCCCAACTAAAAGTTTCTACAAACACTGCTATCGTGGAAGCCAATCTCTGCCCTGTTTTACCTTAGGTCCGGTTTTCTACCTGCCTTGGCAGAGCGGGTAATTTAGATACTCGGTGGGGTGGCCAGGAAGGAGGCACATTGCGATTTTCGGTAATGACATGTCGTGTGTTTACACAATCGCTTCCTTCGTGAGGAAAGAGTGTAATTATGTAGTCACTGAGGGGCAGAGCCAATAAAGCAATCACTCTCGTCTCTACCCAAGTACCCTGCCCGGGCTTGCAGGGACTAAATATTTTTGAGGGAGGGAATGGGGACTGGGGAGCATTCAGCTCCTGGTCGTGGGGAACAAGCCGCAGCATCTCAGTTTAAACCAGTGACAGCCCCGGGGGCGTCTGGCTGGCTCAGACGGTAGAGTGTGCAACTCTTGAGCTTGGGGGTGTGAGTTCAAGCCCCAGGTTGGGTGTAGAGGTTACTAAAAATAAAGTCGTAGAACGAAAATAAAACAGTCACGGCCCTGCACCATTGACGTTCCGTTCCGTTATGGCATGGGATAGATGAGCGCACATTAATTCCCGAATTTACATATGTGATTTGCCCACGAAAACCAAAACTATGAAAACCCAATACCCAAGCGGGTAAGAGGTTTGTATTTCAGGACCAAGGGTTACCTATCATTTGCTGTACTTGTTCATCTCTGGCTCCATAAACGCACTCCAACTGGATTCTGTCCCAACTATCACATCGAAATGGCTCTCACAAGAATATTTGTGACATCCTGACCCCATACTTTTAAAGCGATTTTTAAACGTTGTCTTTTGAAATGGTTTCAAGTGTACAGAAGGTGGGCGAGAACAGTACAAAACACTCCCGTGTGCCGTTTGCCCGGCGTCACCACTGTTACACCCCCTTTGCTGTCTCCCTCTCCCCCTCTCCCTCCCTCTCTGGCTCTCTTCCCCTCCCCTCCTTCCTCACTTTCGTGGACCCCCTTACCCAGGGACACTTGACTGTTTTCCAAGAACAATGCCATTCTCTAATGTAACCCCAGTGCATTTCTCAAATTCAGAAAATGTAATAGGGAAACAGGGGACGCCTGAAGTGTCTGACTCTGGATCTCCGCTCAGTTCATGACCTCAGGGTTCGTGCGTTCGAGCCCCCGCGTCGGGCTCTGCGCTGATGACGCAGAGCCTGCTAGTTGAGATTCTGTCTCTCCTTTTCTCCGCCCCTCACCTGCTTGGGCTCTCTCTCTCAAAAGAAATAAATGAAGATACAATAACATAAAGTAGTTTTAGGGAACCAAAACGGGTGAAGAGTTGAATCTTTAAGAACATTTTTGTGCTTCTAGACCACATTTGCAATAATTATTCGGGTTTCCTATTTTCCGTGTTTCTCACCCTCGCCATCGAAAGTCTTCCCCTTGATTAAACACTCAGTCCCTTACAGAGTACATCTGTGGGTGAATTTGCTTAGGCTGGAGTCTTTATAGCTCGCATATAAATGAGAATGACTTCTGCAGCTTTCGCACATGACTTGACATAGAATTATTGAGCCACACACAGCCTTCCTCTTCAAGATACTATATAGTCCGTCTTGTGTATCCCGTCCATGCAGGCTGGCTGGATCCGAGGACCCAGAGGGGGTCCCACAGCACCAGCCAAGAGGGTCTTGGCTTCACAGAGAATGGAACTGAGAGCAGCGACTACCGCAGACCTAGAGAGAGTGCAGGTACAGACTGGGCAGCTGGAAGACCTGGAAAAGAAAGGAGATGGGGTTTTTATCGAAGATGGTGGTCTGGGGGCGCCTGGGTGGCTCAGTCGGTTAAGCGTCCGACTTCAGCTCCGGTCACGATCTCGCGCTCCGTGAGTTCGAGCCCCGCGTCGGGCTCTGGGCTGATGGCTCAGAGCCTGGAGCCTGTTTCCAATTCTGTGTCTCCCTCTCTCTCTGCCCCTCCCCCATTCATGCGCTGTCTCTCTCTGTCTCAAAAAATAAATAAACGTTAAAAAAAATTAAAAAAAAAAAAAAAAAAAAAAGAAGATGGTGGTCTGGGGTACGTGGGTACGTGTCCCGTCAGGAAAACCGATGGCTCAGGTGGCCTCCATAAATCACTTGTGCCCTGGAGTCAGGGGTCTTGGGAAACGTTCATGAGGAGCCCCCCCCCCCGCCCCCCCACCGTCACTCCTTAGATATTATCTGTTGTGCTGGAAGACCCCAAAGAAATTGTTAACTCCTTGACCTTTACGAGGAGGAGACACAGAATCTGAAACAGGCTCCAGGCTCTGAGCTGTCAGCACAGAGCCCAGCGCGGGGCTCGAACTCACGGATCAAGAGATCATGACCTGAGCCGAAGTCGGCCGCTTAACCGACTGAGCCACCCAGGCGCCCCTGTTCTTACTTTTAATTTTAAGTTTCCATGTACAGTTCATCTCCTGGAAAATGCTGGACTGCCCTGTCAGCAGTTAAGATCAGCAGCTATCTTTCCCTCCCTTCGTGAAGGAGGAAAAAAATCATTTTCCCTCTACTCTACTGGGTTCTTGACTGAGACACTCCTGTAATCAAAAGACAGACGCACAGGAGAAAAGCGAACAGTTTAATAACATGTGTACCGCCTGTATGCATACAAGAGAGAGAGAGAATCTCAGAAAGGGCCAAGGCCTCCACCTTAAATGCCATCTTCAGTTGAAGACAAAAGAAAGATGTCGGGGGTAGGGAGTCAGTTATGGGAGGTTACCCAGCAAAGCCCAGTAAGCCAGCTAAGGTTACGGTGCAGATTTGTCCGCGCCTCGTTCATTGAGAAGGTTTCTAGAGATTTGGTCAATCTCACTCTTCCCGGTACAGCGAGGGAGACACCCTTACCAATGGAGATTTGCCCTTATAAACGTCAATGTCTCTTACAAAGGGTAACTTCTATTCTGTTTTCAGAACGTCGGTGTCTGCTGTCTCTTAAAAACAGCCAGGGCCAGAAGTGCCTGGGTGGGTCCGTCGGTTGAGCGTCTTGGTTTTGGGTCAGGTCATGATCTCACACTTTCATGGGTTCGAGCCCTGAGTGGGGCTCTGCACTGCCCTGACAGCGTGGAGCCTGCTTGGGATTCTCCCTCTCTGCCCCTCCCTCGCTTTTCTCTCGGTCTCTCTCAAAATAAATAACTAACAACAACAACAACAACAACAAAAACAAGAACACACCACAAGCAGCTCAAGACAATTCTTATGCCAAAGCGGCATATTTTGGGGTGACAAACTCTACTCCCCTTCACCTGTTGATGCAGGAGCTCAATAAAATATGCAAGGCTGACGGGGAGGCAAAGTTTTTGAGGCTCTATTTTATGCAGCTGGGTGGGGCCAGGGAGGCCCAACCAAATGTCTTTGGATATGGAACGTTTGTTTGCTTCTGATACACGTGGCCACTAGCCGTCCAATCTCCGTCTGATGAGGGAGCATAAGGCGGGCTGAGGGCAGAGCACAAGCTAGCGCCCCCCCCGGCCCCCCGGGGGGATGTGTGGGACACTCCTCAGGCACTCCTGGCTGCCCAAGAACAGAGGAAAGGACAGAAAGCCAGTGGTTAACAGGTAGAGATCACAGTCATACAGGACATGAGTCTCCATCAGTTTACAAATGTCTTAGTAAATTACAAGAAAAAGACAATTTTACCAAGAGCCTACGCTCTAGAAACTCATAGCCCCAACATCACCCTCCCCTCCATGGTGATGTGGGAACAAAGGCAAGAAGGAAATGGCAGGCACAACTACATTTCCATATCATCTACAGCCCATTGACAAATACTCAAGGCAAATAGAGAGTAGAACATCTCTCTGGAACCCCCTACTGGCTTAATGTTAACACCTTCCTCGAGGGAAACCAACCTTAGCTGGACAATAACAGGTCCTCCTGTAATCTGTAAATCCTCTTTAGCGTACAAAAATCCCTTTGGAAACTTCCCCTTGACTTTACCTCCCCCAACTCCGTAACCACTCACTCCTCACAACCCCAGCGCCGCTCTTTCTGTCCACGGGTCCCGTCCCCGGGCTTTAATAAAATCACCTTTTGGTACCGGAGTCGTCTCAAGAATTTTTTCTTGGCCGTGGGCTCCAGACCCCACCAGCACTCCAGACCCCGAAACTGCATCACAACCACGTGTGGGCCGGCAGGTGGGTTCCTGCAGGTGCACAGTAAGAAGACAGTATCGGCCAGCAATGAGCCCCAAAGTCTAGTCGCGCGGTGCCCAGGCGTTGTGCACGTAGTCAAGGTGCGTGCAGGCGCGGGAAGTGGCAAGAGGACCCAGCCCGGGCTTTTTTTGGTCTTGAATGGCGTTGACATCGTTGAAGAGTACAGGGCAGCATGCAGCGGGACAAGAGCTCCCGGCTCCAGGGGTCCCAGACAGGCCAGGTGCGGCCACTCACTGCTGACAAAATCCAAAGGCAGAGTATTGAGCGGTGGCGAAACAAGAGGGAGATTTACTTCAGGGAGGCCAGCACCGGGAAGACAGCGGACTAGTGTCTCAAAGGCTGTCTCCAAAGGACTGAAAACACTTCCGGGTTTATATAAGGAAAGTGTGCGGCAAAGGCGGGTGCAGGTGGGCAGTGAAGGTCAAGTTGATCGTTGTCTTGGGGTCCATCACTTGGGGTCTTGCTGGTTTAGGGCAGGGGTTGTTGCTTGAGAGGGTAATTTCGGTTCCCATCAGGGGATGCTCTGCCCTCAGGGTGCTCTGCCTGAGCCAGGAGACTAACTGGAAAGAACCCAACTAGAAAGTCTGGGATCAAAATGCAAGGAGCTGAGGTTTTCTTTCAGTAACGTGTTGGGGGGTGTTTCATGTTTTCTCAAGACCACAATGAGGTTAGGAAATTTCTGGCAGGAGAATTTCCTAAGTGGTGTTGTGTCCTTATCAGCGTGTTGGATCAGGAGACATGACCTTGGTGCTGACTAATCAGTGGGTTGAGGCAGTGTCTTCCGTGCTTCGTCCCTGTCAGTCACCTTTCTCCTTTTGCAATTAACATGAACTATTACATTTTGAGACTGTAATCCACCGTGTAGGTTTTTAGTTCCTGCTCTGCCTGAATACTCCACAGGCACTTTTATGACCACATGTCAAGAACCAGTCTCATTAGGGGCGCCTGGGTGGCTCGGTCGGTGAAGCGTCCGGCTTCGGCTCAGGTCACGATCTCACAGTTGGTGGGTTCGAGCCCCGCGTCGGGCTCTGTGCTGACAGCTCGGAGCCTGGAGCCTGCTTCGGATTCCGGGTCTCCCCCCTCTCTCTGCCCCTCCCCTGTTCACACTCTGTCTCTGTCTCTCAATAATAAATAAACGTTAAAAAAAAATTTTTTTTTTTTTTTTAAATAAAGGAACCAATCTCTTTAGCTTCACCCTGTGCTTGGCTTTTCTTTCTAAGTTTCCTCTCTCAGCTAAGAGTGTCCCCATCAACCCAGAGTTCCCAGCTAGAAACCTCAGGCGGCTTGAACTTCTTCTCCGTTATACTCGCAGGGAAGGAAACATTCTTCTCTACTCTTCATAGGTCCTCTAATTGGACAGAATTAGACTGACACGAGATACAGTAACAGGAGGGGAAAAAAAATCCATTTTCTTACATGCGCACAGAAGCCCGATCGTGACAGTGAGACCCAAAGGAATGACCAAGGCAGGCAGTTTTTATACGCTATAGATAATGAGACAATTAATGTACGCGGAATTGACAGGGCAAAGAAAGCTGAATTTGGGGAGCTTCAATTAAAAGGAATTCTAAACAGAATTGGGACCGGGGTAGTAAATTAGTAAAAAGTAACAAGGGTTGCGTAGAGGCTGATTTTAGGCAACAGGCTTGAGCAACGGAATGTAAATGAAGACGAAAGGGCCCACAGCGACCTGCGATCACCGACCACCCACCGCCGAGCTGATACAAACAGGCCCATTAGGGGACCCGCCTCAAAATATCCATAAGCCCTCGCTGAACGATGGGTTACTTACAGCCAGGCACAGGTACCAAAAAAGGGAAAGTTCCGTACGTTTCCCATACCCCCTCACGCTCCCCATCTAAATAAGGCCCCCAGCCACTGCAACGGGACAGACAGTCTCTCCTTGGCTGTGCCCGCCCGCCCGCTCCCTTGTGGTGTATTCAATAAACTTCTATCTCTGTTCTGCCTCAGGTGAATTCTTTCACCGTCTGTTCCGGTGGGCTTCCGTCCGATCGGGTCGCCCCACATTTGGGGGCCCCCACCCAATCGGGAGGAGACACCACGGGTTGTTTATATAGCCTCCCGGGCTCTAAATTTCCCATCTCCGGTGATAAGGATGTCTCTTTACTGCCTGCTATGGGAGGGGACCTCTCGCACGGGAGACTTAGCTCCTGCTTTCGGGGGGGGGACCGAGAAGGGTCTGAGTGTCCTTTTTGTGCAGATTGTCCCTTAAGTAACTTCTGCTTAGAACAGTCAGTATTCTTGTTATTATCAATGTATTGATGCATCATGCATACAAAGTGGCACATTTGGGGTCAGCCTGCCCTTGGCCCCTACGCCCCCAAACGGCCAACAAGTCCTACTGACTCTGTCTCAGAAACTTCTCCTGAATCAAGCGCCTCATCCACTCTAGTACTCCAACAGCCTCCTAGCTGGCCTCCGTGCTTCCAGAATGTCGTCTCTACTCTAGGCCATCCTCCATGCTGTGCCAGAGACTTTCCCTAAACCTCACACGATTAGGTCACCCACTGCTCTGCTGAACATCTGCCCTCTGCTATTATCTCTGCGTGTTGGCCTCTCTTTGCACACAGAAAGTAAATGTTCCGGACGCATAGCCTGTCACTCAAGGTTCCCTAACTTGACCCCAGTCTACCTCCCCAAGCCCCCATTCTGTGCTCCCGACGTTACCCCTGCACGCCAGCCAAAACGAACTCGTTTCCCAAATGTTTCGCCTCCTTCCGTATCTTCCGTCTTGGTCCCCGGTGTTCTCTCAACGTGGGATGCGTTCCCTTCATTTATCCTTAGGCTCTCACTCATCCTTGCCAGACTTCTATCAGGTATAACCTTGTCTTTGAAGATTTTCTCATCCCCTTCCTCACAGGAATTAGTGGCCCTCTGCCCAGACCTAAAAGCTCTTCCGCCATCAAGGCTCCTGCTCACTCAGCGTCGTGCCCCAAGCATCTAGACAGTTCCTGGTCAGTGCTTCCTGAATGTTTGCTGCCTGAGTGAAAGCACAGTACCGCTCGAGTGGTCTGACAAGAGCACGACCCTGAAAAGGTATAAAGCTCTTCATATAACGGCATGAACATTTCATACCCTTGTGTCCTACGAACCATGATTTAACATATCTAGCCTCGACTGCATGATGGGTTCCACCTCCGCACGTACTGACACACGGTGGGAGAATTTGGGGCAGAGCCAAAGTTGTATCCTAGTTGTAAAGCAGAAATGTCACTGAAATAGTGCATCATGTCTTGGGGGCCTGAGAAAATTGTAATTCCCAAGGCTGCTTAAGTCCCTGTGAGTTAGTCATTAGCATAACCTTTGTCATTGCTGAGACATTAATAATTAGAATAAAGCATCTTTAAAAATTTTTGTCTATGTTTATTTTTGAGAGAGAGAGACAGACAGAGCATGAGCAGTGGAGGGGCAGAGGGGGAGGGAGACACAGAATCTGAAGCAGGCTCCAGGCTCCGGGCTGTCAGCACAGAGCCGGACGCGGGGCTCGAACTCACGGACCGCGAGATCATGACCTGAGCCAAAGGCAGACGCTTAGCCGACTGAGCCTCCCAGGGGCCCCTAGAATAACACATCTTAACCGAGGGAGTCTTTTTTTGCATGTGTTTTGTTTTTTGTTTTTACTTTCCATGTTCAGGAAAAAGAAAGGATGTTATGACTAACTGACAAAGTTATTATCAGAGATTTATTTCTAAAAGCATCTTTCAGGTGACATTAATGTGCTAACGTGGAGTATTTTCCAATAGTAAATGATGAAAATATATTACCGTTATTAGGGGGAATATAACACTATTTTTGAGTGTACTATTTTTGAATGTACTATTTTTGAGTGTATTTTTTTTTAAATTTTTTTTCAATGTTTATTTATTTTTGGGACAGAGAGAGACAGAGCATGAACGGGGGAGGGGCAGAGAGAGAGGGAGACACAGAATCGGAAGCAGGCTCCAGGCTCTGAGCCATCAGCCCAGAGCCCGACGCGGGGCTTGAACTCACGGACCGCGAGATCGTGACCTAGCTGAAGTCGGATGCTTAACCGACTGCGCCACCCAGGCGCCCCTTGAGTGTATTTTTGAGTATAAATGTGTACTGCCTAAGGTAAAACGACGCTGTAACACATGCATCCAAAATCTCAGTGGCCTAGAAAAATGAGAAATCTCTTTCTTTTTCATGGAAGGTCCAAAAGAGGGTATTCCTGACAGGTGGGTGACACTCTTCCCAGTGGTAATTCTGGTACCCAGCTTTCTTCTCTCTTGTGGTTCTGCTGTTTTCAACTTATGGCCTCCAAGGTCATGGGTGATAGGAAAGAAGGACTGAAATGGGCTAGGCCTGAAATTCATCCACATTACCTCTGTCGGCATTTCATTGATTAGAATGTAGGCACATGGCCACACCCAAGTTCAAGGGCAGCTGGGAAATGTGGGCACTCAATGAGGCAGAGGGGAGCGGTTTATTCAACATCTGGCCAGTCTATGCCAGGAAGGTCTGGTTTTCGGTGTCTCCTTTAGCAACTCCTGGAGGCCTAGTCAATGAAAAGTTACGATCGTAATTATGAACCCGTACTACAAAACACTGAATTGTCAAAATGAACACATTACTGAATGAGCGTGTGGTGCTTACTAAAGCGTAAAACTAAGGACTGAAAACGGAATGCTTTTTTAAAGTTCATCCCGAGTTGGGTAAAAAGTAAATAACAGTATACTTGTGAAACCGCTTACAAGCATAAAGTTGAACAAAAATCAAAATGGCTGCACTAATGCTCCCGCGAGGCCCAGTTTTCAAGCAGCCTTTTCCTCTCTTCCACACGCCTCCTCTCCTGCCTTCTTAGCCCTTCTGTTTCCAGAACCCGGTGGCACCCTGAAAACGACTGAGGAGGTACAGACGCAATTCTTGTGGAAACCGGCTAGATGCTGTATCTCCCTGTGAACCACTCGGCCCCTTCCTCCGGGAAGCCTTGCAGGATTTGAAGGCCACAGCCTGCTTGCGCGGCAAAGCAATGAAGCCATCGTTCCTCTACATCCCAGACTCCGTTTTTGCGTTATCTTTCGGCTCTGAGGCGCAGAGGTCGGTGTTTGACCACAGTTATTTGGTGAGAGTCGCAGTTAATTCAGCTTGTACTGTCATCATAACGTGGAAAGCTCTCCCTTTAATTTATGCCTGACACATCACAAGAGGCGATTTGTACCGCGGATACTAAAATGCTATGGCATAAAAACACGTTGCTTACTGCTTGACAAAGGCAGCCTGCCCCAAGGCAGTCATTCAGGTGGCAGCAATTAACGTGACCGTGTCGGAGTGACTCAGCCGGGGGTGGGGACGCACAGAACCCAGGAGAGAAGGGACCGCGTGGACGCGGAGCTGTGTGATTAACCCTGAGACGTAGCCGGCTAGTCCTGGAACAGGCAATTGGAAGGCTTTTTGGGGTAGATGTCAAGCCAGCGTTTTATGGGGAAAAAAGAAGAGAAGAAGCAGCCGTTACATAGCGGTAGCCGAATGGAGGGAGAAAACGTGGAATGGAACTTTTTTTTTTTTTTTTCTGTGTCATGGGTAGTGTAGGGGCCAGGGCCAGGCCACCCCAGGATGGGCTTTATCTTTGGCATAAAGATTATTTTGAGTTGAAAGCCATCAGAGCCCAGCAGATTCAGGAAAGCGTCTTTGCCTCTCTCTCTCTACTGCCTACAAAGAGTTTCGAAAGAGGACCTGTTCCAGGAAGGGACCTGTCCCCGTAGCTACGCTATGATAGGAACTAGGTACGATAGAGGGGATGAAGCTGGCAAGACCTGTTTGATCGAAGTCCCCTCTGTCCCACTGCTTCTGAGCGGCCCCGCAAACATTTGCTTCCCAAACATTTACTCTTTGTCATCGTCCTGAGAAGCTCTTTCCTCCCCTTTGAAGTCCGACACGCCTCCTTCCTTTCCTTAGCTTCGGATGACATACGTATTTCATTTTGCCTGTCTTGGGCATTTCGTGGCTGCGTGGGTTCCCCGTGAGTATGAAATTAAATGTGATGGTCTCCTGTGAATCTGTCTCATGTCAGTATGATTCTCGGTCTGGCTAGAAGGACCTGGAAGGGCACAGGAAGTTCTCCCTCCCTGGCAGTAGCATATCCAATGACTTCGTAAAGCTGCGAACGCCTCTCTGTTTACCATGAACGCTCAGGAAATCTCATGGACCGTACTTAAGTGATAAGAAGCGTTTGGCAAGATCTCGTTTCCTTTTGGAGTGTCATCGCCAGATGGCTTCGTGTGTGTGAGGTGGGTCATGAAGGCAACCTTTCCTGGGGTGCCGGGGTGGCTCAGTCAGTTAAGCGTCTGACTCTTGATTTCGGCTCGGGTCATGATCTCACAGTTCATGAGTTCGAGCCCTGCATCGGGCTGTGCTCTGACAGTGAGGAGCCTGCTTGGGATTCTCTCTCTCCCTCTCTTTCAAAATGAATAAATAAACTAAAAAATAATATAAGGTAGGGGCGCCTGGGTGGCTCAGTCGGTTAAGCGTCGGAGTTCGGCTGAGGTCATGATCTCGCGGTTGATGGGTTCGAGCCTCGCGTGGGGCTCTGTCCTGACAGCTCAGAGCCTGGATCCTGCTTCAGATTCTGTGTCTCCTCCTCTCTCTGCCCCTCCTCTGCTCATGCTCTCTCTCTGTCTCTCGGTAATAAATAAACGTATATATATATATATTAGGTAGCCTTTCCTCAAAGAGGAAGCACATAATGATATCAGCCGCCATCACTGAGCATAAGTCAAGGACCAGGTACAATATTGGACACTTATGCACGGTGTCCCCACTGTAGGTGGCGGTTGTTTTTGAAAGGAACTAACTTGCTAATCTTCTTTTTCATTTTTTTCTGATTGTGCTAAATGAGTGAGATGCGTCAAACCACACTGTACAACAGCAGTTTTGGGATGACAGCCCCCTTCCTTCTCTAAAAGCGAGGGAATGTGGTTTGCAAAAGACAGATATATTCAGAAATACAACAATTAGACCTGTCGATGAGAATATGAAAACAGTTCGATTTGGACAAAGCACTTTTTGCTGCTTCCTAGGGTTATTGTGTAAAGAATTCATTCGTGACTGGAAAACATTTCGAGGAGAGTTACCGCTCAGGCTCTATGTATTTGTCTGGAGTCTTCTATTGGGGAAGAAAAAAACCCCAGTGGCCCTCAAACATTGGAATCGCTTGGAGAGGTTTAAAAAAAAATACTGACGTCTCAGGGCACCTGGGCGGCTCAGGAGGTTGGGTAGGTCGGCTTAGGTCATGACCTCATGGTTCTCAGGTTCGAGCCCCGTGTTGGGCCCCATGCTGATGGTGCAGAGCCTGCTTGGGATTCTCTCTCCCTCTCTCTCTGCCCCTCTCCCACTCTCTCTCTCTCTCTCTCTCCCTCTCAAATTTCAATAAGTAAACTGTAAAAGAAAAATAAAAAAAATACTGATCTCTGGGTCTCACTTCCGGAGATTGTGATGTAATGAGCCCAGGGCGTGCAACCAAGGTTGAGAACCTTTGCAGACAGACGTGGAAGAAGCGTCTGGAGCATAGGGGAGAGGATTCGTTGGCCTGGGACGATAGGATATGAAGGTTTGGAGCTTAAGATTTGAAGAATGAATGGGAGTTTCCCAGGCACACAAATCAGGGAAGTCATTGTGGGGGAATGGTATGTGTGAGGGTCCAAACAAAGGAGAGATGGCATTCTGAGGGCATTACTCTCAATGAGTCCCGCTGGCGTGTGCCATGTAATGGGACAGGGCGGGGGACATGACTCAGAAGCCAGAGCACAGAAGCTGTTAAGTCCAGGCTCAACGGTTGGGGTTTCCCTCATAGGCAGCGGAGAGGTGTTGCATTTTGAGTGAGAGATTTTTCATTTCTGAAGAAATGGGGAGACCACTTGTCTAAATAATCCACCCCCCCCCCCCCCCACCGCGCGCTTTTATACCAGGTTTCGTTCTCACAAGGAGGAAAGTCCTGTGAAAACGCTGTCTTGTACAGAAACAAAGGCTAGTACGACGGGTTTGTGTCTATATTGGTTAATCCTGCCGAGCTGAAAATGTGACAACCGTACGGGCACAAATGTCACGGGAGCCCAGAGATCTGTGGGGTGCAGGGGGCATAGGAAGCTCCCGGTGTCTTCGTTGACAGAAGTGTTAAGATGTCTACCCTCGAGTCACGAACTTCTCCAGGGAACTCTTAACAGCTTTCTTCATCCTTGGCCCCAAGGGAAGACCATTTTAAAGTCTGTGAAGGTCATCCCGCGCCCTTGCTGCCTGACCAGAGGGGACATGCGGATTTCAAAGTGTTTAGGCCCTGATGGTTACCCAAGAAGGCCATGTGGCATGACCCATGCTTCTGCTTCAAGTGTGGAGGCCGAGGAATGGAGAACATATTTAAGGATGGCCTGGCTTCCAAATTGGAGTCACTCTCAAGCTGAACAGAGAAGAAAAGTGTCGTGCCCCCACTTATCCTCTCCCTGGCTGTCGTGTGAGGCCCCTTTCCAACCCAGGCAGTACATGGAACTTCGTAAATCAGAACGACAAGACTTCTTCTGTCACGTTAACATCTTTAAAAATAATGAATATATCGCTCTTCTAATTTTTCTCCCTAAGCCTCGAATTTTAAAATTGAAATCGATAAAAAAAAAAAAAAAAAAAACCATCACGTTTAAACGGGGGTGGAGAGATTAGAACACGAAGACATCTCATGGCATCACCCGAGATGAACTCTGGACCCTCTGCCGTGTCCTCTGACGACAGGACACAGGCATGTGGGGCTCCAGCCTACCCAGCGCCATTCTGCATTGGAATACTTTTCCAAAGGCAATTCCTATGTCTGCTGGAAACCACCCTCTCTCTCACATAACAACAAACCCATAGTCAACGACAGTGCGAATTAGTTCTAAACCTTATGGTTGTTATTTACCAGGGTTTGCAAATATTTGAAAACATGACATTGACGAAGAACTTGCGCTGGCTTCCCCTCCCCCCCCTCCCCATTCCCCCAACCTCAAGGTAAACTCTTCTTCCTGATCATGTATTCATCAAAGTGTTCAGATCCTGGAAGATCCTGGAAGAATCCAATTTGGGGTACGTATGTGTATATTTGAAGGAAATGGAGTTGGTGGAAAACAACTAACTGGAACCGAGGATAGAATTATCCACATCAAATTAAAAAAAAATTTTTTTTTAAATGACTTTGAGGGAGAGAGCGAGAGAGCATGAGCAGGGGAGGCGCAGACAGAGGGGGAGAGGGAGAATCCCAGGCAGGCTCCATGCTGTGAGTGTGGAGCCTGACCCGGGGCTCGATCCCAAGAATCATGAGATCATGACCTGAGCCAAAATCACGAGTCAGATGCTTAACTGACTGAGCCACCCAGGTGCCCCTCAACCGTCTATATTTATCATGCATGGCCTTACTACTGATTTAGTAACATAAAAGATATGCTTCATATATCTATATCTGTATGTAGATAGATATATATATATATATATAGAGAGAGAGAGAGAGAGAGAGATAACTGTTTTTTAAGCCTACTTATTTGTTTTGAGAGACAGAAATAGAATGTGAGCAGGGGAGGGGCAGAGAGAGAGGGAGAGAGAAAATCCCAAGCAGGGCCCGCACTGTCAGCCCAGAGCCCGATGCTGGGCTCAAACTCACCAACTGTGAGATGATGACCTCAGCCGAAACCAGGAGTCCGACGCTTAACCAACTGAGCCACCCAGGTGCTCCCTATCCACATGAAATTTTAAATCTCCAGAATGTTCCAGAGAGAAGAGAGAAACTCACTGGTGCTCCCTTGAGCAGGAGAGTTGGCCTTTTCCTAAACTACCCACCATTCTAATGCCTCAGAATTGTCACAAGGCACCTTCAAACCCTCATGTGATGGACAGATTAGATAAAAAGTCAAACTGCTGTACTTGAAGGCCATCTCAGCCTTTCTTTAGCAAGGAGAGCGTAAACGAACTTTTCTTTGCATACCTGAGTGATGTGAGGTTTGATGCACGCATTATCCTTAGAAGATTCTATTCTTTCTGCCTGCCTGCTCACGTGTGCTTTTAGCTCCGAACCTCCTGCTGAAAAGATGTCATTTTCATCTGTCCCCAGAAATAAAACCTTTCACCCTGGTCTTTCCGGGCTTTAGTGTCTAATGCGTTGACTAGTTTTGTCAGCACACAATGAAGCGGTAAGCAGGGTACTGGGGGGCTAGGAAAGATCACAGGGTCCGGAGATCAAGACCGAGATCCTCACGGTGGCTCGGCAGCCCCGGGTGCGATGGAACAAGGACTCGTATTTCTGTATTTATGCCACACCTCTCAAAACGCACCCGCGCACACCCTAATTTCCAATAAACACACACACGAGATTGGCTGTGTATAATAGGAGCCGTAAACGAAAATTGTAAAGCAGCAGAGAAGTTGAATACGCAAGCTACAAAGGTTAATACAGTTACTCTTAAGAAAAAGAAAATTTTAACGTGGCTGAAAATGTAAGCAGGACAGTCACGCGTGAAGCTTCTTAGTTTGCAGAGGCGGTTTCTCTTAATGCTAAAATCTAAACCCTTTATTCGGGAGACTTTGCATGACACGTTACACGATGATTTAAATCGTTTTACAAAAAAATCAAGAACGTTATGGTCAATTGGCTACTTAGCGCGAATATTGGCCAAGAACAGGTTCTAAAATGGAGACTGTTAAGCAATATCATGGATATTTTCTTTTCTTCTTTTTTAATGTTTATTTATTTATTTGGGGGGATGGGGGGAGGAGCAAAGAGAGAGAGAGAGAGAGAAAATACCAGGCAGGTTCTGTGCTGTCAGCACAGAGCCCGACGTGGCACTAGGTCTCATGAACTATGAGACCATGACCTGAGCTGAAATCAAGAGTCAGATGTTCAACCGACTGAGCCACCCAGGTGCCTTAATAGATATTATCTTCTTCTTTTTTTAAATGTTTATTTATTTTTGAGAGAAAGACAGAGTCTGAGTGAGGGGGGCACAGAGAGAGAGGGAGACACAGAATCCAAAGCAGGCTCCAGCGCAGAGCCTGACTCGAGGCTCAAACTCATGGACTGTGAGATTGTGACCTGAGCGGAAGTCAGACGCTTAACGGACTGAGCCACCCAGACGCCCCTCATTCTTACTTTGAAAGTACAATTGCTATTAGAACGCAGGCAGCTCTTGTTTGTAACGCTTTAATTAAGAAGCATACATGTTGCTATATTGAAATATCTTGATAACTGAATTTCAGAGTAAGTGGTTTCTTTGTAACACTCTATGTGTTTTGTTCATGCATTTAAATACTCACTCTGGGCAAGGTCCTATGGACTTCACCAGACCACCTTCGGGCTCCATAGCACAGAAGAAAAAAAAAAAAAATCAGACACCTGCTCCAGAGAGGTAAGAAACTAACCAAACATGGTACAGAACTTTCTGATGATCAGGGCGACTGGATGGCTCCGTGGGTTAAGCGTCCGACTTTGGCTCAGGTCATGATCTCACGGTTCATGGGTTCACGCCCCACGGTGCCAGTGGGGAGCCTGCCTGTGATTCTCTCTCTCTCCTTCTCGCTCTCTGCCCTTCTCCCGCTTGCACTTTCTCTCTCTCAAAATAAACAGATAAACGAACTTCAGAAAAAAAAAAAAAGAACTTTCTGGTGATCTAACTCGGTACAAGTAAAGGCTTAGCAAACCTAGAAGGGAGATGATGACATAGTAGGTCTCTTAAATTATAAATCTCTTTCTGGTAAAAAAAAAAAAAAAAAAGAAAAAAGTCCCATGAGCTTGAGTATTCGCTCAGGTTAGGAAGAGGAGTCAGTGCGCGAAATGATAAGGGGCCCTCCACCCTGCTTTTTAAATCGTATCCTGTTCATTGAGGGACTAAAGCTCGAACATTTTACTTTGCCTGTAAGAGAAGGGCCTTTGCTGTTTTTATCTGGGACCATTTCCTTCTGCCTTAATACGTTAAGGGGCAACCAATCAGCTGAATAATGGGAAAATGGCCCCAGAGCGGGCCACATCCTGATATTATCTGTTACAGTTTAATATCAGACATGATACGCCCTCGCAGGCCCCCTACTGCGCCTGTAATCCTCTCGAGTATCCTTCCGCGACATTCTGGCCCCCGTGTGGAAGGCTGGGATGTACCATTGCTCCCGTGTGCATGGCTCTCTTCCCGCAGAACCTCCTTCAACTGCTTCCCCCCCCTGCCTGCCGACGTCTGCTGGGTCCAGGATTCCAGTACTCCACTCTCTTATCGCTGAGCGTGTTCCTAGCGTCAAGCACTACTTGTTTCGTAAAGTACGGTAATCCTGGCTCTCGCCTATTTCATGTTCATTGCAGGAAATATTTAAGTACCTTGTTATTAAAGCATGCCACACATCAGGAAGAATGTGCCCGTGATAGGTGGAAGCTTGATGAATTTTTTTTTTTTTTTTTTTTTTTTTTACAAAGTGAACATACCTGCGTAAACGGTACCCAGATGGAGAAACTGTCACCTATACCCCAGAAGCTCTCTTGTGACCCCCTTCCTGGCCCTATACCCCCCAACCTACCGAGAGTGACCACAGGGCTGACTTCTAACAGCACAGGTCAGTTTTCCAGTATGGAAATGCAATCGTCAAGTAGTGCATTCACGCCTGGCTTCTTTCGCTCAGTACCGTTTGTGGGATTCAGGTTAGTGGAAAGTTTTCAGCTTGAAAGTTTAATTCTTGTTTATCCCTTTTGAGGCTTCGTGTCTGGTATGGGGAAGAGAACAAAAATATTTCTTTTAGAAATGTTGACTCTCAGAGGCCCTAAGACTCTAACCCTCGTGGTTTAGATAGCACTATTTTTTCCTTGTTCTGGGCGTTCTTTTTCTTAGAAACTGAGCTCTGATTATAATTCTGTTTCCTGTTTTAAGAGTCAGCACTGAGTACAATAAAGCTGTGGGCTTGGGTATGTTGGACGCCTTGCAGAGAAATTGTATCTGAACTCTTGAAAGCGATTCTACTTAGAAGTTAGACTTTACTGCCATTCAAGGCCACCCAGGACAGCACAGTTGCCCGTTTAAAGCCAGCTGGGGTGTACTACATCGTGACTTGTTTAAAATCCTTTTTCGTCCCTGCTTCTCTGTGTTACGTGCCTTATGACGGAGACGAGTAGAATCAACATGGGACCGTGGGAAGAACGCTGGGCAAGCGATACAAGACTGGGTTTGGGTTCCAAACACGGGCTCATCCAGCTGTGTCACCCTAGTTCTCAGAGCCTCACCTCTCAGGCTTGACGGAAAGAACGAGGCAACGTATATAAAGTCTTCGCAGACGGTCCTGGGCCGCGCAGTTGCAGGGCACCCTCTATCACCCCAGTCTCTCATTCCGCGCAAGCTGTTCTTATCCACAGATTCTTTCTGTCTACTTACCGCTTCTTTTCCGTGACCTTCACTCTGCTCGCCTGCTCGACCTCCTTTCCTCCCTGTACTTCGAGGCCTAGCTCCAAGTCCAACATATTCTTGAAGTTTCTGCCAGGAGTGCGATCACTCCTTTCTCTGTGTTGGCTGATTTCCATGGTGTACATATCTTCACCAGGGCTGATTTCAAGCTACCAACATGATTTCAGTCAACTCACAACATCCCTGAGTTTTGAACAGTTAGATCTTATGGGCCAGCCTGAGCTGGAAGAAACATTCTAACTGTCTTCCTGATGCGTAAGAACATCTGATATTTGATTTTGTAAAAGTCATCCTGTTACTTCCTAATCTCCCGGAAGAAAGTGGGATATGGATGTTTTGCAAGAATACGGGAACATGGACAGATGCTAGGAGCCAATGCCTACTTTTTCAGAAGGATCTTGCTCAGTCTGTCAAGTGCAGCCAACGGCAGAAATGATTTCATCTCTAGCGTGCGTGTGACCTGGTGTCACCTTAGTTAGAAATGCCACTCTTCTAAACGTAGGGCTGTGCTGCGATTTTAATTTGAGAAATGAAAATGTTCCCACAGTGGAAAATTTCTTCCCCACGTGTTGAAGCTTTGAGTAAAGGCTCTCAACTGGTGAGGTGAAGGACGATGGTCTGCAAGGTGTAGGACACTGGTCAGAGCTCCAGGACGGCATGAGAGGGAGGTCAGACCACCAGAGATATTTCCTGAAGAGAAAGGCACCACAAAGTGACGAGAGACCCTTTATATTTCTTGAGTGCTTTGAGAGATTTTATACCCTAGTCTCAACAATATGCCTAAAATCTCCCAGTAATCTCAGGCTGGCAGAAAAACACAGTCTCTTAAAAAACCGTACGAAGTTCATTTTTAACAATACATGTCTCCGTAGGGAAAGCGGTCTGGTTTAGTGAGGTCAGAAGATTCTCCAAAGTGTCAAATAAGATTCATTCTAAAAGGCAACTGACGGAATGGGACAAGATATTTGCAAATGACACATCAGACAAAGGGCTAGTATCCAAAATCTATAAAGAACTCACCAAAGTCCACCCCCGAAAACCAAATAATCCAGTGAAGAAATGGGCAGAAGACATGAATAGACCCTTCTCTAAAGAAGACACCCGGATGGCCTGCAGGCACATGAAAAGATGCTCAATGTCACTCCTCATCAGGGAAATAAAAGTCAAAACCACACTCAGATATCACCTCATGCCGGTCAGAGTGGCCAAAATGAACAAATCAGGAGACTATAGATGCTGGAGAGGATATGGAGAAACGGGAACCCTCTTGCACTGTCGGTGGGAATGCAAACTGGTGCAGCTGCTCTGGAAAACAGTGTGGAGGTTCCTCAAAAAATTAAAGATAGAACTACACTACAACCCAGCGATAGCATTGCTAGGAATTTACCCCAGGGATACAGGAGTGCTGAGGCATAGGGGCACTTGTACCCCAATGTTTATAGCAGCACTCTCAACAATAGCCAAATTATGGAAAGAGCCGAAATGTCCATCAACTGATGAATGGATAAAGAAATTGTTGTTTATAGACACAATGGAATACTAGTTGGCAATGAGAAAGAATGAAATCTGGCCTTTTGTAGGAACATGGATGGAACTGGAGAGTGTCATGCTAAGTGAAATAAGTCATACAGAGAAAGATACTGTATGTTTTCACTCTTATGTGGATCCTGAGCAACTTAACAGAAGACCATAGGGGAGGGGAAGGAAAAAAAAAAAAGTTAGAGAGGGAGGGAGCCAAATCATAAGAGACTTAAAAACTGAGAATAAACTGGGGGTTGATGGGGGGTGGGAGGGAGGGGGGGGGGGGTGGGGGGCATTGAGGAGGGCACCTGTTGGGATGAGCACTGGGTGTTGTATGGAAACCAATTTGACAATAAATTTCATATTAAATAAAATAAAGTACCCAAAGTAGAAAAAAAAAAAAAAAAGATTCATCCAAGACGTGAGAAATTTGGACTTTTTACTTAGCCTGAGTCAGACCTTGGGAAATTTATTATCGCTGGGTCACAAGGAAAGAGCCAGGTGAAATGCACATAAGCTGATGTATGAGGGCCATATTAAGGAAGAACCGAACTACGCTATGCTAGCTGGGCCCTAATCCTTTGTTTTCTAACTGAGACAGAACTAGGAAACTGACCTACATGCCAATCATTTATTTTCGTTTTTTCTTGAATTAAAAATGAGCTCACTGTACAAAAGTGGCTGGTTTCCACAGCAGGGGGTGGGGGTGGGAATCAAGGGAATGATACAAATGGTTTGTATTCAAAGGGCCTCTGTAAACAATGAAAAGCAATTCTCTGGAACCACAGAACTCAAAATAAATAAAGCGTGTGGGCACTTTGGGCAGAAATCATAAGGGTTTGAGATGTTGAAGTCACAGCTCGTGGTGGCTGAATGTGCCCTTATTTAGAAATGGGATCATTGCAGATTAAGTACTTAAGATGATATCATACTCAAAAATCTTCAACAAAATACCAGCAAACCCAGTTTAAGAGCATATCGAAAGGATTATATTCCATGACCAAGTGGGATTTGTTCCTGGAATATAAGAGTGGTTCAGCATATGAGAATTAATAGAATGTGGGACAAAAGCCACACGATCCTTTCAATCGATGCAGGAAAAGCATTTGGCAAGATCCAACACCCTTTCATGATAAAAAACAGTCAACATACCAAGAGTAGAAGGAAAGTACATCCACATAATAAAAACCACATATGAAAATCCCATAGCTGGGGTGCCTGGAGGGCTCAGTCAGTTAAGTGTCCGACTTCGGCTCAGGTCCTGATCTCACAGTTTGTGGGTTCGAGCCCCATGTCAGGCTCTGTGCTGACAGTCAGAGCCTGGAGCCTGCTTTGGACTCTGTGTCTCCCTCTCTTTCTGCCCCTCCCCTATGCTCTCTCTCTCAAAAATGAATACACATTAAAAAAAAATTAAAAAAGAAAAGAAAATCCCATAGCTAACATCCTACTTGGTAGTAAAAGACAAAATATTTTCCCTAAGATCATGAACAAGAGAAGAATGCCCGCTCTTGCCACTTCTATTCAACATAATAGTGGAAGTCCCAACCAGAGAGATCAGGTAAGAGAAAGAAAGAAAAGGCATTCAAATTGGACAGGAAGGAGTAAAATTATCTTTGTTTGCCGAGGACATGAGCTTATACAGGAAAACTAACAAGATCCCCATAAACAGTGTTAGAACTAATAAATGACTTAGCAAAGTTTCAGGATACAAAGTGAACGTGCTAAGATCAACTGTGTTTCTATG
Organism: Herpailurus yagouaroundi; assembly: GCF_014898765.1. Lineage (NCBI taxonomy): Eukaryota > Metazoa > Chordata > Mammalia > Carnivora > Felidae > Herpailurus > Herpailurus yagouaroundi. Next base: position 426,176 of record NW_024420331.1, read on the forward strand.
CACTGACAATGAGCAATCTGAAAAGAAAATGTTAAAATATTTACAATAGCATCAAAAACAATACTTAGGAATAAACTTAACCAAGGAGGTGAAAGATTTATACGCTGAAAGCTACAAAACATTGCTGAAAGAAATTAAAGACTTAAATAAATGGAAAGACATCTGTGCTCATGGATTGGAAAACTTAACATTATTAAGATATCAATACGATTAAAAGCGATCTACAAATTCAATACAAGCCCTATCAAAATCCCAGTTGTACTTTTTGCAGAAAAAAAAAATATCCATCCTAAAATTCATGTGAAATCTCAAGGGACCCCACATAGTCAAAACAATCTTGAAAAAGCCGAATAAAGTTGGAGGTCCCATGCTTGGTGATTTCAAAGCATATTTTAAAGCTATCGTAATCAAAACAGGGTGGTACTGGCATAAAGACAGACTTGTAGACCAATGGAAGAGGATAGAGAGCCCTCCAGATAAACCCTCATCTATATGGTCAAATAAATGGTCTTCCACATAGGTCCGAGACCATTTGATGGGGAAAGGCTAGTCTTTTCAACTAATAATGTTGGCAAAACTGGATATCCACATGCAAAAAGAGGGAAATTGAACCTTTCTCTTATACCATATACAAAAATTAACTGAAGGGGTACAGGATGAGATGCCCCAAAATGTGCCACTTTGGCCTAAAGATTATTTTGACTTAAAAGTAATCGAAACCCAGCAGACGCAGGAAAAGCTCTCTGCCTCCCCCATAACTGCCCACGCTGCCCTTGGAAAGGAGAGCCCATCCCAGGAAGACAGCTATTAACAGACTCCCCTTTACCTAAGAGACTCATATGCACAATAGGGCAACCTTATTTTGCCAAACATCTTTCACCTTCTTGCTAATGAGCTTTCTTCCCTTCGTGTCCTCAGGCCCCCGTGTTTTTCCTTAGCTCATATGAGCTTCGTGTTGCCTCATTGTCTTCGGAATCTCCCGTCCCTGTGGACTCCCTGTACATATGCTATTAAATCTGAGCTTCTCCCGTTAATCTGTCTCATATCAATTTGATTCTAAGCCCAGCTAGAAGACCTGGGAGGGCAGAGGACCGTCTTCCTCCCCGACAAAAACATAAAGGAAGAGCTTCGTGACTTTGGATTTGGCAATGATTGCTTGGAAATGACACCAAAAGTGCAGAAAACAAAAGTCATAACAGACAAATACACAATAAACTTTGTGTATTGCTCTTTCTCATGGCGCCTTGGAGGCAGTAGGCAGCTTTAGGATGAAGCTGAACATCTCCTTCCCAGCTACCGGTTGCCAGAAACTCATTGGAGTGAATGATGAACGCAAACTTCGTACCTTTGATGAGAAGCATATGGCTACAGAAGTCGCTGTGGATGCTCTGAGTACAAAATGGAAGGGTTACGTGGTCCGAATCAATGGTGACGATGACAAATAAGGCTTCCCCACGAAGCAGGGTGTCTTGACCCGTGGCCGTGTCTGCCTGCACCTGAGTCGGGGCATCCCCAGTCCAGACCAAGGAGGACTGGAGAAAGAAAGCACAAATCTGCCCCGGGGATGCATTGGGGATGCCAATCTCAGTGTTCTCAACTTGGTCATTGTGAAAAAGAGAAAAAAAGCGGGGGAGAAGGATATTCTTGGACTCACTAGTACTACCGTGCCTCACTGCCTGGGGCCCCAAAGAGCTAGTGGAATCCGCAAACTTTTCAGTCTCTCTAAAGAAGATGGTGTCTGCCGATACGTTGTGAAAAAGCCCCTAAACAAAGAAGGGAAGAAACCTAGAACCAAAGCGCCCGAGATTCAGCATCTCTTTCCTCCACGTGTCTTCCAACAGACACGTCGGCGTATCACTCTGAAGAAACAGCATACTAAGAAAAATAAGGAAGAGACTGCAGAGCACGCTAAACTTTTGGCCAAGAGAATGAAGGAGGCCAAAGAAAACCGCCAGGAACAGATTCCAAAGAGACGGGACTGTCCTTTTTTTATTTGGAAATTTTTTTTTTTTTTTTTTTTTTAATGTTTTTTAACATTCATTCATTTTTGAGAGACAGAGTGAGAGTCCGAAGCAGGCTCCAGGCTCTGAGCTGTCAGCACACAGGCCCAACACGGGGCTCGAACCCACGAACCGTGAGCCTGTGACCTGAGTCGACGTTGGATGCTCAACCGACCGAACCACCCAGGCGCCCCTCGTCTCTTGAGAACTACCTCCAGGTCTGAGTCCAGTCAAAAATGAGATTTTCTAAGAGCAACAAATAAGACCAGACATCGACAAGCAAACAAAGTTTGTGTATCAAAGGACGTCATCAACAAAAACTAACTCAAAAGTTAACAAAAAAACCTAAAAACGCAACCCGTGGGATGGGAGAAAATCTTTGTAGATCATCTACCTGATAAAGGGTGAATAATTAGAGCACAGAACCTGTACAACTCAATAACAACTCACAAATAACATGATTTAAAAACGGCCAAAATTCTGGAACAGACATTTCTACAAATGGCCAACAAGCGTATGAAAAGATGCTCAACGTCACTCATCATTAGAGAAATGCACATCAACAGCCCCAATGAGATACAACTGCTTCATACCCATTACGATGGCTGAAGGGAAGGGAAGGGAAGGGAAGGGAAGGGAAGGGAAGGGAAGGGAACCATTACGATGGCTGAAGGAAAGGGAAGGGAAGGGAAGGGAAGGGAAGGGAAGGGAAGGGAACCATTACGATGGCTGAAGGGAAGGGAAGGGAAGGGAAGGGAAGGGAAGGGAAGGGAAAAGAAAACAAGTATTGGTGAAAATGTGAGTGATTGAGACCCTGGTGTACTGTTGACGAGATTGTAAGATGGTGGGACCCCCACGACAGAGTACGACGATTCCACTTCTGGGTATATATCCAAAAGCATGGGAAGAAGGGTCTCAAAGATGGCTTGTTCTAAAGGAAACAAACTGTTGTGTTTTGGTTAGTCCTGTAGAGGACCTGAAGCCATCAGCCCACTGGAACAGGGGCATGCCAATAACCCCATGGGGGAGCCTGCAAGTTGGTTCTTCCAGCCCCGCTCACATGCTCAGGTGACTGCTGCTGGTCAACAGCTTGACCGCAAGCCCAAAAGAGCCCGAGAGCCATCACCCAGCTGAGATGCTGTTGAATTCCTGCTCCCCAGAAGTGGTGACATAATAAATGTTGGCTGGCTTCAACTACCATGGTTTGGGGTCGTTTGTCACGTCACAATACCAAACTAACAGATAACCGTAGCACTAACGCTGTGAATGGAACGAAGACAGTCAAACATCACACAGAGACCCATCCCTGTTTTTCAGCTTGGGCTGTTGTGCATTTATGGGGAAAAGAAAGAGTTCATTGTTAAGAGTGCTTTTTAAATGCACATAAGCATGATTGTTTCCATAGTGGTGGGAATGTCATAATCAAATATGCAAACTAGAACACGCGGAAGATTACATGGCATCCCATCAGAATGTGACCATTGGTGTTCAAAGGACCAAAATATTGTAAACTGTTTTTGAATAACTGAAGAATGTTGGCCTCATGCGCCCTAGCATTGCATGCTCCAGATCACAGAACATTGCCTCCCCTCATCATGATTTGAGAACATTCTATTTCACTGCAATTACAATTTTCAGGAATGGCAGCTGATGAATAATCACAGGAAAATTGCTTTAGTGCTGTTCCATAAAATCTACATGTTCCCAAACCTGGCATCTGTCGAGATTGTAGCCTCATGCGTGGCTTGAAGATCCAAATGAAATCTGGGGCGCCTGGGTGGTTCAGTCTGTTAAACCTCTAACTTCAGCTCAGGTCATGATCTTGTGGTTCGTGGGTTCGAGCCCCACGTCATGCTCTGTGTGGACAGCTCAGAGCCCGGAGCCCGCTTCGGATTCTGTGTCTCCCTGTCTCTTTGCCCCCTCCTCGTTCATTCTCTCTCTCTCTCTCTCTCTCTCTCTCTCTCTCTCTCTCTCTCTCAAAAATAAACATCAAAAAATTGTTTTAAAGATCAAAATGAAATCTGAATGTATTTTATAAGATTTCCTTTGAACACCTTGCCTGCTTTACCAGCATCAGGCAAAGGAACATTAGTATTCTTTGTATTATCTATTCAAACAATTTTTTTTTATTTCCCAAAATTGTCATTAAAAAATATAGAATGTATAGATCCTTCTTAAAATGAAAGGTTGAAACAGATTGCAGATAATTTTTAAGGCCCATTTTATAGACTTTAAGTGTATCTAGGAAGTGACTCATGGACCTAAAATGAGGCGTCTTAGGGCTTTTCCAGAAACCCTCTGATCACCTAGTACGTGGCCTTCTGGGGAGGGGCCAGCTCTCCCAAATAGTCAGAATGGAAAGCAGACTGACCCTGAATTAGATACAGGACATTCTGCTGAGGATGGAATCAATGATAAGAATGCCCTAGAATCCAGGCTGTTTGCTGTGGTTCCCTAGCAGGCAGGCTGATTTTTTTCTGAGTAAAGATAGAACTATCCGTGTGTGGCCAATCCACACAGTGGGTACAAAGCTGCAATAAGGATGTGTATGTGGTCCAGGGGGTGGGGGTGGTGGTGGGGGTAAAACAGATCTGAAAAGGAGGAGCCCCCTTTGGGGACCACTTTATATAAGCCCAGAGACCCCAGTGAGGGGACAGTAAACCCCGGATAAGTTGGAAGGGCTGTTTCCAGGCTCCCTTCTACTGACATGTGCCGTGTTTGAGGACTCAGAACCTTAGAAGCCGACAGAGAAGAATCTTTGCCAAGATGCAAGTAATGACTCTTGATCTCGGGATCGTGAGTTCAAGTCCCCCGTTGGGTGTAGAGATCACTGAAAAAATAAATAAATAAAATCACTTAAAAAAAAAAAAAAAGAAGCCACTAAATACGGAGGAAATACACCAGTTATTTGAACAGAGAGAATTTAACATAGTTAGGTAGATACTGGCGGACTGGGAAGTCGTGGAAGGAAGACTGCCGTGTCACAGAAGTCGTCACTGCTGCTCGAAGTAGAAGTAGAAGTTGGGGCGCTCAGAACCCCAAATCTGTGAGCAGAGGCCCGTCCTCCGTCCTTCGTGCGTCTCCCTCGAGCCGGCACCCCTCCCCGGATTGGCCAAACCATGAGACAGGTGGCAGAGGGGCAGTGGGGTTCGCAGAGTCCCAGCCCCAGCACCAGAGGGCAGAGTACAGAAAGCCGGGCTTGCGGGGCGCCTGGGTGGCTCAGTCGGTTAAGTGGCCGACCTCTCATTCGGGCTCAGGTCGTGATCTCACGGTTCGTGAGTTTAAGCCCCGTGTCGGCTCCGTGCTGTGACAGTGCCCAGCCTGCTTGGGATTCTCTCTCTTTCTCTCCCTCTCTCTCTGCCCCTCCCGTGTGCTCTCTCTCTCTCAAAATAAATAAGTGAACGTATAAAAAAGAAAAAAAAAAGAACGCAGGGCTCGCGCCGAGAGACTACGGCTTAATAACTAGTCTAAGGAGACCATACAAAAAAGAGGGCCTGTGGTCCCGCATGACCTGGGAGCCCAGCGCAGGGGGATGGACCCTGCTAACAGAGAGTAGCAGGGGGCCACGGAATGCACCCTCCTGTGAAAAATACTGAATCCAGGGATTGGACCCAGGGGGGCAGCGGAAGGCACGGTGGGGGGGGGGGGCGGGAATGGTGGGGCCGTGGTACTCACGTCATGCTTTGTATTTTTGGGGTTTTTTTTTATGTTTCTTTATTTTTGACATAGAGGCACAGCGTGAGCGGGGGAGGGGCAGAGAGCAAGGAAGAGAGAATCCGAAGCAGGCTCCAGGCTCTGAGCTGTCAGCCCAGAGCCCGACGTGGGGCCTGAACTCCCGAACCGTGAGATCATGACCCGAGCCGAAGTTGGACGCTCAACCGACCGAGCCACCCAGGCGCCCGCCCCATGGATTTGTAGTCGAATACACATTTATATACCTTGGGAGAGAGTTGGGGAAGCAATACTTTAACGCTGCCTTCAACTGCCACTGCTCAGACCTTCCATGGCCATCCTCAGTGCGCCCAAATGGACCCTGGTCATTGTTTCCTCACTTAGGATCCCCTGAACCATTCTGAACTCTCCCGGTTTGGGGCTCTAACGCCCCCCCCCCCTCCTTACAACAAAGGAAAGTTTCCACTTAGGGAAAGACACTCATTGCCGGGTTTCTTGTAGAATCGAGATATCAGGGGCGCCCGGGTGGTGCAGTCGGTTAAGCGTCCGACTTCAGCCAGGTCACGATCTCGTGGTCTGTGAGTTCGAGCCCCGCGTCAGGCTCTGGGCTGATGGCTCGGAGCCTGGAGCCTGTTTCCGATTCTGTGTCTCCCTCTCTCTCTGCCCCTCCCCCGTTCGTGCTCTGTCTCTCTCTGTCCCCAAAATAAATAAAGGTTGAAAAAAAAAATTAAAAAAAAAAAAAAAGAATCGAGATATCAAGCCACTACCGAAATGGGTCTTCCCTCTATCCCCTTGACCTCATACCACTGAAGGGGTAGGTAGATCCACATAGAGAAAGGCGTGATTATTCCCCAGCGGCCCTGATTCTGCCAAAGTAGATTCCAGAGAGAAGTGCCCATAGCCGTGGTTTCAAAAGACACAAGACCTTTTGACGCCCAGAAGGAAAGGTGCTTTTATGACCCGAGTAGGATGAGTCCTCAAGATACGAGCACAGCTCCAAACAGGATTAGAACTGGAACAAATTGGTAACAATGAAAAAAAAATTGCAGAAGATTCCAGATTATCTCCTTGCTTTTGTTTTACTCAATGACGTCCTCTTTTAAGCTATCAGATCTGCTTTTTAATATTTATGTTTTAACAAGGGTTCCTGGTTTTATAAAGTACAAGTGGAAAACCCTGGTGGTGGGGTACCTCCTCTCGAGGCCAGCTCCTAAGAGAAAATAGCCTTTTGAGTTTTGAGTTTGCAGTCCTATAAAGATTTTAATGAATGATGATGATGCACATAATACAAGCGTGCTGACAATATTGTTCTCTCTTTTTATTCCTGGCTGTTTCCAGAGCAGTCCTGACTAGTAATTTTTTTTTTTTTTTTAAATTTATAGGCTCACGGCTCGTTCCAAGTCACGTGTTCTCTTCACAGTGACCCAGGAAGTAATTATAAACTCTGTCACTTTTGAGTAATAAGGTTGGGCTGTGTTTCATCCTAACATCCGGCATTTATCATATCCAGAGGATGTATAAACTTGTACGAAAAACCACCTGCCACGCCTGTGAATAAGCCTTTTTCTCATCTGTTGGGTTGGGACTCTTAACTGGAAGGCAGATTTAGGCTCGCCTGAGGTTAATCCAAAAAAGGGCTATGAAATATTCTCTTGTAATTATTCCCTTTAAAGTTTTCCAGCGGGGGTCTTTGCCTATTGTGTATGTGCGAAAGCTCCCGAAAGCATTTCCATTTCAAGCTTTTTGCCTTTCAACTGGATCCCGGATTTCCCATGAAAGAAATCTGTCTGAGAGTCTTACGTGAATGGTGACCAACCACCCTGGGCGCCAGGGTCTTAGAACCTCAGTGCTACAACTGGGCGAGTCCCAGGCAAACCAGGACAGGTTGGTCAGCCGCCGTCAGATGGACGGTTGTCCCCCGCAGGCATCGGGTAACAACTTCAGCAGGCTTCTTTTTTGTCTAAATTCAATCTCCATGTAACAACATGCAACAATAGTGTCTAGTAGGTTTTTGCTGTTGCTGTTGCTGTTGTTATAAAGCAAGCGATTTTGTTTTCGTGCAAATATAAATTTTATTGTTTAAAACAAGGATCAGCAAATCTTGCCCAACGCCTGTTTTTGACGTGTTGAAATGACTACACAGAAAAGATGATGCAACAGAAATTTTCTGTAGCCTGCCCCTCAAAGCCTAAAATATTTACTATCTGTTCCTTTACAGGAAAATTTGCTGATCTCCAGTCTAAGATATATTTAGCTGTAGAAATATCATATAGCCAAAACACTAGGCCCATTTTTCTGATGAAATGTGTTTCTTATAAATTGCTCCAAATTCCTTTAAAAACTCTTTATTATTCTGCCAGATAATGTTTTATAAATGTAAAAAACATGTTAAATTGTTAATATTTTTTCTTTCTCAATTAAATGAAACAGTAGAAATCACATAACCAGGCCCTCTCATTTTACAGGTGAGTAAACTGAGGCTGGGCAGAATGAGGGGACTTGACGGAGCTCACCCATTGCTAGTCAGAGAAAGAGCCAGAATTAAGAATAGTGCCTCGAGGGGCGCCTGGGTGGCGCAGTCGGTTGAGCGCCCGACTTCAGCCAGGTCACGATCTTGCGGTCTGGGAGTTCGAGCCCCGCGTCGGGCTCTGGGCTGACGGCTCGGAGCCTGGAGCCTGTTTCCGATTCTGTGTCTCCCTCTCTCTCTGCCCCTCCCCCGTTCATGCTCGGTCTCTCTCTGTCCCAAATAAATAAATAAATAAATAAACGTTGAAAAAAAAAAAGAATAGTGCCTCGATTCTAGCATTTTTTTTTTAATCTTATTTTTAAGGAAGCTCTCCACTCAACGTGGGGCTCAAACCCACCACCCCGAGGATCACACGCTCTCCCGACTGAGCCAGCCGGGCACCTGTCGCATTCTTCACATTCCACCAAGGTGCTGTTCTCATTCAGGCTGGCAATGTAAAAAATGAATCATTGCTAAGTTGTTCACGTAGCAAATACATTCTCCGGAACGATTCCTGCTCCCTACTCTCACTAGACTAAGCCAGAGAAATGTCCCTACCGTCTCTATGGGGCAACACTTGCTCAGCTCACCTGCCGATGTGGTGATCTATGGTAGTTGGTGCTTTAGCCCTGGGTTTCTGGTCAGCCTCCCCACTATGGAGGCATGTTAGAATGCCCTGACCCACATGCACGTGTGTGTGTGTGTGTGTGTGTGTGTGTGTATTTTGCTTTAACATCATCCTCAGTTATTTTAATTCAATGGGTCTGAGTGGAGCCTAAGAAATGAATATGCTTTTAAGGCTCCGTTGACTCTAATATGAACCACTGTGTTTTACAGAAGGTAAAACTATTTTTACAAACGGTGCCATAAGAAATATCTTCACCACAGAGCATGCTCTGATTCTGGAGGTGTCTCAGGCCTGACCGCTTTGCAAACCATAGCATAATTGTAATTGGGAAGTTTCAGGGGAACAAAAGTATCTATTGCGCCAGACGATAGGATTAAGATAATTGGAAGTGGACTAAAGCGATTCCCTTTGGTCTCCATTTTATGTTCTTCTTTCTAACGTGCATTAGAATCATCTGTAATTTTTTTTTTTTCTGGCATCTAAAATCTAGGAAGAAGGCAGTTAGCTAAATTGTATACCAATGTATACAATAATCAGTGATCAATAGTCCTTAGAGCTTTGGATCTGGAGTGGTTTGGTCAACAGGTAAGCTACTTGGATAGAAAAACCCGTATCTAAGGAAAACAACACAGTTGGCCCTTGAACAGCACAGGTTTGAACCGAGTCTACTTATACGTGGATTTTTTTTTTTCAACAAAAACAGTATACTACTCTAAATGTATTTTCTCTTCCTTATGATTTTCTGAATCACACCTTCTTTTCTCCAGCTTGCTTTATTGCTGGAATACAGTATGCCACGCGTATACAACATACGTATTTTTTTTTTAATTTTTTTTTCAACGTTTTTTATTTACTTTTGGGACAGAGAGAGACAGAGCATGAACGGGGGAGGGGCAGAGAGAGAGGGAGACACAGACTCGGAAACAGGCTCCAGGCTCCGAGCCATCAGCCCAGAGCCTGACGTGGGGCTCGAACTCACGGACCGCGAGATCGCGACCTGGCTGAAGTCGGACGCCTAACCGACTGCGCCACCCAGGCGCCCCTACAACATACGTATTAATCGACTGTTTATGTTATCAGCAAGGCTTCTGGTCAACAGTAGGCTATTAGTAAAGTTTTGGGGGAGCCCAAAGTTATACCAGAGATTTTTGACTGCGTCGGGGTCAGCGCCCCAACAGCCACATTGTTCGAGGGTCGACTGTGTATGTTTTTCTACACATCTATATCTATTTATACATGCGTATGTATATATGTATATATGAGATTACTGATATTCTGATTCGTAAATATTGAACTGAAAAAAATTTTGATCCGGGAAAACATGATATTAAATAACACAAACCTACTACAACGGGTGATTTTAAATAAAAATTTAATTTTATACATATATATATATAATACGCATACACATTTGAACAATGTGTATTTTACCCCAATGTGTCATATTCTAAGAGGTTATAAATATTTCCAAGTGAGGAGGAAGGATTCTTTAATCAGATTTCATGCCATTTGGAGTATATTTAAGACTCGGCTGAGCATAAAGGAAAATTTTCACCCCTCTGTGCTCAATTTTCTAAAATTTTACACCCACTGCTTCGATGAAATCTTCCAATGATACAGCCAAAGATGAGAAATCATCATGTAGGTCCTGTTTCTTTGTCAAAAACGGTTCCATATTCTAAATTCATGCAGCGAGCATGGGAACGCGAGTCCCTCAAGGTGCCCATTTGTCAGGAGCAATTAGTCTTGATAAGAATTTGTCAAGTGTATTCACCAAGAAGGCCACAGAGCAGAGCTTCTCAGCCTCAGCGCTACTGACATTTCGAACCAAAGAAGTCTTCATTTCAGCCAGAGAGAGGTTTGGATTGGGACGCGGCTCTTCCTTGTACAGGGTCTGGGAACTGCGCCTTCGGAGGGGGAAGGGCAATGTTGAGTACGGAGCAGGTGGAGGGGGGGGGGCGCGGAGACATTGGTCACCCAAGAAAAGATGTCAGCATCTGTCCATCACTGCAGCCCCGGCCCGATGATCGTTTTTTTCTGCTTCCGTAAGCACCAATGAGATAATGCCACCGAGCCCTGTCCTTTGTTGCCCGTCAGTTCCCACCACTGCGCCACCTCTGATATGTTAATGAAGAAACCCAGGGTTTTGTGTGGCTGAAAAGGCTTGCAACAATCCCAACTTCTGGACAGCATGGGCTCAACAGAGGCTCTGCCCTCCAGGGCCCTTCCTCACACCTTTTCTGCGAATGTGCCTGCGCTTAAGGAAGGGCAATGAACCATCTGGCTGCTAGAAGAGTGGACAGAACGTTCAACAGAAAGAACTCGCACCTTGAGAGCTGCCCGGGGGGTGCCTGACCGCCCAGTCCACCCCCGGGGTGAAGCCATAAACCAGTGGCCTGAATCTGCAAATGACCCAGTGGCACCGGTTTGCAGCGCAACTTTGACGAGAAAAATCCACGCAAGCTCTGTAAATCTGTTCTTCCTGTAAATCTGCCCCACGTGACTGCCAAGGTTTAAAAATACCTCACGTAGGCGCTCGGAATCATAAGGTCATAGAATCAGGAAATGTTAAGCGGCAGGAGAATTTTCTTTTTTCTCTCTTGGCTCACCCTGCGTCTTCAATGTTTATTCATTGGATCGAAATCAACAGGTTTAAAGGGAACCTGGCAAGGATTCTTTTGCTAGAATTGTCTCGGCTTTCCAGAATTAGTTAATGATTATTGTGGCTTTATTCAGGCCAAGCAACGCCAAAGAGTTTTTTTTTTTTTTTTTTTTAATCCAAAGAAATTCACAGCCATAACTTTTTCCCCACTCCTCCTTCCAAATTCTAAAAATTCCTAATACTGTTAACTTTTGCAAAGAAACAGTGCTGTTCTTTAAAACCTGGATTGCCCACTGCCCAAGGTTTATTTATCTATCAAAGATTTATCGCGGTGCCACATACTCAAATAGGCCATGAGAACTCAAAGAACAGTAAGATATAGTTTCTGACCTCAGGAAAAGCATAGCGACGTTAAAGAGATAGTATGTAATACAGTGTGGCCCGTACATGATGAAGCAGGTGTACCTGGTATTTCCAGATCACCTAAGAGGGGTAAAACCAGCTGGGAGAAGTCAAGGAAGGCTTCCTGGAGGAAGTGAGTGAACTGAGCACCAGCTGCGTGCTGCACACCGTGTCAGGTGCCGAGGAAAAAGAAAGGAAGTGTAGGATACGACTGAGCGGATCCTTTGTTGTTGTTTTTGTTTTGTTTTACTATTTAAATGTTCCTCCTCTTGAGATAGTTCTGTTTACCTGATAGAAGAGATGAAATCCTCATAGGGGAAAACGAAATGTCCTCTTTCTTTTCTGTCTTCCTCTTTGTGACTACGGATGTCTCTTCTGGGCCAGCAAACAGCCCTGGCAGGCCACCAGATATGCTCATTCTGCTCAGAAAAGAAAAGGCAGATGTCCTTAGTCCAGAGACGTGCCGTCAGTTTCAGAGGTGTGGGTGGTGGACCTTCTGTGGTGTTAAATGTGTCTGTCGAGCCGCCTTCATTCATTAGACTAGTTGATTAATTATTTCGCTCTTGATGTGGGCGCCTACATCGTGCCAGCCTTTGGTGATGCAAAGAGGACTGAAACCTTGCTCCTTGACCTTCAGGAGCTCTGCGTTAGGCACAGGAAACACACTTACGGACAATGCCTTAAGATGAAAGGTGACAAGGGTGTGCTAGGTATTCAAATTACGCAGGGCAACAGAGAACGCATCGGTTGTTTGTAGAGACGTGTCACAGAGACGTGTAAACATGAGAACTTCACCGTAAGCTCTATGGTCAAACAGTGCCGTGCAATAGAACTTCCTGCGTTGATACATGAGAATGTTCTATATCTGGATTAAGATCTTGTAGCCGCTAGCCCTGCCTGACTATTGAGCAACCGAAATGTGGCTGGTATGACTGAGAAACTGAACTTTTATTTTTATTTCATTTATATGAATGTAAGCCTCAATCGAACAAGCCACATGTGACTACTGGCTAGTGACAACGATGTCGGAGTGCCTACAGCAGCGGCAGGGAATGGAGGGGAGGTGGCCTGCCTCTGGGAACACATAGTGCGACTAGAGAGAGAATGATTTGTCTTCTGTTTCTCTCAGAGACAGATCTTTAGTGTCAGATAAACAATTTTGACTCTGGGCTCATGCATTCAGTATACAGACCACAAATCATTACGGGGCCACTTTAGTTTGTACGTCTATAATCAAGAGGAAAGGCATTTCAGTGTAGAGTTATGGAGTCACCACTGGCCCCACCTCTAGGCCAAGGATGGGACATTGAGCAGGTCTTTCAATCCTTAGATTTTTATTTCAGAGAGCTGAACTTCCAACCACACCCCCCAACCATACCCCCAGTGAACTGTGCCAAGACCGCGATTTTCGATGTGGGGTGGGAGCGGCGATTTGGTCCCTTGGGGGACATTTCACATTTGGTAATATCTGCCGACGTTTTTGGTTGTCTCGCTGGGAGGAGGGGATGTCACTGGCCTCTAGCGGGTAGAGCCCAGAGATGCTGCTAAACATTCTACAGCACACAGGACGCTCTGGCCCCCAACTACCACCAGCACTGTGGCGGAGAAATCCTAGCCTAGGGCAGTAGTCCTCTTCTCAAACCTCAATGTCCCTTGGAATCACTTGGGAACCTTGAGAAGTATCCCAATGCCCTGGGCCTTCCCCAGACCAGCTGAACATGAAACTCGAAGAGTGGGGCCCGGCCCAGGCATCGGTGCTTTTACAAAGCTCTCCCATCCAAGTACTAACCAGGCCCGACCCTGCTTAGCTTCCGAGATCAGACGAGATCGGGCGCGTTCAGGGTGGTATGGCCGTAGACTTACAAAGCTCTCTAGGTGATTCTCCGTCTCTGTCTCAAAATAAAGAAATAAAACTTAAAAAAAAAGGGGGGGGGGTGGCCATGCCCGGGTGGCTCAGTCAGTTAAGCATCCAGCTCTTGATTTCGGCTCAGTCATGATCTCACAGTTCGTGTGTTCAAGCCCTGCATCGGGCTCTGAGCTGGCAGCACAGAACCTGCTTGGGATTCTCTCTGTCCCTCTCTCTTTACCCCTCCCCCCACCTCAAAATAAATAAATAAACTTAAAAAACAAAACCAAAAAACTTTCCAGGGGATTCTAACCTGTAGCCAGAAGTGAGAACTCCTTCAACATCCTAAACCCCTACATATCCGCGTCCTGTAAGCATCCGTTTTGTGTCTCTCCCAGAGTCCTCTGCGTCCCAACCTTCCCCCTGCACCGCCGCCATGTTGCTTCGTTTATCACCGTTGGGGCTCCTGAAACCCGTGGGACAAAGATAGGGTTGGGTTTTGCCTATCAAGGGAGAGGGCATTCGAGGGCTTCTCTGGTAAACCACCGCAGACTGCTTCCTACCCCATCAGGGAAACCCCGAGTTAAAAATGGTTACCAGGAAAGCCAGTGGAGGGAGATAATTAGCAACTATTAGTTCTTTGGTGGCTGTATTCCTAGTCCATGGGATTCCTCAGTAGCAGGAAGGGCCAGCCTTCTATCAGGTCTGTTTAGCTTAACGAACTGGAAAAGAACAACACTTGTTGTCGCATTTTCTTTTTTTCCCCCGAGGTGGAAGAAGGCACACATTTCGAAGTTGCCCTTGTTAGCTTGTTGAGACGTCATTGGAAGAGATGTTCCAACAGAAGCAGAAAAATTCTGTAGTTTTCGTGAGAGATCAAAACACTTTGCCTACATCATCCTCGTTTCACTTGAAGCTAACGGCTTGGGGGCCAAAATCAGAGGCCTTTGTTCCCTGCAGCGACTCTGGGCAGCCACGAGCGAGCGAGCGAGCGGCCCAGCGGCCTGGGCCTTCAGTGGCTGCCCCCCTCCCGGGACCTTTGGAACCACAACCCTTCAGCGCACAGGGCTCTGGTGTTCATCTGTTCGATGTTATACAAACTCTGAGTGACCTAGTTACGCCTGCTTCCGTGGTGGGAGCACACAAGGCTCTCGGCACAGTGTCTTTGGGTACCACTTACCTCGGGCCAGGGTTTCCCGGCCTCTGCACGACTGACCTCTGGGACCGGACATCCTTTGGCGTCAGTGGGCTATCCCGGTGCCAGTAACCAACCCCCCTCCGCCCCCCCCCCCCCCAGTTGACAAACCAAAAAATGTCTGCAAACATGGTCTCCGGGCGGGGTGTGGGTAGGTGTGCAAAATCGCCCCCAGTTCAGAATCTGTCACGAACTTACCAGCTTCTAATTCCAACCGGGAACTGTTGCACCGCTTTGAGGAAAAGAGACAAGAAGAGATTCTAGATTTTTTTTTTTTTTTTGAAATAGGCTTCAGGCCCAGCGCAGAGCCCAATGCGAAGCTTGAACTCGGAACCCTGAGGTCAGGAGTCTAACGCT
>NW_024420331.1:441393-493260 GCF_014898765.1 Herpailurus yagouaroundi
CAATGCGAAGCTTGAACTCGGAACCCTGAGGTCAGGAGTCTAACGCTTAACTGACTGAGCCACTCTGGTGCCCCAAGGAGAGACTGGAGACCAGATAAGTCCTGCACTAGTCCAGGCAGGGGCAAAGGGGTGATGGCCTAGACAGGGACTGCAGCAGTGGGAACGAGAGATGTTAAAAGGGAGGCAACAGGTCCAAAATGGAGTCACTTGTCCTAAGCCCACATCACCAAACTGAGACTTAATACCGAGCTTACTTACGGTTTCAATCTGTCCCAGGAGTGGAATCTCAAGCCAGTCAGTCTGGAACAACCTGGTCCGTACTAGTAAGGGAACTGCCTGATGGACCCCTGCGGCTCCTCAAAGGAAGGCGATTCGCCCGACACAATCCTCCCTTCCCTAGTAACTTCCTTGTCTCCCCCTTCTACCTATAAAAGTCTCTCATATTATATGGCTCTCTCCCGGAGTTCGATTCTATTTGCTAGAAGGGACGCTGCTTATTCGATGAGTCATCAATCAATATCACCGAACGAAGTATAAGGTCTTTAAAATTTACTCCGCTGAATTTCATTTTTTAACAGAGGGATGGGTAGATTGGAGAAATGTTCCGAGAGAGAGAGAGAGAGAGAGAGAGAGAGAGAGCCGCCAGGGCCAGCTGATGGACTGGAAAGGGAGGGGGGTGTGGAAAAGATCACCTAATATGGCTCTTAGGTGGCTGGCCCTTGGTGCCACACGTTGGCACGTAGGCTATCGGAGGACAAACTGGCGGAGCGCAAGGAGGGCCCGGAGGGGGTGGGTCAAGAGTCCTGCTTTGAGCGTGTTAAGTTTGAGATCCCCCTCAACAGCCTGGAAGCCGTGGTGAGGGGGCAACTGGGTGGCAGAGCCTTAGAACTCGGGAGTGAGGAGTTGGGAGACCAGATTTGATCCGAACAGGGATGGCGGGAGACGCTGTGGGGAAGCAAGTGTAGGCGGAAGAAAAATCGAGGGCTTCTTACTCTCGGCAGCTCTAATTTCAGACTCTGTTTTCAACCCCCAACAGATTGGAGGCGGCAGGTTACAAATGGGAGGAGGCCAGTGGGGCTTAGCGTGGCTGGATTTCGATGCTTGGTGCTTTCGTTGTAGAAGAAGCTTCGGAATCACCCGCGATGCTCAAAACACAGAAATGGAGGATCTCAGGCTGCACGCGGATCTGCTGACTCGGGATCGACATTTTAATAGGAGCCCCGGGGGTGGGGTTGGCATGCACGTGATAGTTTGAGAACTGGCACATGGCTCCAGACAGAAAATGGCCGCAGAAAATCCCAGCGTCGAGCAAGGTTCAAGATGTGCGGGACTGCGGTATGCACGAAAACATAGGAGACTTAGAGGCATTACATCTTCCTTTGTATAATTCTGTGACTGTTGAAGGGTTTGTGCATACACCAGCTCAAGGCCAGCCAGGAAAGCGTTCGCTCTGTCATGTCACAATTCTACAGGAACCCTTCAGACACGGAGAGGTCCGGGCTTCCCCAACCCTCCCGCCTAGCCCAAGGTGTGGGTTCCTCTCCGGGGTCTGGCATGGCCAAGCCAGAATGTGACAAAACATCAATCCCCTCTGTGCATCAGAGGTCCCTGCAAAGGTCCTGCCAACCCCCCTAGATGAGTGATCCCCATCCTGGGCTGTCCCTTGTAATCATCGGGGGAGATGTGAATCTCGTTGCCAGGCCACACCGCAGATCGATTATCAAAATCTTTGGAAGGTGACTCTAGGGGTGAGAAGCATTTCTTTCCATTCTGTCAGCGGCGTCCTCCAGCCTAAGGCCAAATAGACAGCTTTCTTCTTCCAGGCTGCACTCAGCAGAAGTGAGGCAGCCAGGCTGGAGGAGGGCAATCTATGACTATTTTATTTTTAATGTTTATTTATTTTTGAGAGAGAGAGAGACAGAGAGAGACAGAGCGTGAGCGGGGGAGGAGCAGAGAGAGAGGGAGACACAGAATCGGAAACAGGCTCCAGGCTCCGAGCCATCAGCCCAGAGCCCGACGCGGGGCTCGAACTCACGAACCACGAGATCGTGACCTGGGCCGAAGTCGGACGCTCAACCGACTGAGCCACCCAGGCGCCCCTGAATTTACACCATGATCTTGTGATTTTACATGAGACGGAGAGACCAGCTTTTTTTTCCCTAAGCAGCCGAATCCCACCGCCACCGCTTTTCAAGAGGCAAGACAGTAGCCTGAGTTTCTCTTTCTAGAGGGACGTCAGACCGGAACTCACTGTCCCAGTGCAGCTGTCAGAACCCCATGTGTGTGCTTCTATTTAAAAGTTGTCAGCCTACAAATGCTCGAGGGAGCAGACAATCTGGCTTCTCCTTCGCTCTTAGTCAGCTTGTGCTGGAAATAATTGTCCATGTTTTATGTGACAGGCGGAAACAGGACCTCGCAGGAAGGCGGCCCCGGACGAGACCGGGTGGGAACAACGTGGCTCTCGGCCCACATGCACCAGTACGTCTGATCCGACGCTTGAGGGCCCGAGGGCAGAACTGCAGGGCCGGGTAGTGTATAAGCACATAGTCAGTAAACAGGGCCCTGAGCAACTGTGGTGTTCCCCTCCCTCGGTCACTGTGCTAGCCTCTTGTGATACAGCCGGCCTCGCCCGGCAAGGGTCTGCAGGACGGCTCCGCTCAAGGGCCATCACGTTCTGACTGCTCTTACCTTGTGCTGCTCCGTTGTTCCGTCTTCTGAATACATCCACGGGTAGAGGTTATGCTTAGGAATCGCATGGCCTGGGTTTCATCTGGCTCTACCGTCTACACACCTTGTCGTGAGGGCTCGGGTCCTTCCCCTGCGAAACAAGGAGTTTAAGGAAACCGTAAACTCTTTTGTGCCACGATCAGTACATGGTACTATCGTTTTTGAGGGTTTTATTTATGTTTCTGTCCAGGGACAAAGAATAGACTCTCACATCCTTGACTCTCTCCTTCTTCCATCAGTGCTTTCTTGTCCTTGGGGCCTACGGAATGGTCCAGAAAATCCAGGCTGGGTTAGTCACCCAGAGGGCTGGGAGGCCGAGGCTGCTTCTTTCGTGGGGGGCGGGGTTGTGGTTGTTGTTAGGAATGTTTCACTCTTTATCACACATCACATTGTGGAAATATATTTTTAAACATGCTTCACAATTCCCCTGAGACCACAAACACCATTTTATCCCATGGCTCCCCGGGGCTCGTCAAACCCTGGATCCTGTTCTTTCTGGCGTCCCTTCCCCGCTGTGCAATGGACACTTCGGCTGGTATTCACATCACCACCCTTTGGGTTTGGGTTTTCTCCCGCCTACCCCGGTTGGGCGGACTGTATCCACTTGGGTCTTGCTTTGTGGCTAGAAATGGTGAACTTCCCGTCTCCATGTCATGGGTAGGTTCTCTTTCACTTCTCAGCAGCCTTCAATTCTGTGTGTCATGATCAGCTGCGGTCCTCCCACCTCAGGGCCCCCCTCTACCCGTTAGGAGCTGGAGTTCAAGTTGAATCGTTTTGTTTGGTCTCCATAGCTGTGTGTTGCCCACACCTGATCGTGTAATGTTATGCCACTGATCTCTGTGCCGAACGACCTTAGGAGGAGGTAAGGGTAAGGTCCGAACTCAGGTTAACTGGAGGTTGAATTAACATCCCTACCAAACAAAAGATGCTCAATTCTCCCTGAACAGGAAAATAAGTAATCATTAACCCTAACTCAGAGTTTCAACCTTGGCGCCGACGAGATTTGGGGCTGGATAGCTCTTTGCTGTGAGGGCTGTCCTGGGCATTGCAGGATATTTAACAGCATCTCTGTGTTCACCTTTCTACGTTGGTATGCCCGGTATCTTGCTCCTGGGTAGTCCCCGTATGCCCAAGTCCTGCTGCGATACAGCTGAGAACCTGAGCTCTCAGATCTCGCACCAGGATCCTGCCTCTGATTCACAGGCAGTGGGAGCCCAGGCTGATGTCTTTCCTGCTCTTTCTGTCCAACCTCCTCCTCATCGCTGACTGGCTCCCGCACATCACCCAACCCTTGCCCCCACATTCCTGTTATTTGCTCCAATTTTTTTTTTTTACTGTTTTTTTTAAATTTTATTTTTGTGTGATAAGAGAGAGACAGAGCGCAAGCAGGGGAAGGGCAGAGAGAGAGGGAGACACAGAATCCGAAGCAGGCTCCAGGCTCTGAGCCATCAGCACAGACCCCGACGCGGGGCTGGAACTCACGAACCGCAAAATCATGACCCGAGCCGAAGTCGGACGCTAAACCAACTGAGCCCCCCCAGGGGCCCGTATTTGCTCTAATTTCTGATGCCATCTGTCTGAGGTCTCACACATGTTCTATGGTCCAGCTTTCTGGACATAGTTGTCCAGCTCTCTGAACTTCCCCTCGTATAGTTAGGCGTGGTCTGGTCCAAACTTCTGCTCTTTCCCAGTCCAGAAGTCTAGTTTCTAATACCTTGCTTGTCCTAGTCTAGTCCTTCCTATTGCCTGATGACCTCTTGTTCCGACTCATGAGATAGATCCCGATAGAGTTATGCCTGAATAACCAATCAAATCATAGAAAATAAATTTAACAAATGGAGGATGACTGATTTTATGTAGGTAAAATAGCAATGGCTAAATTTTTTTAATTTTCCAAGGTTTTTTTTTGATTGGGTTTTTAAAATTGTTGTTGTTTGTTGTTTATTTGTTTTTTGAATTATAGTATAGAGGATCAGAATATGCCTCCTCAAAATATACCACTTCAGCATAAGATTATTATTTTTTTTCTCTCTCTCTCATACCAGGAAGAGGAGGACAATTCTTTTTTTTTTATTATTTTTTTATTTTTGAGACAGAGAGAGACAGAGCATGAATGGGGGAGGGGCAGAGAGAGAGGGAGACACAGAATCAGAAGCAGGCTCCAGGCTCTGAGCCATCAGCCCAGAGCCTGACGCGGGGCTCGAACTCACGAACCGTGAGATCGTGACCTGAGCCGAAGTCGGACGCTCAACCGACTGAGCCACCCAGGTGCCCCAAGGAGGACAATTCTTAGACTCCTAATAACCGGGGACAACTCTACACTCCTTTCAGCCCAGAGATGAGAGGAATCTATATGTAACAAACTTCACTAAGTAACCATTTTCATCCATTAGTTCCCCCCACATATTTGCTTTACCATGCCGTGACACCCCGAGAAGCCCAAGACCGTTTTATTTTTGTCTTGTCACTTTGCTACAAATCTATTGTTCTCGTTAAGGTGTTATACCAGCCCGAGTCCTAACCACCACTTTGAGTTCTCACTGAATTTCTTCCACGTATATTCACTCTGCTCATGTTAATAACCTCGGTGTTTCTCTTGTTAATCTGTCTTTTCTCGGTTTCATTTCCAGGGACCCACCTGCTGAACCTGGGGGATAAAGGTGTTTTTGTTCTTCCTTACAATAGACACAATTGAAATGTTGGCCCTGGTATGTTTAGAAGGACTTCTTAAGAGCCTATTTTGCAACTTATGGTCTCATCAAAAGCCAAGAAGGAAGAGGAGAAGAACTAAAGGACTAAATGCAATTTAGTGTCCTGGATGGGATCCTGGAATAGAGAGAAGACGTTACAGAAAAAATGCAATTCAAATAAAGTCTGGGGTTTGATTAAATTATAATGTGCCAATTTTGGTTTCTGCATTTTGACAAAAAATGCCGCAGTCATGAAAGATACTAACCATGGGGAAACTGTGTAAGGAGTTAAAAAAATAAACACGCAGAGGATATTTGGGGAATTTTTATGCTATGAAGAAACGCTTTACAAAAGCATAGGGACACGGCTTTTGTTTTGTTTTGTTTTGTTTTGTTTTTAAAAGGATGCAACTCCAAGGCCACTTCTGTTTCCTCCTCCGTCCAGACACCATCTCTTAGGTCAAGATTGCGAGGTAAGCGTTTTCCATGAGAACCATATGGTTGGTCCCCACATTCTTCCTAGCTCAGAAAGGTTTGGAGCAGATGTTTCCATGCTGAGAAGCTCACACCCACCCTTGTGTGTGTTTGTTAATTTCTTTCAAATACATCACTTCCTATTGTAGCAATCGTCTCCTAATCACAAACATATGAAGTCTTGGCCTCAGCGGCCTCATGGACGTGTGCACTGTTATCAGAAAGGGTTAGCCAGACCCGAAGATAAAGAAAAATGTGAATTTGACTTCATGCCATGTTCAGTATGAGTGAATTCGCATAAGCAAGCACCCGTTGTTCTCCATTTATTCTGGATGGCCTCACACCACGGGGGCGGGTACAGATGCATTTGGCAAACTCATTATAGAGCAACTATATCATGAACCCCTCCCCTATGTGACCTCCAGATTGTCAAACGATGTGTTCAACGTGATGTCTCCTAGTTGTGACATTTTTCCGCAGCTAGGGAGAGACCAAGCACAATTTTTCAGCGAGGAAACCTTCCAGCAAGTAAATAATGACTGAAGGTTTTCCCTAAGGTATTTTCTAAAGTAATGTAAGTACGGTCAAGGGTGTTTGGGAGCACGTCGTCTCTCCGCAGGATAATAAGGAGAATATTTAAGAATCCGTTGCAGTCTTATGCAAGCGTGTGTGTGTCCCCTTCAGGAAAGACAGTTACAAAGTTTTTTATAACCTTTTTTTTTCTAATTTTTTTTTAACGTTTATTTATTTTTGAGACAGAGAGAGACGGAGCATGAACAGGGGAGGAGCAGAGAGAGAGGGAGACACAGAATCCGAAACAGGCTCCAGGCTCTGAGCCGTCAGCACAGAGCCCGACGCGGGGCTCGAACTCACGGACCGTGAGATCATGACCTGAGCCGAAGTCCGACACTTAACCGACCAAGCCATCCAGGCGCCCCAGTCACAAAGGTTTTTAGATGGAGGGTCTTATTTCCATTCGAGATCATGCCTGTTATAAAAGCATTTGTTTTTACCCATATTAGAATATTATTAAAGACACTGAAACGGATCCACAGAGCCAGTGTCTTCCTTGCAAGATGAAAGGACCAACCTTCTATGGGTTAATGTAAAACATCAAGAAATAAACCCGGGTTCAGAATGAAATCACTGATGATGCAATTATTAGTGAGAGTAAATGAAATGGTAAAGAAAAAGGAGACAAATGTGCTCGTCTCTTTCCTTTATAGATCGCGTTGTTCTTATGCTGTGAAAAACACTCTAATTCTGTACCTGCTCGTCTTTGCCAGGCAGGCTAGCGTGCAGATACCATGGGGCCAGACATGGAGGGGTTCACTTCCATTTTATAGTTCCGTGACATGTACATGCCCCGGGACCTTATGGGATATAGCCTCTGTGGCATAAGTTACAAGGCTGAGGTCTTTGATTTCCCTATAGAGTTCCAGAACCCTCTCCTTGGGGCTGGCTGTTTCAGCATTTGGCATCACAATTATTGGCGTTTTCAGTCCTATGGCATCAATGCTATAATCCTGAGCTTCTCGACCTCAGCAACTATGGACATTTGAGCTCAGATCACTCTTTGCCGTGAGGGCTGTCCTGTGCGTCATAGAACATTTAACAGCATCTGTGGCCTCTGTCTACGGAGACCCAGCTGTCTCCAGACGTGGCTGAAGGCCCACCGGGAGGTCACAACAACCCACTCCCACCTCCCTGCCCCCGCCTTTGAGAACCACTGCTGTCGTCAACAAGGTAGAAATAACAGACCCAGAGCAGCTAAGGGAAGAGAACATTCAAAGAACAGTGTGTAGGATTTAAAGTCTTTAAAAAGCCCTTATATTACTGTCTACTTTTCAAGATTCATCTATGTTGTAGCACGCATCAGGACCACATTCCCTTTTACTGCCAAACCCTTTCACCGTATGACTAGACCGCCATTTGTTTCTCCATTCATCCATCGACGGACATTTGGGTCGTTTCCACTGTTTGGCTATCGTGACCAGCGCTGCTCTGAACACGCGTGGACAAGTTTTTGTTTCAATGCCTGTTTTCAATTCTTTTGGACACACACCTGGGGGGCGGGGCGGGGAATTGCTGGGTTACATGGTAATTCTACAAAGAGCAACCAATTTTTTTAGTCTGGAAATCTGCAGTGGTCAGTTATTTCGCTAATTATTAAAAAATCCACCAGTGACCAGACTTAATGCCGGTAAGAGCTTTGAAAGGCCTGAGGATAAGCCTAGTTAACCTTGGGTTTCAAATGATCTTGAGCAATCTCTGGGTGGGTTTCAAAAGACCTGAAAAGCCTCTAGAAATGGGGTCTCAATTCTGTGTGTGTACAAACTAGGGAGAAGGACAGGAGCTGTCGGCAGAATCCCAGAAGGGTCCATGACCCCGCCCCCCCCAACCTCGGAAGCCTCTGTATCAGAAATATCATTCAGTTCTTGAAGAAAAAATTGTGTGGCTCAATATATTGTCATTTTATTTGTCAGTCGTACCTCAACAAAGCTGGAAAAAATAAAGGAAAAGACAGTGTGAAAATCCCAGTTTTGAGATCGGGAGTAGTGTGATTTTTGGCAAACGTCAATATTTCTGAGCTTCCTCATCTGAGAAATGGTTCCCTGCATTCATCGGCCTAACCCTCCAACATCATCCGTTGATTCTCAGCACCGCTTGCCCAGGTGATCTTTTTATACTGCCAAGTTGATTAAGCCACCCTTTCTAGAAACACATCCGTGGCACCTTTTTGTTCTCTGCACAAGAGCCACAATGTTCGTCGAGACTATGATATATTCTGGTCTATACTTTCCATGCTGGCATTATTTCCCATCATCCTCCTGTTCAAAGCTGTTTCCCGTTTCCGGAACGTGTCAAGCTCCCTCCTGCCTCAGGACCTTTGCACATGCGGGTCCTTCTGCCAAAACACTCTCTATCACCCCCTCTCCCACCTGCTCACACCTATTGAGCCTTGACGTTTTAAGGCGAACATTATGTCCTCAGGAATACTGTGTCTTAACCTCCCACCCACAGATTAAGCCAACTGCCCCTCGTGTGGATCTCATGGCACTTATGACAATCACACGTTTACAGTTAGCAGGTGTTGGATTACAGTTTGTCTCACCCAGAATAGAAATTCCCTAAGGACAAAGGCTTTGTGTTTGCTTACTATTGCATTGCATCTCAACCCTCGAGTACTTATCTTCTAAAATTCTGTGAGACAAAATGAGAAGCGTGTCTAAATCATCCATCGTCTCAAGGAAAAGCGCTCAGTGACTGTTTCAAGTGCCAAGTTGGAGTTGCAGGGTCAATAAGCTGCTGCTTTCGCGCGGTACCGTTGTAACTTGAAAGTCTAACTGAAAGCCAGTGACTTTTCAGAGCTGAGGAGTAGTGTGATTTTATTTTACATTGCGTTAGGAAGACCTGCATAGCTCAGTGAGACAGGATTTCCCTAATGATCAACACGCGGTGCTACAAAACCATGCATGGGAACAATATTCATTCAAAACGTAAGATAACCCAATGAACTTTAACGGAAGAGCACGAAAACTTCATTATTAGGGTCTCAAATCTCATGATGCATATTTTCTTCAAGAAACGACCACTTTTCAAACTTTGGTAAAGTACCAAAAAGGAATATCTACAACTACCTGAAAAAGCTATTAATATACTCCTCCCAGGGTGCCTGCGTGGCTCAGTCGGTTAAGCATCCAACTTTTGATTTCGGCTCAGGTCATGATCTCACCATTCGTGAGATCAAGCCCCACGTTGGGCTCTACGCTGACGCCTGGAGCCTGCTTGGGATTCTCTCTGTCTGCCCCTCCCTTGCTCTCTCTCTCAAAATAAATAAATAAACTTTATATATATATTCCTCCCATTTCCAAATACATATATGTGTGAGGCTGAGTTTTCTCCATATTTCCTAATCAAAACAATGTTTCAGAATATATTGAATACAGAAGCAAGTATGAGAATCCAGCTGCTTCTAATAAGGCAGACATTAAAGAGATTGCAAAAATGTATAACGGTGTCATTTTCACAAGAAATTCATTTTTTTATTTTAGAAAACGGTTACTTTCATTAAAATGTGCTATGTTAACATATACTGGCTTTGTTATTGTTATTTTAAATAAGCTCATAAATCAGTATTTAGAAATTTTTCTCTACCTTTGTTCCTACCATGATAGTATCAGTTGAGAAAACCCACACAAACACCAGCTCTCTGGAGTCCCCAAGCATTCTTTTTTTTTTTTTAATTAATTAATTTTATTTTTTTACATGTATTTATTTTTGAGAGACAGAGCATGAGCAGGGGAAGGGCAGAGAGAGAAGGAGACACAGAATCAGAAGCAGGCTCCAGGCTCCGAGCTGTCAGCCCAGAGCCCGATGCGGGGCTCAAACCCACAAACCGTGAGATCATGACCTGAGCTGAAGTTGGACGCTCAACCAACTGATCCACCCAGGCGCCCCATGGAGTCCTCAAGCATTCTTAAGACTAAATGACTCCCAGGACCAAAATGTTTGCGAATCACTGACTTACACCACAAATAAAGATTTCCATTTTCAAATTTTGAAATTGCTGATAGTCTCATGAGGTTGATATCCAAAACTTATAAGGAACTCCTACAACTCAAGAGCAAAACACAAACAGTCCCATCAAAAAAACGAAGAGAGGACCCAAGTAGTCATGTTTCCAAAGAACACATACAAACGGCCGACAGAGGCTCAACATCAGTAATCATTGGGAGAAATACAAATCAAAACCACACTGAGATATCACTTGACACGAGTTAGAAGGGCTACTATCAAAAAGACAAGAGATGGGGCGCCGGGGTGGCTCGGTTGGTTAGGCGTCCAACTCTTGATCTTGGCCCAGGTCATGATCTCACAATCAGGAGATTGAGCCCCACACTGGGCTCAGCAGGGGGTGTGGAACCTGCTTGGGATTTACTCCCTCTCTCTGCCCCTTCCTGGCTCATGCGCTCTCTCTCTCTCTCTCTCTCTCTCTCTCTCTCTCAAATAAACTTAAAAAATAAATAAAGTGACAACGGATAACAAGTGTTGGGGAGGATGTGGAGGAAAGAGAACCCTCGTGGACTGTTGGTGGGCGTGTAAGTTGGGAGGTTCCTCAAAAAATGAAATATAGAACTGCCATGTGACCCAACAATTCCGCTGCTGGGTATATACCCAAAGGAAATGAAATCAGGATTTCAAAGAGAGATCTGAGCTTCTATGGTCACCGCAGCATCATTCACAATAGCCAAGGTACAGAAACAGCTTAAGTACTTAAGTTTCCCTGGATGAATGAACGGATAAACAACATGTTTCTCTGTGGACATATAATATAAAAAAAAATAATAATAATATACACACACACACATATGTACCCATATATCCACATGGATATATGATATATATATACACGCACAATGAAATATTCGGCCATGAGAAAGAAGGAAATCCTGCCATTTGTGACCACATGGATGGACCTTGAGGTCATCATATTAAGGACAATATGTCAAAGAGAGAAAAACAAATACTGTATGATCTCACGTGTGGAATCTAAAAACGTCAAACTCAGAAACAGAGAGGAG
The DNA here is from genome assembly GCF_014898765.1 of Herpailurus yagouaroundi. NCBI lineage: Eukaryota > Metazoa > Chordata > Mammalia > Carnivora > Felidae > Herpailurus > Herpailurus yagouaroundi. Next base: position 452,870 of record NW_024420331.1, read on the forward strand.
AGTGGTGGTTCCCAGGGGTGAGGGGGTGCAGAAAATGGGGAGATGTTGGTCAAAGGGTACACACTTACAGTTACAAGATGAAAAAGTTCTGGGATCTAACGTACCGCATGAGAGTCGATCTTGAGTGTTCTCATCACAAGAACAACAACAAAAAGTAATTATGTGAACTGACTGAGGTGTTAACTACCATTACCGGGGTAATCACTTCACAATATTATGGGGTATTCACTTCACATAATATTACTTCACTTCACTCCTACAACGTTATACGTCAATTACATCTCCATAAAGCTGAAAAAAAAAATACACTATAAAGCAACTGGACTGTAGAGTCTATAGAGACAGAAAAGCAGATATATCTCAATTATTTTAATGATAACGCTCTTACGTAAAAAATCGGTATAAATTATAAATCACAAAAGCTAAGAGCAGTCACTCATACAGATACGTGCACCTGTTTAGGAAGGTAAGAGTGGTATCTAATTACCATTTATCATGTCCAAATGCCTATTTCCAAGTACATACAGCGTAAAGGTGAGGAAAAACTCAGAAGGGCAAACGTTCATAGGAGGATTCATTGATCCATCAGTTATTAGTAATCACTGATCACAAAGCAACACACATTTGCAATCTTGAGAAAGAAGTGATCTGGGGCACCCGGCTGAGTCACAGTGGCGCCCGCGACTCTCGATGCTGAGACCGTAAGTTCGAGCTCCAGGTTGGGGGTAGAAATTAGTTTAAAAAACAAAAAAGAAGAAGAAGTAATCTGCCAAAGACTTGAAATATTGCATGATAATAAAAGAAGCAAAGCACGTTGGTAAACTGGGGAAGGAGAGGGATGGTCAAAGAGGGAACAGAAGGGTAACGACTCTCAAAGGAAACAATTTTAATAACGTTTATTCTTTACCCACGTGCTTTTATAATTCTCCCCCAACCCATAATGTAATGGATTTTGTCTCGAAGCAGGCGCCCCCCCCGCCCCCACCGCCAGGGTTTGACCCATTTCTACATTGACTTAGGGGAAGGCAGCAGGGACCGGGAGATGCGTGGGGTCTCCTCCAGGAGAGTCACGACCGAGTTCCTACCAGTCCTCCACATACAACCACAACCCTAGCGGCTATTTTTCCACGAGGCTTGACTGCCGAAGGAAAGCTTCTCCATCCAGGGCAAAGATCTGGTTTCCCGGCAGTTCCAGCAGAAAGACAATTGCCCCAGAACATACATCCTCTACTTGAGATACACGTACGTTTTGGCTTCTAAGAACTTCCACCCGACCCCCTCTTGGTTGGTGAAGATAATGACAGAGCTGAAAACGGCAAAACTTAACAGCTTTTAGCTCTTAACCCTATCACTGTCCCAAATGTTTTCCCAGGGAGTCTGTTTCATGAGCCAAGGTTTTATTACAGGTAGAATGAACATATAAGGAAACACAAAAATCTTCAATGTACCATTCCACGAGCGTTGACAAATGCATACCAAACCTCCGTGAAAAGGGTGCTTACTTTCACTCCAGAAAATTCCGCCTGGCTCCTTCCTTCCCAGCCCCAAATCGCTACCCTCTCCTGCATAGAGGTGGTCACCGTTTGATTGTCCCACTGCACTGAATTTTGACACGGATCTGGGGGTTGGAGCAGGAGGAGGCAAATTTCTGAGATCCGTCATTCGTTAAATGAGATGAGTTGTGGACTCGTCCGAAGGGGCTCTGCCCGGTCTTGAACTGGACGCCTAATTCTCACAAGTGGGGCTTTTGATTAAGGCCTGAGATCCACTTCCCCCAAAGTTGCTTCTGTTTTCATGGACATAATGCCGCTATATCCAGAGGTCAGTGCTTGGGGGCCAGGGAGGAGAAAATACAGCCAGAGAAAGGAATCAAGTCTCAAAGTGTAAAATCTAGCTCTTCCTTGGAACTCATCATTTTTATGTCTCTCTTTCCTATCAAGAGGCTTCAGACTGGGGATCGAAATTTTAAGCATATCCCCAACCCGGACAGGCTATGACTTTGGGTAAATTGCTCCCCATCTCTGAACTTCTTCCAGCTATAAAGTGAGTATCGCCGTATTGATTGCCATGATAACGTACTTGGGATGATGGCTTGTTTATGGGAGTCCAGCCTTCCTCGGCTTCAAGGAAAGAACAAGGTGACCAAGAGAAAGCTCAACGACAAAATTAGCCATAAACTTAAGGGGGGGAGGGATGGCGTTCAGGAGAATGTTCAGGAAGGATCCCTTTGGTCCGTACAATAAAAGAACTACAAATGGGAAGGATTCCCAAACAGTACTCTGTTCGCAAAGAACCCGGCACCGGAACATTGAGGGGGCTGCCTGCTGCGGTGGGAGCTCGGCTGGGCCATGCGTTCTTACAGAACCCAGTTCTCCCTGTTGGACTCTCTATCCCCTGCGTGGCTTTTGCTTTCATCCCTTCTCTGCCGTAGTCCTCTCCTGCCCCCCACCCCCACCCCACCCCCGAGAATTCAAGCAGAACCTCGGCGTGAATATCCAAAACAATGACAAAGTCAGGTAAGCAAGCCCTCAGGTCTAGGAACCCTTTCTCTCCTCTCGGGCCGTGTCTATTTCCCCGTGAACCCTGGGTTGGGAGGCAAGTTCACTGTGAACGCACGTTCTGTGCACTTGGTGCCCCCCAGGACTCTGCAAACCCGTGGGCTCTCAGAGAGGAAGCCTCCTTCCCCGGTGAATGAGGAGAACGAGTTACAGCAGTGCAATTCAAGCAGACCTCCTCGCTTCCAAAAGCCCGGGGCTGCGCCCTTGCAGCCCGCAGCCTAACAGATCGCTTTTCTGATTCCGCTGAACGTCCAACTTTGAGGACCACCGGACGAGAACACTGCTTCTCAGACTTTGGTGCGCGCACGAGTCTCCCGGGAATCCTTACCTGCGCCCCGAAGAACATGCCGTTTCCTCGAGTGCCAAGTTCAGGGTCGTTGCCCACGGAGGCGCAGAGGAGGAACCGCAGTCGACCTTGCAGCGGGGTTCCCGGCTCTACGGACGAACGTGCTCAGGCCGGTGTAACCTGACTTGACTTCCTGTCCTCACCGGCTCGCGAACCAACCGCGCCAGAATGGGCGTCCTGCTTTTCCTTCGAGGAAGGCCTTCGTCCGTCACGGGGATAAGGGTGCCTTGTTCTAGCCATCTCAGCTGAACCTCTAGCCTTTTTCTAGCCCACGTGGGATTTTCCTTGGCAACCCCAAGCCCCACGCTTCGCAAAGCAGATACATCAAATAAGAAAAACCTGCGTTACTGTGACCACCCCCCCCCCCGCCCCCCCCCTTGAAACAGTAGTCACTGCTTCCCTTGAATTTTCTCTGTGCTCGTATGGCTGCCCGATGGCTTGTGTCTACTGAACATTCTGGGAGGCGACAGAGAAGGAGAGAGATCCTTCATTTGGGGTAGATTTTCTAGGCGAAAACATCGCCAATCCAGTGGGCTAGCCTGCTGGGGAGGGCGTCAGCTGAAAGCCATTAGGAGGCAACACTCCCAACAGCCGGGGGTGGAGGGGTGGGGTGGGGTGGGGGGGGGGGTGGGGGTGGGGGTGGGGGGGGGTGGTCAACACCCCGTTCCTGAGAAGGGGTCCAGAGAACCTGTGCACACCTGGAGGGTCTCCTGTGTGGTATCGATCAATCATATTGCCCACCTGTATCTCTTCGTTTGACTTTGACCTTCTTTCGGTCCGTTTGACACCAGGAGGCTAGCGTGTACGTCTCTTCGGTTGTGAATGCATACCTCGCACGGTATCGAGTATGGGGAAGAGCCAGGCATTTTTGTTGAGTACATTTTCAAACTTTGGAAAAATATCCTCTAAGTTCTATCATTAGATGCAGCCTTCACCTCCCGATTTGTCTTCTCTCAGCCGCCAGAACATTCTGTCTCGTTTCCAAGATGTCGTATAATTGAAAGCACTTAAAAGCTTGTCTGTTATTTCAAGCAATGTTTCTGAAACCATACCATTAATCTTGATTAATTTTTCTCACTGGCTCTGCACTTAGAACAGCCTCGTCCAACAGAACCCGTGGCTATGATGAAAATGTTCTAGAGTACACCGTCCAGTGTGTGCCTTGGTCTGGCGGGATCTGGCATCACGGTCGGGTGCCCCGGAACCAAGAGCACAGTCCTTGGTTTAATAGACCGAGTAGGAATGCAGGATCCGTTTAATCAGGAGCTTGACTGATGTGATTCCTCATGAGGAAAGTCAGACGCTCGTTGTCTACGCGTAGGGCAGTTTTCTCTGACTACACTGCCTATCCATTCTAGAAATTCACTAGGTCAGCAGTTTCCTCGACAGTGGACTGACGGGGGATTGCTGTGGCCTCGTTCAGTTCTCTATGGTCTCTAGGTTGGGATATTTCCCTAACGAGGCCTCTGAGGAGCCGGAGTTTGCTTATGGTATCCGAATTGAAGCAAAATAAATCCAATGACATGCTCCCCTCCACCCTATCTGACTTTCTGGCTCAAGGACATTTTAATTCGTTTGACCTTTATTTTTATCTCCATTTCCAAAGTTAGAAATTTGATCCTAGGACTGTTTGGTGATAAAGAGAAAAATCTTTCCTCCCTCTCAAGCTGTATTCTAACAAGATTGTCCGGTTGATTGGAATGGCCTTTCCATGAAAAGAATAATAAGGCAAAGACGTTGCAACCGGTGAATTATCTCCAATATTGAAAAAGCAGATTTCAAACTCCAAAGCCTTGAGTTGGTTACGAATTCTTAGCAATATAGTCTAGTGTTGGCAATGAGTGTATTTGAATAGCATTAATATGGAAAAAAGCCGTTAGGTTTGCATCTAAGAAATGTTTGCAAAAATTCACATCAGGTCAGCAATTTACTCGACTGGGTTTTGCTGTGTGCTACTTCCATTTGTTATGGTATTTTCGATTATACAATCTTTCCCCTAGGAGAAAGAGGAATAATGCCGTGAGTTGAATGTGTCAGATAAATGGATGTGGGTCTTTCTCTTGATATGAACGCTTAATGCAAAATTCTTTCCAGGAGGCATCCTTGGTAGTCCCTGAATTGGGTTATTGAAAGTTGTTTTTTTTTTTTTTTTTTAAATCAGTTTCAGCGCTCTGTATTTATTTTTTTTTAATTTTTTTTCAACGTTTATTTATTTTTTGGGACAGAGAGAGACAGAGCATGAACGGGGGAGGGGCAGAGAGAGAGGGAGACACAGAATCGGAAACAGGCTCCAGGCTCTGAGCCATCAGCCCAGAGCCCGACGCGGGGCTCGAACTCGCGGACCGCGAGATCGTGACCTGGCTGAAGTGGGACGCTTAACCGACTGCGCCACCCAGGCGCCCCTGTATTTAACTATAATCTAGAGCCTTCTCCCCATTATTTGAGGGCCAGCAATTCTGATAACAGCAGTGTGTTATTCCACTACCGAAGTAGCGATAAGTAGCTAGTCGCTGTTCTGAAAGGAGCAGCCAGTTTTCATTCAAGAAGCCTCTGACTTTTCCATATGAGTTAAACAGAGCAGCATGTGAATTTCAACACTCTGTTCCCTGTGGAATGGATGCAAAAATGTCACTCCTCATTTGAAACCTCCCCACATTGTCTCTCGGCGGTTCGGAATCCGAAGGCGAGTTCTGCTCGTGATGTCGATTCGCTTCATTTCTGAAAGAACTTCTAATTGTTGGAAATGTGTTCAATCCGTGTGATGGGGAATTGCTATTATGGTCACAGAAGCTAGTTCGGAACCCCAGAGTGGGAGAAATAGGTATTTACGATTTTGAAAGCTCAGGTCGATGTCTCATGTTGGCTTGCTACGTGAAACCATGGAAAAAGAACTTGGGGAAAATGTGAAAAGTGTATGCTTTTGTGCTTTTGGTGCATTTCAATACCAGATTTTGGTGTGATATACAGAGATGGTTGCCATAACAACAGAGCAATCCAGCGGCTACGATTACGCATATACGGAGACAGCAGCCAGGGAGAGCTGCTCTCTGGTCAGAAGTGACTGGCTTGTTCACTGCCATCTAGTTCTTCCACCTTGTACATCGAATGTCTAGATGTGGACTCTTAAAATTGGTGATCATCTACCTAAACGTTAAGGTCTCTTTCTCTTGATCATTCCAAGGATAGTAGAGCAGAGGAGGGCGATAAAGTGGGTGTCAGATCTCCTTGTCTCAATGGCTTAAGAAATCAATATCATTGGGGCGCCCAGGTGGCTCAGTCGGTTAAGTATCCGACTTGGGCTCAGGGTACGGTGTCACGGTTCGTGAGCTCCAGCCCCGCGTCGGGCTCTGTGCTGCCGGCTCGGAGCCTGGAGCCTGCTTCCGATTCTGTGTCTCCCTCTCCCTCTCTGCTCCTCCCCTGCTCACACCTGTCTCTTTCTCAAAAACAAATAAAGATTAAAAAAAATGTTTTTTAATTAAAAAAAAAATCGATATCATTGATGAGATGGAGTGGAAGCTATAACATAATTAAGGAAAAGAGGAACCTATGTAATTTTGGAGTACATAGTGTGCTGGTGGATACTCACTTATCTAAATGATGACAGAATTGCTTTGGAATGAAATATCACACACATGGCCCGGCCAAAGAAATATTACTCTACATTTCCTCAAAATGGCTGATGGCATTTAGTGTGTCGGCCCATCAGAGTGAAAAGTCAGCTTATTTATTATTCTCAACGATTAGTAACGAAAAGATGTATTCACCACTAGCTTATGGTGGGCACGGAGTCAAACCTAAACCATGGCGCCATCATTTCCCTGAGAGCTGTTTGAACCAATGGTTTTGAGAAAGACAGCGGAGAGCTTTTCCTAGTGAAGTTACGAACTTTTCCGAACTAGTGGCGAAAACGCTGCCTTCCACACACAGGCAAATGGTTAGACATTTTTGGCACAATTCAGGGGCTCTCACTTGAAGGCTGGAAAGAAGAAAAGAAACGAGCTGGTGGTGAAAACCCACCTCTGTAATAAGAAAAGCAAGCACTCGTGAGTAACAACCCGTTGTAGGTACTTTAACGTTATTTCTCAACCTCGTAACAACGCAAAGTAAATGTGATTCTCGATTTCATAAATCAAGGGTGTGTGATATTAAGTAACGTCCTCAGGGTCACAAACGTTTGGCTCCTTTTCTTTCGTTCCATGTTTGTGGAATTCAATTATAAGCTGCCCGAAGGCAGATTCTGGGTGTGTTTTCCTCGCCACACGGGACCTACCATGCAGTTCAGACCCTACTTATGGGAGGCGCTGCGTGGTCTGGATATAAAAGCTTTCAAGGCAGTTTTGCAGCAGTAAAGTCATGTGATAAGCTGTGTTATTCATCTGTTGCTGCTAACAGATTACTCCAAAACAGTGGCTCAAAGCAATCAGCATTTATCACCCTCACAGATCCTGTGGAATAGGAAGCCGGGAGCACCTTACCGGGGGGAGTCAGACTCAGGGTGTCTTGAGGTTTTGTAGTTAGGACATCAGTGAGGCTGCAGTCACCTGAAGGCTCGACCGAGGCTGGTGGATGTGCTTCCAAGATGGCGTGTGCGCGCGTCTGTGGGCAGGAGGCCTCTGTCCCTTGCCACATGGGCCTCTCCATAGGGCTACTGGAGTGCTCCCACAACATGGTGGTTGGCTTCCCTGAGAATGAGCAATCAAAGAAAGCAAGCGAGGAGAGGCCACCCTTTTATCTCCTAGTCTTGGAGGTCACCTCCCATTACTTTAGGGGAGAGGAATTTGACTCAACCTCTTAAGGAAGCAATCTCAGAGAATGTGCAGACATATCTTCGAGCCCCCACATAAGCAGACTTTGGGTTTCAGAAAACACTGGTCTGGAAGTCCAAGAACGTCAAAAACACAATCCAATTTATCTAATGGAGCTAAAAATATGCCCACAGTCAACCTGTCTACACTAAATGTGATGAAGGTCAGGAAAGTTTGCATTTGTCAAAGATCTGGAGTCCCGGACATAATACGATATGTCTGAATAATATCAAGGTGACTTTTTAAATAATGTATCTCTAAAATATAATTACAGGAGTGTAGCATTTTTCTAAAAGGGTCAGGCTCACAGTCCGTACCATTATTCATGAGGGCTCAAGAGAAGGCAAATAATTAAAACTACAAAGAAGAAAACAATCGCCACCCAGAATCAATTTACTGATTGGTGTGTTTCCTTCACATCTTTGCCTCATACGTGTTTTTTTTCTTAAATGTATTTGCCAGGCACTGTTCCAAGTGCTATAATCCTTACAATTCTAGGGGGTAGACGTTTTTGTTTTTTGCTACGTTTTAGTATATGTGCTGCCGAAGCGAGCACTGTTACGTTTTAAAAATAGGAGAATCGGGGCGCCTGGGTGGCGCAGTCGGTTAAGCGTCCGACTTCAGCCAGGTCACGATCTCGCGGTCCGTGAGTTCGAGCCCCGCGTCGGGCTCTGGGCTGACGGCTCAGAGCCTGGAGCCTGTTTCCGATTCTGTGTCTCCCTCTCTCTCTGCCCCTCGCCCGTTCATGCTCTGTCTCTCTCTGTCCCAAAAAAATAAATAAACGTTGAAAAAAAAATTTAAAAATAGGAGAATCAAGTCACAGACATACATGGTCACTGTCTTGAATTCTCCCCGCTCCCCTGTGCCACGTGACCTAGCACTGCAAGAAAGCAGGCTGAGCCTGCGTCCCTGCCCCCTGAGTCTGGGCTTGGCCAGCGGAAAGCTTGCAAACCTGACTGGGGCTTTAAAGCTTTAAGGGCACGTGAGGGCCTGGGCTTGACCTCTTAGGCTCCTGTGATTCACCAGGAGAAAAATACGCCTCAAGCAGCCGCTGCTTTGGGGAAAACAGGAAAACAGGGAGATGTAAAATCGTCCTGCCGGCCGGAGCCAAGCCCTCCTAATCCCAGTTGCGGACAACCAAGCTGTAGCTGACCCAAAGACCGGTGCCTGAACAAACAGACGTTTGTTGTCGTCAGCTCCTGAGAATCGGGGGGTTATTTGATGTGAATACAGTCAGATTGTACTTTCCTTGGGTGATCTTCACGGATATTACACCACGCTTTTTATGAGAACTGTACCATGACTAGTTACTAGTCTTCATTGTGGTATTTATAAGCAAAGTGAATCAAATTGAAAAACTCGATTTTGCCTGGTTGAAGGCGATAACAAAACCAATCGCTTATGTCAAATCGCGAAATACGTACAGGCGAGAGGGGAAATGTTAATCCAGTTATATGCAAGTTTCGAGTCAACAGCAGGTGGCTTGGGAACAAGAATAACTCACCTTCAGGCGTACCTTTTGCCTACAGCCTGCCTAGCTTAGGATTTCGGATGAAAACCAGTAGAAAAACTGAAACCAGTTCTAGCTGACGTTAAAGTAGGACAGAAAAAAAAAAGGCAGTGAGAAAGGAAGCGAAAAGAGGATGAGGAAGAGAGAAAGGAAACAGGTTTTTTTTTTTTTTAATTGTTTAATGTTTATTTATTTTTGAGAGGGAGAGAGAGAGTGAGCGAGTAAGCGCCGGGGAGGGGCAGAGAGAGAGGGAGACACAGAACCCGAAGCAGACTTCAGGCTCTGAGCTGTCGGCACGGAGCCTGATGTGGGGGCTCGAACCCACCAACTGTGAGATCATGACCTGGGCCAAAGCCGGACGCTTAACCAACTGAGCCACCCAGGTGCCCCAGGAAACAGGGTTTTATCAAGGCCTTGTTGCTGAACTGTTAACGCTAGGGTTTTATCCTTTGGCTAGGACGGAAGTCGACTTCAATCAGACTTAGTTATCCTCATTTCCAAAGCATTTTTCATGTTTTTAACATTTTCTGCATCTTTTATGGTATTTCAAAATGGATCTGATGTGAAACCCCACTGTTTTCTCAGCAGTAACTGAAAACATTCTGACTCCATAGCATTGAAATTATTTTTAGAGTGCTGGAAAGTCCCCCAGCACAACAGAGATAACGATAATCATAATATTTGCAAAAGGAAGTGTTTGGTTGGGATGTGTGTAAGAGAAAGACACACACACACACACACACACACATACACACGACCAGAAAGAATTCACTAAGAACCAGAAGGACACAGATTTATTTTTGTCCCAGTATGAATCTACACAAAGAGTCTTTATTCTTTCAGTGGATCTTCTAATGCCAGTAGAGTCTGTATTAAGATTTTTCGGGCCACTGATGAAAGATACAGGAATGATTAATAAATCCAGATTCATCTCATAAAGCTTTGTAGATGAGATTTAAAAAGAAAACGTTAATCTTATTCAAACGGGCGAGCATTGTTATTCAAAAGAATAAAGCCTTTTAAGCAACTTTCTGGTGACTTGTTTTACACTTTATTCGAATTTTTGTTTTCATAATAGGCAGAAACTTTTGTCATTGTGGTAGTGCAGAAATAATTTTATTTCCTTTAAAGTCTCGGACGTTTCTGGCAAAGTATTAGCGGTATTGAAAGCATCGAATAAAAATTTCTTTGTCAACTTGAAAGTAAAATTCGTGCTTCAATTCGGGAAAAATAACTCCTGAAAATTGTTCCTGTTTATAATAGATTGCTTCAAACTATGGTTCTAACATAGCTGTTTCCACCGGAAATGTTGGAACAATGAGTGAAAGAGGTATGGCGTGTATGAGTGTGTATGAAAATGTACGCATCTGCAAAAACACAGGTGGCTTCAACACTAGAGAAAAGAGAAGGTTCTAGTAGAACGCATCATCCAGTTACCTACTTTTATTCCCTGAAGTAGATGGATCAGGAAGCTAATTAAAGGCTCCACAGCAAACCTGGGTTCCTTCCAAGGCAATGTCTTCACACGGTCATGTTTTTGTAAAACTTGCAAAGGCAATACATTTCACCCACAGTTAAATCTCTTGTCTCTTTCCATCACAGCTCCCCTTCCTTACATGGGGCGGTGCTGGCGACAGCCATGACATTTTTGAGATCTAAGGTGAAATCGAATTAGGCTGCGTGGGTTTGGTGGGATATATTTGTATTTTAGTCTTAAGTTATTACCAGCCGTCCTGGTGTAGGGATGGCTTTCAGGAATACTTCTATCTTCTCCTGGGGTGACTCACCCAGAATCATGACATTTAGGGCCGGAGACAAAAAACAAAACAAAAAAACAAACATTAATGTGTGCTGTCAGGCCTAGAAGCACCAGAAGTAGGGGGTCGTGGAGGAGACAGAACGTTTGAAATACAGAAAGCCAGAAGCTGGGCTGTGGAGAATCTTCCCGTCATGAAATTAGTAGAATTGTAGGTAGAAAGATTTAGTTCTCGACAACCTCAAGTCAAAATGGAAGTTCTCCCCCATCAGGAAGAGACCATGATAGCTCAGCGTATGCAATTATAAACTTACTATATGGTGAAATTACATATGTGTGTGTATGAAATATATTTCATATGATATTTATTTTCAAATACATGAGAACTATTTTCATACGATATGGATTTCACCACATAGGATATATATTTCATGTATCATTTTACTATATGTAAAAAATACATATTACATCAATAGGAAGGTGTATCATGTGTGTGACCTATATTTGAAATCAACAGAAGTGATAGTGATACGGAGAAAGGAATTACGATTGAAGGATTCCTTTGGATCACAACAAAATCAATTTCCTTTGGATCACAACAAAATCCTTTCCTGAAAAGGGAGAAATAAATTTTGAATAGAAGTAATGAATAGGCACTTGGGTTGTTTGCTAATCCAGCTAATGAAAAGAAGTGAATCACATAAGCACAGATGAAGAAAATGAAATTTCTTGCCAACCCGATACGAAATCCTAACACCGACCATGATTAACACAGAAGCGGTATACCGCTAAGCAAGGACATTAATGCCAAATCGTTCAATGAGGGTCATCAGTTCAAAGAATGTTTAAGATCAGTTTCTGTACAAGGAAACTTGAAATGCCCTGAAATCTGAGAGCTCGTACATGCAAGAAATTGGATAGGTTTTCCACGTTTGGGAACAGAGTCTAAAAATGTATGCGACGTTTTTGGCAGTGAATGTCATGTCAACTTGAAAATGAATTGGGAAGCTGAAAATCAATTTCTCAACTATCAAGAGTTTTAAAAAATTAACCAAGCGTGCTAGACAGAGGAAAGGCTTTCAATTTCTGTGACAGAAAACATGACAAAAGCATTGTCATTTGAACAACTGGTCACAGGAAGCGCCGTTTAAAAATGCAGGAAAAAAATGTTATAGAGGTGCGCCAGGGAGTTAACCAACGTATGCTATTTTTCCAGATTTTGTGATGCTTTTGGAATTTTCGAGCTTTTATTCTGTTTGTAATTTGTTGCAATTTTTTTTTTTTCTCATTCCAAATCTGTGTTTGAATTTTTACAACTAATTTTGAACTCGGAATGTCGTGTTCCTTTTTCAAACAAGGGGCCCTCAACGGGCGCCTGGGTGGCTCATTCGGTGAAGTGTCCGACTGCGGCTCAGGGCATGTTCTCACGGTTTGCGAGTTCGAGCCCCACGTCGGGCTCTGTGCTGACGGCTCGGAGCCCGGAGCCTGCTTCGGATTCTGTGTCTCCCTGTCTCTCTCTGCCCCTCCCCTGATTGCACTCTGTTTCCCTCTCTCTCAAAAGCAAACATACATTAAAACATTTTTAAAAGGGGGGGCCCTCAAAATCACGTTAGGCCCACAAAATCTGGATCCACTCCTACCCGCCCAACAGGCACGAGTGCATACATATGTGCGCACGTGAGCACCCGCGCGCGTGTGCGCTCGCACGCACACGCAGGCTCATGTCACCATTGCTCCCTTCCCCAACAGGCTTTGGCAACAAGTTTTGCCGCCCGCTGCAGACACTAGACCCCCAGGATATCATCTGACCCTGAGGGAGCTCGGGTTCGTCGAGCCCGGAGAACACCACCTAAGAAGCTATTGCCACTCTGGACAGACCACTGTGAATGAAGTTGGCTCTGACCCCGAAGATCTCTGGGGAAGCCTCCTTGTTTTCGATCCCAGGAACCTCGGGAGTTCTGATCGGTTTCTGGAGCGTCTGAAGAGCTGCAGGTCCCCAGCTCAGAAACCACCTCACCCTAGGGAATGAGTAGCTGCTGGGTGCCCGGGGAACGTCAGCGGCGAGGAGCTTTCCAGAGGCTCTCAGGGTTTAGCGGTTGCTTTGCAACAAGCTGGCAAAGCCCCAAGTAACCCAAGGGCGGGCTTCTAGGCCGGCTGTATACACGGAACGCAACTCGAGGTAGCGAAATGGCCCTGGGAACGTTTGCTATTTTGTAAGGCACCCCGCGGTACGTGGGAGCCAGGGGTCACCCTGGGAAGGAGAGAGGGCCAGCAGGGCAGTGAACGTCCCCCTGAGTGGTGCTGGCGACAGAGCAAAGTTGAAGGGACGCGCGATTCAGACCTCGGCTCTCCTTCCCCATCTACACGGGCTACGCACCTCTCGTCCCGTTTCTTCGTGTGGCCCATGAAATCCACTCAAACGTGGATATGTTGCGGTTTCGCTGAAGATGTAGGGTAACAGGGACTCACCCGATCTGCGACGTGCCGAAGTCCTTTGAAAGCGTGCCTTGGGTGTGCGCTTTCCTTCAAAAGTCTTCGTCCGACCCCCACCTCCTTCTGCCCCGGCCCCAGGCAGCCTCGGTCCCCCAGCTGCCTCTCCCATACACAATCCGAGCCTCTCCCCACAGATGTCGCGATGGCTGGTGTTCCGTCCAGGCACCACGTATCATTACGGTTCTCCGAATGGGATTTTTACCCTCGCAAGTCAACCTAAAAGTTAATTTTTATATTCACTCCATACCGGCCCATAAAGGAAGTTTGAACGAATTTATAGAAGGCGAAAGAAAAAAACCAAGAACCCGCATCATCATATCATTTACGCTCCCCATGGTTCACCTTGTCGCGAATCTTTCCCCAGATTGGATATCCACCAAAGTTTTTGTCTCTTTGTTTTTCACACGTGGTTTTAACCCCTCCGTGTATACGTGTCTATGTAGCGCTTTTTAAACGTGGATCCTAAAAGTTTTCCATGTTACCACATGGGCCTCATACACATTTATTTATTTAATGTTTTTAAACGTTTATTTTTGAGAGAGACAGAGCGTGCGTAGGGGGGAGGGGCAGAGAGAGAGGGAGACACAGAATCCGAAGCGGGCTCCAGGCTCCGAGCTGGCAGCACGGAGCCCGATGCTGGGCTTGAACCCACGAACCGCGAGATCATGGCCTGGGCCAAAGTCGGACACTTAACCGACTGAGCCACCCGGGCGCCCCACGCCTCGTACACATTTAAAGGCCCGCATGGCACACCCTTAAGTACCCAGTCCATATTGATTTACCATATTAGTTTTCCACTGCTGCTATAACAAATCAGCACAAATTGAAGAGCTGAAAACAACACGGATTTATTATGTGACCATTCTGGAGGGCAGCCATCTGACGTGGGTCTCACTGGACCAAAGCCCAGGTGTCCGTAAGGCTGCGTTCCTTCTGGAGGCTCCAGAAAGAATATTTCCTTGCCCTCTGCAGCTTCTGAAAGCCACCTGCGTTCCTCAGCTGGTGGCCCTTCCTCTACCTTTGAAGCCAAAAACATTGCTTCTCTCTGTGCCTTTCTTTGGCTTCTACTTTTAAGAACCCTTACGATTGCGGGAGCATCGGGGTGGGAGGGGGGCGCTCAGTAATCTCCCTGAGTAGCAATCTTAATTCCACCTGTAACCTTCATCCCACGCAGCCCCACCCCCCCCCCACCCCCCGGTCATGTCAGGTGACATATTCGAAGGCCCCAGGAATTAGGACGCAGACCTCAGGGTGACCGTTATCCTGCCTTCCATACATAACCACTTCTTATTATTGGACTTCGAGGTTGTTCCTCACTTTTGACGAGACCATTGAAATAAATGTCATTGTTCAGTTTGCTTTTTCCCTATTTGGTAAACCAATCTTTTCAGAGGCGCCTGGGTGGCTCAGTCGGTTAAGCGTCCGACTCTTGATTTCGGCTCAGGTCACGATCTCATGGTTTGCGAGCTCGATTTCATGGTTTGTGAGCTGGGCTCTGCGCTGACAAGTGCAGAGCCTGCTTGGGATTCTCCCCCACCCCCCTCTAGAGAAATGAATAAACTTCAGGGAAAAAACCCGCAACCTTTTCTAGCTACTAATCTTTCTTCTTAAAAGGAAACATGACGGGCGTGTGAGCATACAGCTGACACCTCAAATCACGTATGTTGTCTGGATGGCGAAGTGGAGAAGGAAAAAAATCAGAAAATTAATTTTGTTACGAATCACGTTGAGAAAGAACACTGTTTTGAAAAATCTTTCAAGTGTCTTTCTTTGTTTTGAGAGAGAAAGCACGACTAGGGGAGGGGCAGAGAGAGAGAGAGAGAGAGAGAGGGAGAGAGAGAGAGAGGGAGAGAGAGAGAGAGGGAGAGAGAGAGAGATTCCAAGCAGGCTCTGCACGGTCAGTGCAGGGGCTCGAACTCACGATCCGTGAGATCGTGACCTGAGCCGAAATCAAGAGTCAGTCGCTTAACCGACTGAGCCCCCCAGGCGCCCCCGTGAAATTTTAATTATGGTTTCAAACTGTAATTTGCCCCTTCCCTCACTCCTGCAGCCCCCTGGCCTCCATGCCCTCTGCCATTGCGCAGGCAGGCTCTTACTGCGCGGCCTTTATACCGGCTCCTTCATTCCCCAGGAATATGCCGCCCCACACATCCACCGTTTTCCTTCTTCTCCTCCAGTTTTTTGCTCAAACACCTCTGCGAACATCACCCCCGTGGACCGACCTCTATAAAATTGCACGATCGCCGTGACCGCTGGAGTTCCCTACCCCCGTCCCATTTTCTCTCCTATCACCACTAGAATATAAACTTCAAGAGAAGGGATTTCTATTTTATTTGCTGCCTTGTGCCCGGCGATTAGGGTGGGGTCTAGTATGTATTATGGACTCAATAATTTTATTAAATGATCGAACTGATTTTATTTTTTATTTATTTATTTTTTTAATTTTTTTTTTCAACGTTTATTTATTTTTGGGACAGAGAGAGACAGAGCATGAACGGGGGAGGGGCAGAGAGAGAGGGAGACACAGAATCGGAAACAGGCTCCAGGCTCCGAGCCATCAGCCCAGAGCCCGACGCGGGGCTCGAACTCACGGACCGCGAGATCGTGACCTGGCTGAAGTCAGACGCTTAACCAACTGCGCCACCCAGGCGCCCCCCCCGAACTGATTTTAATGCAGTCCAAGCATGTTATCCGTTGGGTGGTGAAAAAGACTTACCAAAAGACTCTTTTTTTAGTAGAATGTTCCCCATTAAGGCATACTCTTGACACATGATTTGGACAGCGACAGGCCCCGGGAGGAAAGCAAATCAACACAAAAGAGAAAGACGTCTGTATTCAAAGAGCAAATGTCTCAGGTGAGTGTGTCGCCTTTACTCTGATTCTTTTTTTTGTACATTTATTCATTTTTGAGAGAGAGAGAGAGAGACAGAGCATGAGCGCGGAAGGGGCAGACAGAGAAGGAGACACAGAATCCGAAGCAGGCTCCAGGCTTGGAGCTGTCAGCACAGAGCCCGACGCGGGGCTCGAACCCACGAACCACGAGATCATGACCCGAGCCGGAGTCGGACGCTCAACCGACTGAGCCACCCAGGCGCCCCGCCTTTACTCTGATTCTTAACTTTTTTTTTCATGTTTGTTTATTTTTGAGAGGGAGGGAGAGAATACGAACGGAGGAGGAGCAGAGAGAGGGGGAGACAGAGGGCCCGAAGCCGGCTCCCTGCTTGTCCGCACAGAGCCCAACGCGGGGCTCGAACTCTCGAACCGTGAGATCGTGCCCTGATGGATTCGTCTTCGTGAAGTTTCCACGAACGACTTTTGATTGTCCTTCCCACACAAGCAGTGTGGACTCAGCACCCCCCCCACCCCCCCCCACCCCACCCCCCCAGCTCTGCTCGGACACGCTGTGATTTTACACTCGTGTGTTTGTAACTGTTGTCTAATTGTATTCCCCTGCTCGGCAGCTGCTAGCCCCCAGCTTCCTGGCTGTTCTCTCAGCTTCCTCTTCCTTCTTCTCCTTCCACTCTGGGCCCATGTTATTTCTCTTAAAGCAAGCTTTCAAAACATCGAGACAGATAAAGATCTGAGGACCATAACTCTTGTATACTCCTTAAGGACAATCGCTTTTTTGTCTTGGATCCTGTATCCCTAACAATGAAACTGTGCCAAGAATCTATTTCAAAAGCCAAGCCAGGATATATCCCTGTGCGACTTGTGGCAGATAAACAGCTTTCAGTTTAATCCCAACAAGAATAAGCAAATGGACACCGATGCTCGGTTTAGCATTTCACGAACGTAATCCCTTTCCTGTGCAGTGATACTGTTCTGTGACTTACGTGTGTGTGTGTGTGTGTGTGTGTGTGTGTGTGTGTGTGAAGGACTGTGGTTGTGGGTAGATACATATTTATTCTCCCGGGACATGAGGCTTTCGGTTCTGGGGGCATTCAAGGGCTTTTAGAAAATGCATGTGAATGTTCTAGCGAAAGAAATCATAGGTCATGCTTATCTTTGGTGAAAGCCACATGTGCGCTGGATGATTTCTCACTCACAAAGATAAATCGTCTCCTTCAAATCGAGCCCACTGCCAGGGAAGTGTGGGGGGAAGTTATTCCAGGTGGTTTCAGCCCAGGCCTATCTTGCGGCACTCCCAGCTTGCGTACCAGCTGGGGTTGAGATGAGAGGAGACACAAAGGGTCAGCCTGAGGTCAATGCCAGCCCAGGACATCCGATTTGGCCCCGGGTTAATTACTGGTGGGGAGAAGCTGGCCAGTCCCTAGAGAGTTCTCAGATTAAATGTGAATCTGTACGTTGGGCAGTTTGTGTGGAGACCAGAATATGGAACTGGGAATCAGGGTCACAGTTGTCCAGTTAACGGTTCTAGATGTGAGCCTCCTCCGGTAGATCCAAACCAAGGTTGGCAAGACCAAGGACAATCTATGGGATTGATAGTATTTCAGTTTGAGGATAAATTTAGAAGGCTCACAACCCCAGATATTTGGAAAATGGGTTTGATTCCTCTCCAAATGATACAATTAGCTTGAAGGGAGGAGGAGTGACAGTGAATGATTCGAGAGAATACCGAGAATTCACCATAAATTACTGGTGAATTACTGGAAATCCTAGAAAGTTTATTTTAGGGTGACAACTAAGGAGGGAGCATTTCTTAATTCAGGGTCTACATCTCTCCCTGGGTTCCTGGTGTGCGGTAGCAAAAGGATGGTTTAGGCAGCAAAGGATTCATAGGAAGGAGAAATTGGCCGCCCAGATTTTGAGGGGAAGAATGGAGTCGGGCATCTTTCCAGTCAGTACAGGCTACAGAGAGACGGACAAATCCTGAAAGCAAAGCCACACGAATAAGGAACATAAAGTAGATGAAGAATTACCCTTCTCTCCTCCAGCTAGTCTGACTTCTATTGGCCTCTCATTAAGCAGCAGCAAATCTTGGTTGTTGGCATTTTCGGGAAGATGAGCATTTTTTCCATTGAATTCTTTCGTGTTATCCCAAGGTCCCCAGGAAAGAAAACTAATATACTTTCATGAGCTTTATATGAAAGAATTCAGAAAGTCCAGTAAAAATATCTTCAGGGGGCGCCTGGGTGGCGCAGTCGGTTAAGCGTCCGACTTCAGCCAGGTCATGATCTCACGGTCTGTGAGTTCGAGCCCCGCGTCGGGCTCTGGGCTGATGGCTCAGAGCCTGGAGCCTGTTTCCGATTCTGTGCCTCCCTTTCTCTCTGCCCCTCCCCCGTTCATGCTCTGTCTCTCTCTGTCCCAAAAATAAATAAACGTTGGAAAAAAAATTAAAAAAAAAAAAAAAAAAAATCTTCAGAATGCAGAGCTTTCCATGACATTCCAGATTTATCTCAGACCCGCCAGGGGAAAACTTGTACGTATAGAAAAAGTGATGGGCGTGGCCCGGCGATGGGCAATTTTTAAGAGACTGTATGTACTCGGCTTCTTTTTTTGTAAGGAAACAGGTCGAGTGGATGGTGAGGTCGTGCATGGGATGACCCTAGAGAGCAAACACTGTCAGGACAGAGAAACTCTAGGGATGTCCCCTGATCTGCAAAGTGTCAGGCCCACCAGTGGTAGAAATTGCTAGCAAAAAGAATCCCCATTGATCCATCCTGGCTGGCCCCATCCTAGGGCTTCAGGTATCTTGTTGGCACGAATACCATTGGCAACAATTAGCGTGGGTGCCTGTTGACTGGGTTCCCTCCAGCTGGCCCTTTTGGGACCCCAAACTAGGGGTGACCTTCAGCTGTTCAAACTCATTCAGTTTCATTCCCGGCTTCAGGGACCCTGATACAATGGGAGGCCTGGGGGCTATTCATATTCCCCCCTCATCCCTACCCTATGGCCTGGCTGTCATTTGGGGAAACCGGAAGTGGCAGAACGGGGGTGGGGGGGAGGGGGGACCTTGTCTCCAAATGAATTTCAAATTGTGGCCCCAAGCCCACGAAAGACCTCAATAAAAATAATTTTAGAAACAAACTTAAAAAAAATTCTAGCAAATTCGTA
Organism: Herpailurus yagouaroundi; assembly: GCF_014898765.1. Taxonomy (NCBI): domain Eukaryota; kingdom Metazoa; phylum Chordata; class Mammalia; order Carnivora; family Felidae; genus Herpailurus; species Herpailurus yagouaroundi. Next base: position 472,353 of record NW_024420331.1, read on the forward strand.
GAGCATCTGCCCCAAGTAAGGAAGGTCTGACGTCCTGTCCCTTGCTGCAGATGTCTGTCCTTTCTTCCATCCTGGGGTAGTTGTTCACCCTGCAGCCTCACACATTTGATAGATCCAAGGAAAGTAGAAACTTGTAGTTTTGCTGTGTTTTCGGTATCGCAAGGGTGTGAGCCATGCTTTTACTAGCCCCGTCCACCTCCGAGAAGAAACTGGAAGTCCCCTGCCTTCCGGGGACCATCAACATCACCTGGGATCTGGTTGGAAATGCAAGTTTTCTGGCCTCACCAGCAATTCCGGGGGTGGGACCGAGCAATCAGCACTCTGTCAAGCCCTTCCAAGGTGATCTCACTGGGAACTGGGAACCACCGGCTCTAGAGAAATTGATCAATTTCTTTTTTTTTTTTTTAATTTTTTTTTTAACGTTTATTTATTTTTGAGACAGAGAGAGACAGAGCATGAACGGGGGAGGGTCACAGAGAGAGGGAGACACAGAATCCAAAGCAGGCTCCAGGCTCTGAGCTGTCAGCACAGAGCCCGACAGGGCTCGAACCCACTGACTGTGAGATCATGACCTGAGCGGAAGTCGGACGCTTAACCGACTGAGCCACCCAGGCGCCCCGATCAATTTCTTTTTGGCTGCAAATTGAAACCACCTGGGACTGCTCAACCCCCCACCCCCCCCCCCCCCCCCGCCCCCAACCGGGCCATTAAAACCGGCCGGGGGGGGGGTGCAGCTCTTTGCTGTGGGTGTTTTTTTTGTTTTTTGCTTTTTTTTTGGAGCTCCCCATGTAATTGTGAGCTGAAAAATCTCTAAGTAATGCTCTGACCTTGGCTCGGTGGGGAGAATCTGCCTTAATTTTTAAATATTTTTTTATAAATTTTTTTTTTTTACATTTATGTATTTTTGAGAGACAGAGCACAAGTGGGGGAGGGGCAGAGAGAGAAGGAGACGCAGAATCTGAAGCAGGCTCCAGGCTCCGAGCTGTCAGCACAGAGCCCGACGCGGGGCTCGAACCCCCAAACCGCGAGATCCTGACCTGAGCCGAAGTCGGACGCTCAACCGACTGGCCCGCCCAGGTGCCCCTCTGCTTTAATTTTCTTTGTAAACTAAACTTCATCCCAGTGCTGATTTTTCTTTTTTGGAGTGAGGCATTTCTCCTCTCGGAGCGTCCCCTCCGCATGTGGCCGTGAAAGGCAACAGGGGTGGGTGTGCTAGTCCCGGGCACACGTGCACGGAGCCGCCTGCCGTCTAAACGACAGGTCCAGGGTGCCCCCCAAAGGTCCGCAGCATCCCTGAGCTGAGAGGGTCCTCCCCCCATTTTGTCTTTGGGTTCCAGGAGCAAAGAAAATACACGGGCTCTGTAACTGCTCGTTACCCTGGATTTCTTGTCACCGAAAGGTGGAGAGAAGGTTCTGACAAGCAAGGCGTTTACTGGAAAGTGAGCTTTCCCTTTTAATAAACGTCCAGCGTTTTGCCCTGGCAAGCCAGCCGGCCTGGAGGCAGGTGACGTGGGTCATTGTTCCCGCTCAAGTTTTTCGGGCGAAAGCAGCTCACCCGTCAAGGAGCAGACGTGCAGACCTCTGCAGAAGCTGGGACCCATTAGCAAGTTCTCCGGCCCCGCGCCCCTGCCGGTGCCCAGGGGGTGCTCCTAGAGACGCGTGACCAGGGTCAGGACTGACCCAGCTTGGGGGCTGAGACCACTAAGCACCCCGCCCCCCTCCTGTCACAGCTCTGGTGCCCTATCTTCGCCCCCAAGATCCTACTCCTGCCTCTGAGCCTGGCAGGACTGCAGCCTTTTTATTTTTTTTTAATGTAAGGGTTTTTTTTTTTTTTTTAATGTTTATTTATTTATTTAGAGAGAGAGAGAAAGAGCGTGAGCAGAGGAGGGACAGCAAGAGGAGACAGATGATCCCAAGCCGATTCAGAGCTGTCGGCACAGAGCCCGATGCGGGGCTCGAACTCACGAACCGCGAGATCCTGACCTGAGCCGAAAACAAGAGTCGGACGCTTAACCCACTGAACCCCCCCCAGGGACCCCGGGGGGCTGCAGCCTTATCTCCCAGGACCCCTGTAGCCGCATCATCGGCACATCCTCGTTTCTCACCACGATCCGGTCCTCCGCAGCGTGCTCGCTCAGTGCCCGTCACCCCTCCACAGCCTCGCCGCCCTGGCCTCCTGCAGCTCTGTCATCTGGTCCTAAAAGGCACCTTCCACCTCCACCTGCCCTGGACTGCTGCCCCCTGGCCTCCTCGCATTGCGCCCAAGGGTCTCGGCCGAGGGTTTGGAAAGGGATTGGGGAAGAGCGGTCCTCTCAGCCCAGAGGCCGACCGAGGAGTGTCCGGGAGCCGTTGCGGGTGGAAAAAGGCCTCGCACCGAATGGCGTGACCTGCAAAGGCAGAGAAATGCCGAGTGAGGGGACCGTCGCTGCCCAACGGGAATAGAAAGGGGCCACAGACACAAGCCACGTATACAGTGTTACATTTCTAGTGGCCACGTTAAAAGAAAAAGTGTGAGGAAAATGGTGGTTAATTTTAATAATGCATTTTGTTTAAGCCAGTATGCACCCAATATTGTCATTTCAACATATAACCCGTAAAGCGTATTGAGGTATTTGGCCACGTTTGGAGGGCTCAATAGTTACCGTGTGGTACGTGGCTGCCACGCTGGCGAGCGGTGTAGACGCTGACGGTGTAGACGCTGACACGCAGTGCCCCGGAAGGAAGGAGGTCAACCTTTCCTCCAGGCCTCAGGGGAGAGGGAGAAAACCAGGTCTCCCCCGAAAGGCCCAGAGGCTTGTGAGAAGGGAGAGCAGGGTGGGGGGGCGGGGGGGGGGCCCGGGGGAGCGGGGGAGACTGCACTAAACCAGCAAGGAGATTGGGCCACGCCCACCCCGAACCCCCGGGGAGCAAGCAGCTTGCTCTGAGGAAGGGGGAGGGGCCCCGGGGGGGGGGGGGGGCCAGGGCTGGGGTGCCTCCAAACTGGAGAAAGCAGAGCCAAGATGCCAAGGGTTCAAGACAAACACAACAAAGCAAGCTATTCTAATGAACTTGACCCACCCGCTGCTGATTTATTTGCTACCACTCGCTTCCATCACCTGTGTTATGGGGTCAGAACTTCCAGACGGTGCAGATAAAGGAACAGAGCTGCAATTTACGTGGGGCCATTAATCTTAGCTTGGTGGCGGGGCAACTGGGAAAAACAGACGAGTTCCTCGTCTTTGGTGAATAACAGCCCTGACGAATCGAATCCAATTCGAAGCGGTAAGTGAAGGTCGTTGTGCAGCACAACAAGTAATTTGAGTATCAAAAGCAGCAGGAAACCCAGAGGGGACCCGGAACTTGATAGAGGGAGCGTGAGTGTTCAATTCTTTGAAGATGGAAGTTTCTGGAAAATGCAAGGGGAAAAAAGCCTGGACTAATACGTCCAGGAGGAAGCAGCAATTTTGGGGGGGGAGATTTTCTCAACCTATTGCAAAATAACCAGCATTAAAGGCAGTTAAGGAAAACACTGCAAGTTTAAGGTCTTGACATTCTTCTGTTTCTTTCCTGACAAATAGCACTACGATGGGGGAAGAGGGGGAGCCAGAGAAAGCCAGGGGGAAAGAGACTAGCCTGTCACCATCTCAGAAGGCAGTGAGTGTCCAGTGAACACATCTCTGAGCGGGGGACTGCCCGCAGGGGTAAGAGACCTCTGATCAAAACGCCTCTTTCGGGGACAAGGTTGGAAGGAGGTACAGCTTGGTCCCGCAGAACGGTCTCAGTAAAATCCTTGACCTCCATGCCTCGGCTCTGCTTTCTACATTTATTCTGGCATAGGCATTCTTAGACTAAGGCAAAATCAATTATGTATCTATAAATGGGCCATTTCAGTTGCTTTTATTATTTAAGAAAATTCAACCAGCAACTACGACGACGGCACTGGTCTCTGCCCTGGCTAATCCTTCCGCGTTTCTGCCAAGAACTGCAAAACAGCTTTGCTAAGGACTTCGCAAAGCACGGAACGACTCCGGGTGTTCTTAGCAAAGGAGGCTGTTGTTTTCAATAAGCTTTTCATGTATGTTCTCACCCGGTCACTTTAATATTTCAAACCAAAACAAAACGGAAATGCCTTGAATTTCGAGATCGGAATGACTGTGGTCAACAGTCTATGCCTCCCCAGCGGCTGTTGCCTTGACGGCCAACACTTCAGAGCCAGATGAAGGCAACGTAGCCCTTCAAGCAGGGGACCACAGTGCAGACAGCAGCCTGACGACCAACGAAGAGACAAACGTGCCTTATGATATCTTCAGAAAGCGAAATGCCTCTTCTATCAGAAAAACCCACTTAAGTGCATGCCAGGAGATTGCAAACACATAGTTAAGGACAAGGAACGGCGTTCAAGAGGCCAGAACGCAAACGGCGTGGCTGACCTAGTGGGGCTAGTGACGACTTTTTCTTTTTTTTTTTAAATTTTTTTTCCCTCGTTTTTATTTATTTTTGGGACAGAGAGAGACAGAGCATGAACGGGGGAGGGGCAGAGAGAGAGGGAGACACAGAATCGGAAACAGGCTCCAGGCTCCGAGCCATCAGCCCAGAGCCTGACGCGGGGCTCGAACTCACGGACCGCAAGATCGTGACCTGGCTGAAGTCGGGCGCTTAACCGACTGGCCACCCAGGCGCCCCTAGTGACGACTTTTTCAATACAAACATGAAAAGACCTTTCCCTTTTCGGAGCGGGGAGAACGAAAAAAGGACTCCTTTGTATAAAATGGCCAATGTCAGAACTCCGCGCAGGGCCCCAGCTGTTCAAATATTTTATTGCCAACAGATTTTCATGGCGAAGCGTGCTCCCCTTCATGAGGCTCGGGTTTCTCCTGGGTTTGCTGTTAGAACTCCCCGGGGGGCTGGCCTTCTCCAGGTCGCTAGTTGCTAGTATAGGTGGAAAAAAGAACTCTGCACGGGGGGGGGGGGGCTCTGTGAAAAGGTTAGAACAGCTGCACTGAAGGACCCCGATGCGCTTCATTCCCCACAGCTGGCTTTTCTGGCCTCTGTTCAAAGTAGGATTTCCAGAAAGTTTCTGCAAGTCCTTAACGACAGGCTCAAGGAGACAGTAAAGGTATCGCAAGGAGCGTTGGAGGAACTGCGTATTTATAGGCATTAAAAAAGAAGGCTGTTTGGGGCGCCTGGGTGGCTCAGTCGGTTAAGCGTCTGACTCTTGATCTCGGCTCAGGGCATGATCTCGTGGTTTGTGAATTCGAGCCCCGTGTCAGGCTCTGTGCTCACAGTGGAGCCTGCTTGGGATTCTCTCTCTCTGCCCCTCCCCACCAAAAATAAATAAATAACCTTAAAAAAAAAAAAAAAGAAGGATGTTTGAATGAGATGGCTAGATGGCACACGATACCGCCCCATCCCTACAGGGCAATAACACTATGACCCTTGGGGTGATCTTTTCCACCAGTCAGAAAGGATTTGCATTTCTTCTAGACAAAATATACATGTTAACACATAACTTCACATCATCTGGGCTCTTGTCTAATGAATAGTAAATAGCAAGTCAAACAAAGATACCTTCTATAGCCAGTTACGTAGTCCTGGGCTGGCCGTGGCAACGAAAGGACGCTCTGAACGCTCCTGGCCTTTATTCCGAGATTTAGGTCATTTTTCTTAACGCCTGACATATTACTCCTCTCCTGATCTATTCTGATGCATAATCAAGATGATAGGGAGAATATACTGGCAAATTAGCCTTCACGATGTGGGAGTTTTCCCTACACCCCAGAAACCTGAACTTAGGTGCGTTTGGCAGGTGAGACTAAGGTGGCCTTGAGGAAGGAGAGTGAGGCAAAAGCGAACAAAGCAAAAGTGTCTTTAAAAACAAAGCATAACTATAGGCCTAATGTGCCCTACCAGAAACCAGCAAACCGGTTTGGAAGCAGCTTCTGACCTGCATTTGTGACTTTAAATAACACACTTTGTTACTGAAGGATGCACACGCTTTTTTCACAGTTTATCCGGCGTTAATTATGCAACGCTGAAAATGTTCATTTCCCGGGGCCGGGGATCAGCTAGCAGGAAGTAGGACAAAAGAAACCAAAATGAAAAGCTGAGATTCGGAGGCAGGCCCTAGGCTGGAGTTGGGGAGGGTGGGGAGGCTGCCAGGAAGAAAGGCAAGAAAGGCGGGGAGAGGAGGGAGTCAGAGGTGGTGACCTGCTGGGGCAAAAAATGTGATGGAATGGTTACGGCTGCAGCTGAAGGAAGAGCTCAGAGGAGCGGCAGATATGCAGCAAATTCTGCGGGGCAGAGAGCTGTCTGCAGCTCGGGGCCAGCCCGGATGCCAAGCTGGGCTTTAAGAGCTCATAGGAAAAGTGCCTAAAAAGCAGTGACATCACCAAGGGGCCAGGGTGATGGACGCGGGCCACCCTCACCTAGGAGGGGTATTATATCACTGACATTATTGAGAATTGCTGGTGCATGGTGGTAATAAAAAGCAGACTCGTAGGTTCATTATTGTGTCAATGACGAAGACCAGCCCAAAGAGAACAAAGAGGCGGTTTCATCCGGAGCTGGGGACTCGGCCACCATCACTTTTCCCAGTAATTCCTAAACTCATCTGCCCCTTACTATCACCATCACAATCAATCAAATCACAATCTTTGAGCTCGGGGCCCCGCGAATTTCTGAAAACTCCCCAGGTGATTACAACGGGCTGGAAGTTTGAGAAGGAGAGCTCTAACTAACGCTTGCTACTTGAAGTGCGGTCGCCCAACCGCTAGCAACACCTGCTTTGTCTGGGAGTTTATTCCAACTGCAGGTTCCTGGGCAAAACCCTCCCTCTATTGAATCAGAATCCGCATTTTACCTAAGCTCCAGGTCATTCGTATACACATGGAAGTTTAGGAGGCACTCCGCATGGCCTCTCTGTGAGGACAAACCCTTGGGATTCCTTCCTGCCTCTTAGCCCAAAGAAGAGATACCTTCTCCCTTCCCTCACCTCTTCGTCTAACTGTAAATTGCTACAGTTGGAAGCCCAGGCGTTCTTTCGGAGAAAGCAGGCAATTTGTCACCGGAACTAGATTTTTTTTTGTCACGCTGTGCTGAGGGACAGTGCACTTGCCTGTCAAGATTCCCAGCAACGTCAGGAAAAATTGATTAAGGCAGAAGCCTCCAAAAAACCAATTTTGTCTTTTCCCGGGAAAAGCTTTTAGGTTGAAGACTCAAAGAATGTTCTATCAGGTTACCTAAACCCTTGAAGTTTGTCTGAATAAAACAGTGCCCATAAAAAAGACCACTGATTTCTACATGTTTTAAACACATTTTACAGGAGAAAGGATTTAGGGTGGGATTAAGTCATAATAAGAAATGTTTCTATTTGTCTTCCCGTGTGTGGGTGTAAGGTCAAAATTTATTATTGACAAAGATCTTAAACTGAATCAACTACATGTTTATTTCTCTGGAACTACATACACACGCACAGAGGCTGAAACCATAAAGTCTATTTCTTAAAAGAAGTTTTTTTTTTTAACTTTATTTTGAGAGAGAGCACAAGTGGGTAAGGGGCAGAGAGAGAGGGGAGAGAGAGAATCCCAAGCAGATTCTGTGCTGTCAGCACAGACCCCAACGCGGGGCTCGAACTCATGAGCCATGAGATCACGATCTGAGCCGAAATCAAGAAGCTTAACCTATTTCTTATAGAGTCGCCTGGATGGCTCAGTTGATTAAGCTTCTGACTCTTGATTTCGGCTCAGCGCATGATCGTGCAGTTCGTGGGTTCGAGCCCCACGTCGGGCTCTGTGCTGACAGCTCGGAGCCTGGAGCCTGACTCGGATCCTGTGTTTCCCTCTCTCTCTGTCCCTCCCCTGTTCATGCTCTGTCTCTCTCTCAAAAATAAATAAACATTGAAAAACAGTTTTTAAAAAAGCCATTGAAGAAGCCAAATATATATATAAAGTCTATTTCTTATAAAGAAGTTACTTTGTGAGGATATGGAGTAAGGAAATGACACCAAGTGCTGACACAAATCCACAGGAAGAAATGAAGAGAACCAAAAATGGTAAATAAGAAGGTTAATATAACACATTCTATAAATATATACTTGCTCTCCTTTCTTCTCTCAGCTTCTTTAAAAGACATGAGATTATACAAAGGAATAACTATAACAACATATTGTTTGGTTTCTAGCATATATACACATAATATGTCTAGCAGTAATGGCACAGAATAGGGGGAGGGGTGGAGCTATACAGGAATAAAGTTTTTATATCTTACTGGGATCAAATTAGTATACCTGAAGTGGATTTTAAGTTCAGATGTCCTTTGCAAACCTTAGAGCATCCACTAAGAAAAAAGAGAGAGAGAGAAGAGAGAAACAGTAAAAATATGATTGAAAGAATTAAAATTACACACTAGAAAATATCCACTTACTACCACCGAATGTAGTAAAGGTGGAAGACAAGAACAAAAATATCTGAGACATTTGGAAAACAAAACAAAATGCCAGAGATAAATCCAACCGTATTGAGAATAACTATAAATGTAAATGGATTAGACAATGCAATCAAAAGGCAGTTACTGTCAGACATTTTGAATCTAAATGGGTCTCTTGTGGAAAGGATTTCTGAAACATATGTAAAATCTTCGCTCTCCCATGAGCTGAGTTCACAAATCAAGGGCTGACTGCGAGGCACACACACGTGGTAGGTAGGCAAACATCTGCATGTTTCCATTAGAAACGCCACATCTTGAGACTCTACACCTTATCAGCCTTATGGAAAACTAACGTGTATGCCAAAATACAATGTGCAAGTTAGAGACAAAATGGTTAATATCTGAAGGAGTAATGAAACCGTTAAGACTTTTCTGTTACACAGAAATCATTTACATCTCTACCTGACAACAATCTTTCTCAGTGTATCAATTGTCCACAAGTTATCATTTAGTTTTGTAAAGACTTGGGTCGGAATCAAGTAAATAATAAGGCAAACAAAGTTGCTTACGTGAGCTGCCCCTGAGGTGGGCTTGTAGGTAATGTTCTTGAATGCCATTGAAAGGGCCCACTGTAATCTATCTGTGTTCCGTGTTTTGGAAATCTTTTCTTCATAAAAGTAGATTCAGTTGGGAAACCGTTTTTAACATTACAACAACCATTGCAAGGCTAATAGTTACTGTTGATTTCTTCCCAGGCACTCTACTGAGTACTTTACATCCTGTATTTCATTTCCTTCTCACTCCAAAGCTAAGGGATGGGTGCATAATAGATGATTAGCTCCATTTTCTGGATGAGAAAATTAAGGCTTAGATAAAATAAGTAGGTTCCCCAAGGTCATCTATCCAGTAAAAGGTGGAGACCGAATTTGAACTTGTGGTTTCTTACACTGAAAGCTTTTGTATCTCACAAAGAGGATTTCTAAAATCTCTCTGTATCCACAAAGACAGTGTCTGAAATATTATATATGTTCGGTATGTTTTTCTAGTTTATAATTTTTTTTAAATCACCAGTTTTTAAAATAACTTTTTTTAAAAAATTTATTGTTTTTGAGAAACAAAGAGAGACAGAGAGAGTGTGAGTGGGGGACGGGCAGAAAGAGAGGGAGACACAGAATCCAAAGCAGGCTCCAGGCTCTGAGCTGTCAGCACAGAGCCCAGAGTGGGGTTCGAACCCACGTACCGTGAGATCATGACCTGAGCCGAAGTCAGACGCTTAACCCACTGAGCCACCCAGGCGCCCCATGTGTTTCTGGTTTAATTGAAAATTCAACCAGTACAAGCAAAGCAAAGAAGTAATAATTTTAGAAGGTCTTTCCCTTTGTGCTTCTGTACAATCTCTCCCTCGCGAAAGGAGCTTCTTCTCTTTGCCCAGAATCTTCTTCACCTCCCTTAGGTAACAGCAATTGCATCACTCGAAGACACTGTGCAAGTCACAACCAAGTATGGGCATAAATCTTTTTATGACAAAGTGCGGGCAGTGGAAATGTACTGGCCTTGTCACGGGTTGATTCCATCTCTGTTTCACCTAGACAGCTAAAAGAACATGAACAACTATCATTCCCTAGATCAGTTGAGGAAGTTGAGTGAGCATGAACTTTTCAAAAATTTACTTTTTACAGGTGAAAGACCAGATAGGCCAAGCGAACCCAAGGTCGCAGAGCAAATCCTTAGCAGAATGCAGGAAACACGGCCAACTTTTTCAGTCCAAACTTTGAGTTTTAACCACCGGACAGCCTCTCTCTCCAAACTGTTTTCTTCCATTTCAACATCTCCTTTCTCGAGAAAAAATCATGCCCAAAAGATAGCTGCTTATAGATGGGGGAGAGAAAACACTTCAGAAAAAAAAGAAGGTCTCTAACGTGTCTGGCAGGGGCAATTTTCTGGATTATAACAGTGAACGATTTTTGGATTTCCATGTAAGTGACCACATGCAGCAAGATCAAACTGCCAAACGCCTGGCATGTGTCATATACTCTTGGCTAAAGGAACCTAAGCCGTTGGAACCCAGAGCCCATCTCTGATCGTGTGCTACAGTAGGGTTGAAGTCTGCAGTCAAAACGACTATGTTCAGATGCCCTCTTCTAAAAGCCATGCACTTACAGGTCTCTGTCCACCTGGAGGCTCGAATGTGTGCAGGCATCCTACACGCCCTGAATTGCCATTGTCATCAACTTCCATCACCTCTTCAGAGGCACCTTAGTCATGAGCCAAATGAACAGTCTGATAGCGTGGCAATGACCAGCAATCATGGTCCTACCTGTCCTCTGTCCAGAAAATCACAGGGCTTGCCTGCATTGGGATAATAGGCATTTGATCCACAGACTCGGGCAGGGGGAAGGCAGGATAAACGGTGAAGAGCCTAGAGAGGTGAGAGACGCAGCAGGTATCAGAAGCTTCTCAATCAATCAGACCTGTTGGCTTTGTGGGCCGTGTAATTGATTCCTGTCACAACGACTCAGCTCTGCGATGTCTGGTGACAGCGGCCCCAGATAACACATACGTAAATGGATGTGTCTGTGCCCCAGTAAAGCTTTATTTGCAAAGAAAAAAGACGGCTGGCTGGATTTTGCCTGCGAGCCATAATTCGCCTACCGCCGAACCAGAGGAACAGGTATCCGAACGTGACTCCACCTCGAGCCTGGACTTCAGAACTACAGATGTCAGGATCTGAACTGGGAGCTTCTGGCCTTCTAATACATCGCAGAAAGTGGGTGCTTTCAAAATCTTCTTATTTATTTATTTACTTTGAAAGAGAGATAGAGGGCAAGCAGGGGAAGGGCAGAGACAGAAAGAGAATCCCAAGCAGGCTCCGCGCTGTCCGCACAGAGCCCGATGCGGGGCTCGAACTCACCAACCGTGAGATCGTGACTCGGAGCCGAAACCAAGACTTGGACACTTAACGCATTCGCGTCATCAGTACTCGGGTTACGAAATTGAAAAACGCCACCCCCAGCCTCCCAGAGGTTCGACACTATCCGGTGAGCCAGGCCTGTCACTGTGTGTACCTGCCGTTCACTCAATTCTATCGCCACAGAGTGTTTCTGTGTATGGCCCCATCGCCCCCACCCCTCAGAGTGACGACCCACAGGGGTTCCAGGCCTGGGTCCCCGCAAGCTGTCCCGGGTTGGGGTCTGAAGCCTGAGGCTCTGCTGGTGTTAAGAAACAAAATTCAATGGAGTGCATTTGAAACATCTCATTGGCTTTATTCAACGATTCATGAATTGGACGGCATCCTATGTAGCAGATAGAAAGGAACTCCAAAAAGCTGTACAACATGGAAGGATTTATAGGCAGAAAGGGGCAGGAAAAGGAAGTTTCTAGCAAAAAGTAGATTGTTTCAGGCAAGGTCACCTTCCTACAGGGGACGGAAGGGGGCTGCTGGGCAGATTCCCCACTAGTGCTAACACGTAACTCCAGATCTTTAAGTTCTGCTTCCTTTTGGCTGAACACTTGGGTCTCGAAGTCCTTTCTCCCTTCGAGTATTTTATTACGAGCGGGGGTGGGGGGGGTGAGGGGGGGTGGGGGGGCCGCAAGCCCCGCCTTCAGCACTTGGCTCGCAGAGAGCCTCAGCTGTCTGTCCCGTCTCACTGCTTGCTAGTTTGACCTTGCACTAAACACTACCACACACAGTCGGCCGACTTCTTGGCCGCTTTAGGACGAGATGGCCTTTCCTCCGGTTTCCGATCACGTGGTCCCCATTTCCGCCCGAGACCCCATCAGCCTTTGCTATCCGTGTGCCTGCTGCCACTCTGTTCTGGATTCCTTAGGGATTCTCCGAGGCTGAAGCTTTCCGTACAGCGCTCCTCTTTTCCTTCCGAGTCGTCAGCGTCACCACTACAGGCTTCTGGCCTCGACCTGTTAATCCGGTTCCAAAGCCACTTCTATATTTTCAAGTATTTATTACAGCAGCTCCCCCCATTTCTTGGTACCAATTTCTATCTCAGTTGAGGCTGCGATCACCGAATATCACAGACGGAGTGGCTGAGAAACAACAGGCATTTACTTCTCCTAGGTCTAGAGGCTCGACGTCTAAGATCAAGGCACTGGGGGATTTGGTGTCCGGAGAAGCGGGCTGGCTTCCTGGTTCACGGACGGACAGCTGTCCTCTGGCTTTGTCCTCACAGGGCAGAAAGGATGAGGGAGCTCTCTGGGGCCTCTATTACAAGGGCACTAATCCCAGTCATGGGGGCTCCACCCTTATGACCCAATCACTTCCCAAAGGCTTCGCCTCCAAATACCATCATGCTGGGGATTCGGTTTCAACATGTGAATTTTAGGGGGACACACACATTCAGTCCATAGCAGCATGGTTACGGGCCTCTCAGATATCCTTTTGTGTGTGAAGTGTCTCTTCTGGTCTCTTGCCCACTGTTCCATGGTCTTGTTTGTCCTTTTGTGACCGATCGAAGGAGGTTTTTCTTTTTTCTTTTGGCCTGAGTGCTACTCATGTTGCTATGGAACATGTTACTTAAAACTTCCTTCGTGCCTTTTCAGTTGAGATTTTAATCCTCTCTTGAAGCAAGCGTTTTTGCGGAGGGTGTAACGTTACGATCTGCTATGACTCATTTATGAAAGGGTCAACCAAGAGATGGTTTTTTTAGGCACCGGAGCCGAAGAGACGAGGAATTTCTCAGCGAGATAAGGGGAGCCCTGCAGCACAGCTGGAAATATGGAGGGTCAAGAAAGTTGCCTCAGGAGGAAAACTTGAGAAACCACGTGCTCTCCGAGTCGTGGTAGGACAGGGTCTGCCCCGGAGCGTGAGGGCCGTTTCAATTTTGCACCCCGGGGGCCTTAACGTGCCTCACCCTCGTCCAGACCCTGACTGGAGGCTCCAAGCGGCACACGGTGCTGTGTCCATTTGACCTAGGCGTCCGACCTCGGCTCAGGTCATGATCTCACAGTCCGCGGCTTCGAGCCCCGCGTCGGGCTCTGTGCTGTCAGCTCAGAGCCTTGAGCCTGCCTCGGATTCTGTGTCTCCCTCTCTCTCTCTCTGCCCCTCCCCTGCTCGCGCTCTGTGTCTCGAAAATCAGTACAAACTTTTAAAAATTTATTTAAAAAAAAAAAGGACATGCTATTGCCATTTGTTTTTGGTGGCAATTTCACGCGGCTCGACTATTTGCTAATTGCCGGGCACTTTGCTCCCCTAATTATGCACCCTCCGGGGATCAGCCCCATTTTACAGCTCAGGCAAGTGAGGCTCATCAAAGCTACAAAACGTGCCCCAGTTCATGCAACTGCTAAGACGTAGTGCCCGAATCCCAGAGGAAGTTGGCCTAAGTCCCACACGTCAGCTTGTTGCCTCTCACCAGGCTGGATCTTTCTGCGGGAAGATGGAAATTGACAGCTCTGGGTGTGGTGTAACCTGAGGCCCTCGGAGCAGAGGTTCATAGTCTGTTATGTTAGCGATGACCCACATTATGCAAACCTATTGAGTGCAATCTCGTACGTGAAATATAGATATTGAGGGGTTTGCATAAAGTGGCGTGGGCAGAGGGAACTCAGAGTAAGTCCTCACGCATGACTAACTGAAGTTGAGAGAGATTTCATAGGTGGGGCAGGGGTGGATTTGTGTCTGAGGAGAGCTGCAAAACCTTTCTCTAGAAAATTCGGTTTCAACACCGGTGAGGCAATCTAGTCTTTGTCCACTTTCTGGGAAAAGGAAGGATGGTTTTGATTTTATTTTCTGCTGTGGACGAGGGAGTGGTTTTATTGATAAACACGGCCCTTGTGAAATTCTGTTTTGAGCCCAGGGCGTCAGTACGAGTTACGGCCTGCAAGAAAAAATATGCCCCTTGCCAGTGGAATAATTACCCTCTGCTTTTGAGAGTGAACCCTATGCGAGTGTAGGTCAGAACTGCCAAACGTGGGCAATCTCGTACGGTATCACCTACCACGCCGTCAAGAGCAGGGTTGGCAAACGCTTCCCGCAAAGAGCCCAGATAATAAATATTTTAGGCTTTGCCAGCCAGGTCTCTGTTCCACTACTCAGCCCCGCCACTGTGAAATGGAAGCGACCATAGAAAATATGTAAACGAATGCATGCGGCTGTCTTCTAGTAAAACGTCATTTATAGAAACAGATGGGGGAGCTGGCTTTGACATGCAGGCCATAGGTGGCCGACCCCTTTTCTAGAAGCAGCCTTCGAGGGTAATTTAGCGTCTGTCTTTGCTCTTTAATATATTGAATTTTCTGTTCTGCGGTTTGTTGTTGCCCATGGCTTTGGTTTTTGTGTTTTTTTGTTTGTTTGTTTGTTTGTTTTTTTTTACAATTCTTTTAAAGCTAGAATGTTAAAGATAAAAAAAAAAAAAAAATCCCAGACGGTGCCAAATTTCTTTGAACGGGGAGAAATGGTTTGGCCATAGCTCACGCGTTCTAAGAGGGCAGCTGTTTTCACTCTTGCATTGATAGATGGAAGAGGCATCCGGTCTCATAATAAGTTCCAAGTTCCAATTTGGTATTTCAAAAATAGAACTTGTTGCTGGAACATCTCTATCTTCAAGCATTTGGAGGGGCTGCTAACTAAATATCATGGGCCTGCTATGTCACGTGTTTAACGCTGTTATTAGGTAACGCGTGAGAACCTCTGCTTTGTGCAATTTACTTGTGTGCGTTTACTTGTGTGTGTGTGCGCGCACGAATAAGAACACTGTGCCCCGGGGAATGTACGCTGAAAGAAAAAAATAAATGAATGCATAACACGGCTTTACCTGGATGTACTAGAGAGTTCCAGTGGCGGTGTATGGATTCACGCTGACACTGTGATCATGGCCACGGGCTTGGATTTCCAGTCTGTCCTCCCTGTTGAGCCTTGGGCAGATTGTGTGGCCCATCTCCTCCCTCCTCCCTCCTCCCTCCTGTATTAAGAGGTTGTTTTAGAACCGAGCATTGCAAACTCAGATGCCTCCAGGGGCCAGGCTGATAATACAAGGAGGTAAGCACAATAGGAAACACCAGATGTTAAGTTGATGGTACTGTAATCTACGTTCTTTCCTGGCCTTTTGTCTTTTTCTTTTGATTAAGACTATTTAAAAAAAAATTTTTTTTGTAACGTTTATTTGTTTCTGAGACACAGAGAGATAGAGCATGAGAGGGGGAGGGGCAGAGAGAGAAGGAGACACAAAATGTGAAGCAGGCTCCAGGCTCTGAGCTGTCAGCACAGAGCCCGACACGGGGCTCGAACTCACAAACCGCGAGATCATGACCTGAGCCGAAGTCGATCGCTCAACCGACTGAGCCACCCAGGCGCCCCAATGATTAAGACTACTTTTCAGAGCAGTTTTAGGTTGACAGCAAAATGGAGGGGGAGGTGCAAAGACATGCTACGTCCCCTGTCCCCTCACATGCCCAGTCTCCTCCATGGGCAACGTCCCCGACAGAGGGGACATTTGTTACAAACGATGAATCTGCACTGACGTGGCGTCATCACCCGGGGTCCGTGGTTCACATCAAGGTTCACTCTATGGGTTTGGACAAACCGTGTAATGGCGTGCATCTACCATTACGGTATCGGGCCCGAGTATTTTCCCTGCCTTCGAAATCCTGCACATCCCATTTATTCATCCTTTCCTCCCACGCAACCCCCGGGAACCACTGATCTTTTTCCTGCCTCCATAGTTTGGCCTTTCCCGGAATCTCATAGAGCATACCTAATATCGTGTATAATTCCGGAATTATATAGGGCACGGCCTTTTCAGACGGGCTTCTTTCGCGTAATAATTTTCAATTAAGGTCCCTCCACGTTGTTGTTGTTGTTGTTGTTGTTTTCATGGCTGGAGAACTCATTTGTTTTTAAAGCTGAATGATAGTCCGTTGCGGGGACATACCGCGGTTCGTTTCTCCATTCACCCACCGGAAGGATACCGTTATCGATTCCAAGCTTTGACAGTTAGAGCTGCAGCGGCTGTGCACCTCCGTGTGCAGGTCTTCGCGTGGACGTGAGTTTTCAACGCCTTTGGGTAAATGCCAAGGAGTGCAATCGCCGGCTCCCGGGGCGAGAGTGTGCTTACTTTGGCAAAACCGGCAGACTTCTTCCCAAGCGGCTGGGCCGTCTTGCGTTCCCACCCCCACCGGCGACGGAGGAGGGTTTCCGTTGCCTCACGTCCCCGCCAGCACGTGGGGTCGGCAGCGTTCGAGATTTGGGCCGTTCTGATAGGTGTGTGAAAACTATTGTTTTCGTTTGCAGGTCCCCGATGGCGTGCGATGCGGGCCATCTCACCTCTCAAGGGTGCCGCCCTGCAGAGAAAGGTGGACGCTCTACAAAACTACTTGCCAAGTTCACCTGTCGCCCACGACTGTCACCTCCTGGACCAAAGGAGGGTTTGGCTACCCCAGCGCCGTTAATAGGTTTGTGTCAGGGAGAGGAGGGCTAGCTTTCCCTGGCGTTGAATGAATGGCCTTTAAGGATTTCAATAATATGGATTCCCTGAGCTGAACTTTATTGGCCACCTCCAGGCTCGCTTAGTTCGCTTGGACCATCTGTCTACAATAAAGCAGCTGCCAGTCACGGTGGCCGCCTGCCCCAAAATAATCCCCCCAAGGGACTGTGACTGGATCCTGGCTTCCTTTTCACTGCCCCCTCCTCCACTCTCTCCAGGAGTGTCTCTCACAGGGCCATAATGCGAAAAGAGAGACTTTCGGAGATGATTGTTTTCACCGAAATAGGAGTTGATTATAAAAAAAAGGTTTTAAGTCACATTGACTTAATCATTTCCATATTGTTTAGATCTTTTTTTTTTTTTTGTCTAAAGAAGTAAACCCCATCCAAAAACCTGGAGTGAGTGTGTGTGTGTGTGTGTGTGTGTGTGTGTGTGTTCGTTGTAGGGGCCCAGGGCAGGCTGCCCCCAAACGGGCCACTTTGGCATAAAGATAATTTTGAGTTAAAAAGTAATCAAAACCCAGCAGATGCAGGAAAAGCTCTCAGCCTCCCCCTCAACTGCCTAAATTTACATTGGAAAAGAGAGCCTGTACCAAGCAGAGAGCTATTAACAGACTCTCTCTTTTACCTAAGAGACTTATCTGCATAATAGGGAAACCTTTGTTTCTCCAAACTGCTCCTTTCCCCTTCATGCTAATGAGCTTTCTCCCCTTGGCGTCCTCAGGCCCCTACCCCTCTCCTGAGCCCCGGCTATACCTCAGTTGCCTCATTCATTGTCTTTGAAATTTCCAGGTCGGTGTGGATTCCCTATTAAAATTGATTTTCTCCTGTTATTCTGTCTCCCATCAACTTGATTCTAAGTCCGGCTAGAAAGACCATAGGGCACAGAAAGGTCTTCCTCCCTGACCGTGTGTGCGTGTGTGTGTGTGTGTGTGTGTGTGTGTAATAAATACTCATGGAAGGAAATTTGAGGAGTCCAGAAAGGACAAGAAAGAAAATTAAACCGATCCATAATCTTACTCATCAAAGAGAAGCATGATTAACATTTTTTCTTTCATTTCTTCCCCCCTCCACATAGAAGTTCTAAAGTCCTACGTACTGCAGCTCTGGAAGTCAACAAGCACACAAGGATGTATCTATTAGGCATGTAGAGTTGTGCCCAGCTCTTTACAAGTAACCTATCTATGCCTGTTCCATGACCTTGTGAGAAGTAAGGGAGATGACCTGTTGTCAGAAATACCAACTACAAGCTGTGCTGTCTCGTTAGCAGTAGGTTTACGACCTATGGGATCGAGGTACGCACCTTCCCACGATGAGTCCCAAACCCTTAGACACGTCGTTTCCGGGTGCTTCTTCCCCTCTCCGTCTTGTGGGCTTATTTTCGCCGGTTTTGCAATGAGCATGCGCCAAAGAACAAAGGAAGGGGGGCCTGAAAGTCTCTGCGCCCCCCTCAGGGAATGTCCATTTGTTCCAATCCGACTTTCTCCTTTGACTCCGCTTTTGCTACCGTGGTGAGAAAGCGGCCGTAGACCATGGTGGATAAGTGGGCATGGCCGTGTCCCAGGAAGACTTGATTTACAAAACGGCTATGCCCGTTGAGTTGGCAACCCCAGATCTGAACAAACCCAGCAGGCCAGCATTTAAAATGCCCACCAGTTGAAGAGTTTCCCCCATTACTCTCCCGCCATTTCACTTGGCAAAGACGGACAAGGACAATGGTGTGGCCCTCCAGAGACACCATGAAAGGAAGAGAGGAACAGGTGTTCGTTGGAACAAAATCTGCATCCCCAGTGTTCTCACCTCCACGGGAACATATATATGTGCTAGGAAATGATGCCAGGACAAGGAGCCAAGTAGAGTTGTCTGAGCGCTCCGATTCATGGCTGGAACTAGAACTTGACGCACACATCTGCTCCCAAGGCCAGTGGCAGCTGGGCTGGTACTCATCCACGGTCCTCGTTACTAACATATACTTCCTTCTGGGAAATCTGAGGAAGTAGAGCGTCGCTGGGGCCCAAAGTGAACTTGCCCCCCACCCCCGAGTGGTCCCCTGGATGTTTGGATTTTCCTCTGAGATGATTCAGGAGAGCCACTTCTGGGCTCTTCGCTGGGGATCTGCTGGCTTCCCAGCAAGCCCCGAGGCAGGGTCGGGTTGTCAGCGCACTTCTCTCACGGTGACGAGATGATTCCCACATGACCCGACTTGTGGGGGAGTCTTCCTTTCCCCCCAGAGGGCTGACTCATGGGATGTATTGTAGCCAAGATGGCCTCAGAGCTAGCTCAAGAAGAGAAGGTTGCGATAATTACTCCCCAGGGGCTGCAGAAACTTGCCTGAGAATTTAGTCTGGGGAGCCAGAGGGCACACTCTAGGAGTGGAAGCTGGAGGGAGGCTAAAAGCGGAGGCTTCTGGGAAGGACACCCAGGAGAAGCTCTAGAAAGAGAGCCAGATATGGAGAAACGAGAAGAGGGCCTGGAACCTACTCACACGCGGTGGGGCTGTGAGAAAGCAGGCCAGGACTGGAGCTCAGAGGGTCAGGATCTGAGTTTTGAGAATGAGCAGGAAACGTCCCAGTTGGCTATGAGCTTGCCCCAGGAAACCTAACCCAGCAGAGGCCAATCAAACACGGCCAAGGTGGAGGCAGCTGCCTGGTTCCCAACACGTCCGCGTGCCCAAGGGTCATTGGTGGAGAGCCAAAAACACACGACTCTACCTTTCCTTCAGGCAGTCAGATTCCGTTACAGCTAAAGTGAGGCGTTTTTGAAAACGTTCCAGGTGATTCTGGTGCCCTGGTCCTTGAATCCCACTCTTCAAAAGACGGGATGAGAAAAGAGAAAATCATGCTTTCACTGTTATCCTACCTATTAAGCTGCCACAGCAGCGGCTAGGCCACCAACCTGGACCTTTGCCTTTGTCTAGCATTTTTTATCTTAAAAACACTTCCGCGCTATGACTTGCTAGAATTTTCCTCCCACGGCGTTCTAAGGTAGGAAGTTTATAATCACTTCACTGGCAAAGCAACAGGCTCACAGCGCTTCCTGTGTAGTATTAAGTGGCCGAGCTCACTGTACTGAGATAATAGGCCCAGATCTCCTGAGCACACGTCTGTGCTTTGCCCCCTTATATCAGATGCTTGTGCAAAAAAAAAAAAAAAAAAAAAAGAAAGAAAAGAAAAGAAAATGTAGAATCTAGAAATCCTACCCTGGTTTCCTGGGGCTTCGAGAACAGACGAGACTTGTCTCTGTCTTAACACATAGAATGTGTGTCCTCTGAAGGGACCTGCACCACAGCCCCAGGCAGAGATGAAACCGTTCAAGGTAGGGCCAGGGTAGTTGGAGGGGCGGGTAAAGGGACTAAGAGAGCATTACTGAAAAGACCAAGTTCGCACATCTGCCAATCCAGCTCATAGTCTCCGGTCAAAAAAAAAAAAAAAAAAAAAAAAAAAAACAGAGTTGGTGAGATTGACACCACCGGAGAAGATTCCAGAAGGACCTGTAGTCAGTCAAAGGGAGCTGGGAGCAACCTGGTGAGATGTGGTTTTCTGGCCACTTTCCATCACGTAGGCCCAGAGGCTCTGGGTCTGCAGAGGAAGTTGGACCGTCCTCTGGGTAGACTTAGGGAAGAATCAGCCATCTCCAGTGGGCCTCTGAATCGCCCTCAGTATTAAGGAAGGGATTGACCTCCATCTTCTAAATAGAATTTCCCTTGGGGTTAACACGCAGGAACAGGGCAGAGGTCCTGGCAAATAGGAGTCCCATAGCCGCACACCTTAGAGAGACTTCAGTCTAACGCCTTGATACTCAAGGTGTGGTCCGGGAATCCGCATCACCTGCGAGCCTGTGAGACCTACAGAACCTTCTCGGGGCCCCACTCCGGCCCTGCTGCATCGGAATCTGCATTTCACAAGACCCTCCCAACATCTGTAGGCACTTTAAGCCTGAGACTATAAAGCAGATACTCTGGCTCCTAATTTGTATTCAAAATAACACGCTGGGTTGAACCTGCTGGGATTAGATCAGCCTCCAACATCAGGAGCAAGAAATTGATTTCCATAAATTTTAACTGTTTCCCTG